>NC_091634.1:47634108-47937139 GCF_027580195.1 Bos mutus
TACGACTGAGCGACTGAACTGAACTGAACCATGGGTAAAATGGTATCAGACGATCACATGCTACAGAGAGATCGTTCGTGAAAGAGAGAGCCAGTCCATGAGGCAGACTTTATTATTGTCTTATTTTAAGAAATTACCACAGCCTCCATGACCTTCAGCAACCACCATCCTAATTACTCAGCAGCCATCAACATCAAAGTGAGACCCTGCACCAGCAAAAATTTGCTGAAGGCTCAGATGATGGTTAGCAGTTTTTAGCAATAAATTATTTTTAAATTAAGGTATATATATTATTTACTTAGACATAATGCTGTTGCAGACTTAATTAATAGACTACAGTACAGTGTAAACATATGAAACTGAAGAATTTCTGTGACTCAGTTTATTGCAATATTGCTTTTCTGCTGTGGTCTGGAACTGAACGTGCAGTTATCTCTGAACTATGCCTTAATTTCATATCAGTGGAGTCCCACAATGTGTGGTCTTCCATGTCTGATTTCATTTACTTAAATAACCTTTTTGTAGTTCACGTAGCATCTGTCAATACTTCAGTCCTTATGATTGAGTAATATTCCTTATATGTATATAGCATAATTTGTTTATCCATTCATCTGTTGATTCTTCAGTTGCTTTTTATTAAAAACATAATCTAAAACCAGCTTACTCATTCAGACAGTGAACATTTATGAAGCATCCATTATGTGTCTGGCAATGTGTTGGGTTCCAAGGATGTGAAAATAGCCATCATTTATAGTTATAATGTGATGCCTGCCGTAGCAGAGGTGTAAACACAGTGTTTATTCAACATAAGGATGGAGTGGTTAATTCTGTTCACAGGTAGATCTAATTCATTTTGCAAGCAGATTTTTCTGATGGCAAAAAGAAGACTGTACGGATATATTTTGTCCATTGTAACTGTAGCTGTATTTGAAATGATACGGTAGATCCTTGAGGGAGTGTACTCTCTATGGTGTTCTACTACAAGTCACTGTCAACAGTTTTAGCTATTTCATTTCCAAGCTGTTTAGTCCCTCATTATATATTGCCCAAGAGGATATGTGTTCTCGTAAACTAGTTCCTTGGTCTTCCTAAGAATAGACTAAGATGCAGATGAAAGGTAGCTTTTAGAGATTTGGGTTAGACTACTTCACCACCACAGATTGGTTATGTTCTAGGTGGATTTAGAGTGTATTAGGAGAAGGCAATGGCACCCCACTCCAGTACTCTTGCCTGGAAAATCCCATGGACGGAGGAGCCTGGTAGGCTGCAGCCCATGGAGTCGCTAGGAGTCGGACTCCGCTAAGTGACTTCACTTTCACTTTTCACTTTCATGCATTGAAGGAAATGGCAACCCACTCCAGTGTTCTTGCCTGGAGAATCCCAGGGACGGCGGAGCCTGGTGGGCTGCCGTCTATGGGGTCACACAGAGTTGGACACAGCTGAAGCAACTTAGCAGCAGCAGCAGAGCATAGGCAGCCATAAACCACCACCTTCTATTTCTTTGAAGACAATCTGCTACAGGAATGTTGAGTCAGTTTCTGAGAAGACATTCTCTGTATCTATTAGTTTTCTCCTTCAGCAGTCTTATGCTATTAACTTCAGTAACGGCACGGCTCTCTGTTCAGTTGTCAAAAATTGAGAAATGAGTCTGAGATGTAGAACTGGAATGAACCTTATGTGAAAGCTTTGTAAATGTAAACTATGGCTGGACCTATAAAAATAACAGATTTGCTTGACGAGAGTTCTAATGACACATTAATGGGAGATTTAAAAAAATTTTTTTTAGCCTACAACACAGCAGTCACCGCAGGATGAGCAGGAAAAACTCTTGGATGAAGCCATACAGGCTGTGAAGGTCCAGTCATTCCAGATGAAGAGATGCCTGGTAAGATGACAGTGTGAGAGGCACAGTTGTAGTCTGCGTGTTCCTGGGAATGTTAGGCTGTGTTTTCTAAAGCCTGTGGCACTACTGCTCTGGTAAATCTAATATTCCGCCTCAGCTCCCTCAGGCGCTATGTGGAGCAGTTTCGGTAGATAGCCCTGTTGAAATATTTATTTACCTTTATACTTGTGGTTTGAAATTGTCTGTCTTCCCTACCAGAATGTAAGCTCCATGAGGATGGGAGACCCTGCCTTCTATTTACGCATCACTGTATTATCTCCATATCTGACCTGAACTACTGGCCTCATCCTCCAAACCTGAGGAGTACTTGACATATAATAGTTGCTTAATAAATATTGGTTTAATATGCTTTCAATTTGAATTGTTCAGCCTTTCCCCTCTATCTTGAAGGCTTTTATTTCTGTCCTGAACAGATACATTTTTTTGCAAGAACTACCTTAAAAACTATTCATATTCTGAAAGAGTAGATTATCTGTGTAGAAACTATAGATTCTCTGGAATAAAATTTAATAAATGGAACCAAATAGGCTGGTACTTAAATTATAAGTTTCTGTATTGATGATGATGATAATATCTTGCCTTTGTAAAGTGTCTTAGAGTTTCTAAAGCTTAGTAATAATATGCTCTTTTAACCAGTTGTATCTATTGTATTATTTTTCTTGCAAACCAGTTTGTAAAAACAAAACTCTTGGAGTGGAGAAAATGGGTGGCATGGAGCTTGCTATTGCTTGCTCCTGTCTCTTTCTGTGTATGAACAGTGTTTCTGTATCTAAAGGAATTGTCTATGTTTATGTCTTAAGTGGGGCATATGGACATTGTGAGGAGAAAAGCATACTTAAAGAGTAGTCATTCCAGACATCTCTGAAGAGTGTTTAACCTATGACCAAGCCATTGTCAGAATAGTAACTTTCTTTCAAAAGAATCAGTATGCCAATTTTCTTGCTTACAGGTAAAAGATAAATTAATGGAGCTATAGTTTAATAGTTGCCAAGACTGTAAAGATTTGAGTTATTGTCAGGAAGCTTGTGGTCCTAGATAAATGAGATTTGCTAAGCTTTGCAGCCTGGTGAGGAATTACGTTATCTTACTCTTTTCAGTAAAGTGAAGGCAAGGTGAAATTAAAACTTGATTTTTATGTGATTAAAATAATTTAGGTGCTGTATACTTTTAAAACTGTGAATAGATCCTTGATTAAAATTTGTATAGCCAAGTTAAATGTTTATTTAAGCATTCTCACCAACGCTCTTGGTTTTTCTGTAGGACAAAAACAAGCTTATGGATGCTCTGAAACATGCTTCTAATATGCTTGGTGAACTGCGGACTTCTATGTTATCACCAAAGAGCTACTATGAACTTTGTATCTTTTGAATGTTGAAGAACATTTTGATCATACTATTTTCTTGATAAGGCTTATTTGCTTGTTCCCTAGGTTTTTTGGAAGTTGTATTATTTCTCATTGTCTTAATCAAGTAGTACTTCTCCCTGCAAATGTGCTGAGAAGAGTATCAGAAACACCTTTTTTGTGCTTGCACTTCTTTATGTGGCTTGTTGTTATATTTCAGTTTTCAGACTACTCATGAAGGATATTGAAAGTATTAAGCAAATGGTTTTTTAATGCTAAGATTTTGTCAAGCTGGACTCTGACATGTAAAGGACATCAATGATTTGCCATTTCAAAACCCTTAAGTAGTCTCACAGGCAATCTTATTTTTATTGTTTTGCTTTACCAGACATCTTTAAAAACCCTTAAAGTCAGGAAAGCCCAGAAGAAGTTCTGTCTTGTCTTAATGTAAACATGCTTTCTTACATGACTAACATTTAGGAAATTTGCCCAATATAGGAGTTCCCTGGTGGTTGAGTGGTTAGATTTCTGGGCTTTCACTGCCATGGTCCAGTTTCAGTCCCTGGTTGAGGAGTTAAGATCCCACAAGCTGTGGGGCATGCCCCCTGCCCCCAATAAATAAAGAAAAAACTGCAATACCAAGAAAAGAAATTTGCCCAATTTAATGAGTCCAACAAGTTGTAGAGTCAACATTCTTAGGTTGACTTAGCTTTAAATCCTTAATGATAACTAAAAGATATGGCTATTTCTGATGAACTGCACTACTTGGAAGTTTACCTGACAGATGAATTTGCTAAAGGAAGAAAAGTGGCAGATCTCTATGAACTTGTACAGTATGCCGGAAACATTATCCCAAGGCTGTAAGTTATTAAGATTCTGTGGGCTTTTATGTCTGCATTTCCCACTTTGTGTTACATCCTTTAAAATCAGTGGGTTTAAGGTTATTTAATTTCTTAACGAATTGAGGTTAACATTTTGATAGTGATTTTTTAAGGCTGTGAAGTCTAAATAACTATTTATTATAGATTATTGAAGAACTTTGAAAATAGAAAAAAATGGACATATTCTAATTTCCGGACTACTAGAAAAGTTAATATCGTGACAGTTGTGAGTCCTGATGTGTTTAAAGGTGATATTATAAATAAATGGAAGGGTGTCCGTAAACAGTTACATTTTAAATTAGATGATATTTTCTTTATTGTGTAGGAGAAAACCTGCTTCCTGTCTTGTTTATTTCATGTTTGTATATATTGTGTTTGAATATAGTCAAATTCTTGAGTATTTTATTTCTAATCAAATGTTGCCTCATTCCTCTAGTTACCTGTTGATCACAGTTGGAGTTGTATACGTCAAGTCGTTTCCTCAGTCCAGGAAAGATATTTTGAAAGATTTGGTAGAAATGTGCCGTGGTGTGCAACATCCCTTGAGAGGTCTGTTTCTTCGAAATTATCTACTTCAGTGTACCAGAAACATCTTACCTGATGAAGGGGAGCCAACAGAGTAAGTGGTTTTCTTTCTTGATTTAGGTGTAGTATTTTTATTGTTGTTGTTGTAAAACATATAAAAAGTATAGAAAAGTATATAGAAGAAAATAAATATCAGTAATTCTCCTACCCAGAGTCAGCCACTGGTAGCATTTTGTTTATAGATTTCCTTTGAGATACAGTATATGTGATGTGATATAAAATGTACTCTTATAAAAATTATGTGTAGATTATTAAAACCTGCTTTTTTAATTTAGCATAATTGAGAGCATTTTTCCATTCCATCAGATACTCTTTGAAAATAAGACTTTTTAAATGAGCTACATTTTGAAAATTGTATTTGTGATAAAATAACGAAGTATGTTTAACTTTTTTATGAGCTAGCCAGTTTTCATATTGTTTCTTGAATGTCTAATCAGTTTTTATAATTTAGCAACTTCTAGTTACCCCAGAGTATAAGTGATTTTAATTATCTGTGCACACAAATTATATATTAACTCCAAAATGGGTGGGGATGGGGCGGGGAAGCCATTCAGAGAGAGCTGTGTCTTATGCAACCAGTATTCTAGCATCCGAGTCCGTTGTGCTTTTATCCCACAAAGATGGCAGATGGTCTGTATCCAGTTGGGTGAACTAGTCACATGACAAATTCCCTTGATTGAGGAACTTATTTCCCTTTTTAAAAAGTTTCTATATTCATTTATTTCTTATGTGTATATTTTAGTTGTTTTTAGTATATCTACATCATTTCCTTTTTAAATGAAAAGCTATAATAAAACTTTAACCATGCATATGACAAAAATTTAAATGGTGTAGAAAAGATAAAAATTTAACAGTGTAGAGAAGACGGTGAGGTTATTTGCTGTGTTATGATATGATTCAGTTTTTGAGTATTAATTTAGTAATCAGCAAAAAGTTTTGAAAACTACTATTTCCCCATCTTAGGAAATGTAAAAATAAGCAAGAAATACTTGGTCTTTTACCTTACAGAACTTACAAAGTTTACAGTTCAATTGCAAACATAAAATACTCAATAATAAAATGAGTTAACAGTGACACAAGTGTCCATTTTTTAAGGCTTTTTGAATTAATGGAATACAATTCTAAGAACAAGTTTAGTTGGCCCAGGAAAAGGAGTGGTTAAGTTGCTTCAGTTGTATCAGACTTTTCATGACCCCACGGACTGTAGCCTGCCAGGATCCTCTGTCCATGGGATTCTCCAGGCAAAAATACTGGAATGGGTTGCCGTGCCCTCCTCCAGGGGATCCTCCCAACCCAGGGATTGAACCCACATCTCTTAGATTTTGGGTTCTTTATCACTAGTGTCACCTGGGAAGCCCCAAAAGGAGTGGGGGAGCATTTTGTCCCTCTAAACTTGAACTGCATCCCCTCCCTGATATTCTTTTCTCTCTTCCTCTTGAAATTGAGGATTAAGACAGTGTAGTTGAAGATGTCTTTCATGAAGCGTTTGGTGTATTAAAGAGGTAAAAAGGAAATGCACAAAGAAGAGGAATAGTAGGAAATTGTTCCTGTATTTAAATACTGTGTATAAAGATTTTTCCAACTGTTTCTTTGCAGTGAAGAAACAACTGGTGATATCAGTGATTCCATGGATTTTGTCCTACTCAACTTTGCAGAAATGAACAAGCTCTGGGTTCGAATGCAGCATCAGGGACATAGCCGAGATAGAGAAAAAAGAGAACGAGAAAGACAAGAACTGAGAATTTTAGTGGGAACAAATTTGGTGCGCCTTAGTCAGTTGGAAGGTGTAAATGTGGAACGTTACAAACAGGTTTATATCTTTTTACTTCTCATCTTTTCTTATGTCATGAGATATATAAAGTCTGATTTTTTTAATTAAAATATTTAAAAAATAATATTGCATTGACAGTTGTTGATCAAAGAAGATTTAAATAAACCAAAAGATATATTTGAGTCTGTGTTTGTGGATTGGAAGACTCAGTATTATCATTATCAAGATACCAGTTTTCTTTACATTGAGATTTATTTTACTATAGATTTACTCTAAAGCTACAATAAAGTAATGTGATATTGGTGAAAGAGATAAATAAATACATCAGTGGAGAATAAATCAGGAATTAGCAAACTTTTTCTTTAAAGGACCAAATAGTACTTATTTTTTGGTTTTACAAGCCATATAGTTTGCAGCTGTTAAATTCTGCCAGTGTAGTGCAAAAGCAGCCGAAGATAATGTGGAAAACAATATACGAAAATGGTCATTAAACTAGATTTGCTGACCCCTAGAAGAGATGATCCAGAATAGACTCACGTGTATATAGTCAATTATTGTTGATAAGGGTGCAAAGGCAACCTTTTCAGCAAGTGATTCTGGAATAATTGGACATCTGTATGCAAACCAAGCCTCTGAATTGCGACCCATTCTCATACTATGCAGAGGAACTCAAAAAAATTTATCAAAGTCATAAGTGTGAAATTTGCAACTGGAATTTTTAGAAGAAAACACAAAGGAAGTCTTTATAACCTTGGATTAGGTAAGCTTTCTTAGGACACAGAAAGTACAAATCATAAAAGAAAAAATACTAATGAAATGGACTTTGACTTTTACAAAATAGAAACCCAGAATGTTTTTATTTAAACATTCTTTTGTAAAATTTTACAGTTTAGAAATTAAGTATGGATCAGGAAAACCTAAAATATGATTTTTAAGTTAGTAGTACAAATATGTTACTGGAGAAGTGATTTAAGATTTTGAAAATAATTCTTTAATTCTTAAAATCTTGTTTTTCTTTCAGATTGTTTTGACCGGCATATTGGAGCAAGTGGTGAATTGCAGAGATGCTTTGGCTCAGGAATATCTCATGGAGTGCATTATTCAGGTAGATGAGAACATTTCAGGTTTTTGAAGAACTCATTTTGTATTTCATTAATTTTCTTTGTTTTGGGGGGAAAAATCTTGATTGAAGAGAGATTAAGCTTTCCTGAATGAATCCTTTTCTCCTATTAATATAATAACATGGTCTTTGTATTGATGGGTTTTTCCTCCCAAAATATAGGAAAGAGTAACCTCCAAGTTGTCTAGGTATCATTAGTTTTAATTTAATTGTAGATGTACTTTGGTTAACAGAATATTTCTTTCTGGGGTTATGTTTAGAGAGGCTTGAAAGTGGTGTATTTGCACGTTCTTGTATAATGTTAAGATGAATTTTTTTTCCCCCATAAATATGAGCTTTAAATATTAAGTCCAGAATATAGTAGAAAATGCTTTTACTAATTGATTTTTGCTAGTTGATTTTAGTAATAATTGATTATCATTTGATTTTCAGGTTTTCCCTGATGAATTCCACCTTCAAACTTTGAATCCTTTTCTTCGGGCCTGTGCTGAGTTACACCAAAATGTAAATGTGAAAAACATAATCATTGCTTTAATTGATAGGTAAGAGTTTCCCGTATTGAAGGGTAGATGTTCTGACTTTTGAATAGTGAATTTAAAACATTTTTGTGAATTCTTTTTTACATCTTTATTAATGATTTTGATTTAGTTAACATTAGTTCTGTAAGTCTGAGTATCTACTAAGTACTTGTCTGGCTTACTCATGAGAGACGTTTAGCTCTTAGTTGAACAGAAGGCATGGAGATAATATTTTTAATCTATGCATTTAATTGGTGTTTAAAGACATTATACAGTCCCAACATTTAAATTTTATAAATCCATTTATCACCAAAGAGCAAACCTTGTGTTTTACAATGATGAAAGTTATCTTTCAGAGGGAAACAATTTGATCTGGAATCTTTATCAAGTAGACATAAATATAGATAATTAAGAATGTTCAAGTAATCACTCTGTTCCTGCATTTTTTTAAAGAAGAGTTTTCAAATAATCAGGATAAACAGTAATGATAACGGAACAAGCATTGTTTTGAGTAGTTTAAGATGTGGTAAATAGAAGTTAACTTGACTGCTTTTGGAATTAGTTGTGTTTTAAACTTTACGGTAGTAAAAATGCAGTGTCATAAAATTATCTATGTACTTTTTACATTTTAGAGATTACTTTTTATAATCATAGCTGTTGAATACATTTTGTCATGTTAATACAGTTCTGTCCATGACTACTTAATTAGACTTCAAAGAATTTGACAGAATTGACCTGTTAAAAATCTGGTGCATATGGTATAAAGTAAGAATGCAGTGAAAAAGGCATCGTCGGTAAAACTGTTCCATTAAAAATGAATTGAGAGAAAAGCTGAAAGGGTAAAATGTCATCCATGATCCCACTGCCCCAATCCCTGTATGTTTTCAAATAAAGAGTATTTTCTTTTTTAGATTAGCTTTATTTGCTCACCGTGAAGATGGACCTGGAATCCCAACAGATATTAAACTTTTTGACATATTTTCACAGCAGGTGGCTACAGTAATACAGGTTTGTATGACTTTCTTCCTAAGTTCTAAACACTTTCAAAATTCTCAGCTGATAGTCTTTTAGTAATTGTTTAAAATAAATTCCATGGTTTTCTGAACATTCCAGTCTAGACAAGACATGCCTTCGGAGGATGTTGTATCTTTACAAGTCTCTCTCATTAATCTCGCTATGAAGTGTTATCCTGATCGTGTGGACTATGTTGATAAAGTTCTAGAAACAACAGTGGAGATATTTAATAAGCTCAACCTTGAACAGTAAGTCAAACATTTTTATAAAAACCTTTGTAAAACTTTTTTGTCCCAGATTTGTTTTCCTTTTGCAATTATTTTTTTAAATGTTAGAGTTCATCTTGTTTTTTAAGCATCTGTTAGATTGACATGCTTGGTACTAACCAGGGCAGAAAGTGGCAGCCAGTTGCTTGGTTGTGTACAGTGATGAGGTAGTGGCACTCACAGACCATAGGCATCTTTAGAGACCCGTGTCTCCATTCAGACCCCTTTGTATAACTACTTATGGTGAGTTAGTATTTCCATAAGTAGTTTCCAACAGATGAGTCAATTATGAAAAAATGAGGGATCCATGTATGTATTTAAGATGTGAAAATTATATTGGTTTAAATTTTTTTCTATTTTCAGCTTTGATTTTGATTTCAGGCGTGGTATGAATATTCTCTTGTGTACTTGCATCTTCCTCAACTATGCTGTCCTAGACCTGTTGCATCCTCTAGGGGCCGCTTGCACAGTTGTGATTTTATTATCTTTTTCCAGTAGTCCCTTTACTGTCCCATCCTCCACTGCTTCTGAACATGAGTCAGGCTAGGCCCCTCCTTGCCCTATATTATCATTTCATCTCACATAATCTTTTTGTTTTCCATCTCTCTTCCAGTGGTTTAGTTGCATCTGGAAGGTTTATTTTTTCTTTTACCTCTTTTTCTTTTTGTCACTCTCATCTTTTGTGTGAATCAAAAAAACATTCCAGATCTTAAATAAATTTTGTATCTTTATCTTCCCCACTAAGTGAGTTTAAAAGTAAAATTAGACAGAATAAAGAATTCGAAGTCCCAACCTCTAAAGGTCTTATAAATGCCTGGATATTCCTCAGTCACCCTGGAATGTTCCTAATTTTATCCTGCTTTTCCTTATTCACCAACATCTGATGCAGAAGAAATAATTTATGTCTTATGTATTATGTTCTTCACTTGCTAGTTTTGTGTGGATTTTTCGTCCTGAATATACAGTACTTATTGACTGCCCTAGAAACCTAACTCAGAGAAGGCAATGGCACCCCACTCCAGTACTGTTGCCCGGAAAATCCCATGGATGGAGGAGCCTGGTCGGCTGCAGTCCGTGGGGTCGCTAAGAGTCAGACACGATGAGTGACTTCACTTTCACTTTCTACTTTCATGCATTGGAGAAGGAAATGGCAACCCACTCCAGTGTTCTTGCCTGGAGAATCTCATGGACGGAGAAGCCTGGTAGGCTGCAGTCCATGGGGTCGCACAGAGTCAGACACAACTGAAGCGACTTGGCAGCCAGTGTTCTTGCCTGGAGAATCCCAGCGACGGTGGGGCCTGGTGGGCTGCCGTCTATGGGGTCGCACAGAGTCGGACACAACTGAAGCGACTTAGCAGCAGCAGCAGCAGCAGAAACCTAACTACCACTTAAAATACTTCCCTTAGAAATACCACATTCTAGACAGTCTTTATAACTCCATGAACAACCTGTTCATGAATTGTAGACCAGCATAACCTACTGTATCTATAGGACTTGAATAGATGAATAAATGTGTGTGTTTAGGTGGACATCTGATAGACCTCTCTTGGAAGTCACTGGGGTATTTTGGGATGGTGTGATTCACTTCACCCATCTCCTTTAATATGTAAATGAACATTTTCAAATTTTTATGAATCAAGTGCTGTTTGTGTATGTCAGAGGTTAATTTACTCACTAAAGGACCGCTGTTTTTCTTTTGGCAGTATTGCTACCAGTAGTGCAGTTTCAAAGGAGCTCACCAGACTTTTGAAGATTCCTGTTGACACTTACAACAATATTTTAACAGTCTTGAAATTAAAACATTTCCACCCACTCTTTGAGTATTTTGACTATGAGTCCAGAAAGAGCATGAGTTGTTACGTGCTTAGTAATGTTCTAGATTATAATACAGAAATTGTCTCTCAAGACCAGGTAAGAGAATACTGATAATGCTATATATTTAGAAAACAGAGACAATGTAGTTATGGTTTTAGACAATGAGACAGACACATGAGATGGGAGGGGAAGGTCATTTACTACTAAAAAATAGTTATAAGTAGCTTATTCATTATATAAATAAGATGGAAGATGTATAAAGAAGAAAATATAAAATAACTATAATCCCACAGGAAGAGAATACTGCTCTTAATTAACATTTGGTCTGTCTGTTTCTAGACTTTTATCTAGATGTGTACCAACATGCATGCACTTTCCTAAAGAAAAAAGGAATTAAGTTGTTGATACAGTTTTGTAACTTTATACAACTAAAAGCACTTTTGTCAGTGGCGTTACATGCTGATTGTTTCACCCTAGTCGGTTTCCATGTCTTCCATACTACAGGTGGATTCCATAATGAATTTGGTATCTACACTGATTCAGGATCAGCCAGATCAACCTGTAGAAGAACCTGACCCAGAGGACTTTGCTGATGAGCAGAGCCTTGTGGGCAGATTCATTCATCTTCTACGATCTGAGGACCCTGATCAACAGTACTTGGTATGAATTAACTCTTCTTATACCCCTTCAACAGCTTCTTGTGAAATCATATGTAGATGTGTCTCAAATAGTTTAATCCAGCTTGTGGTATTAAAAGGTTTCAAAAGAATTGAAACTGAGTAAGAGATTAACTGGACTTTTACTTTATGGTTAAATGCATTAATTGTAAACTTCTGGAGCTTATGAAGAACAAGTTGGTTGCTGTAATTTCTTCTGAAGACTTCTTAGAAATTGTAGAAAAGTCTGTCTTCCTTTAGTTGGGTATCCATCCAATAATCATTCCATGTTTCTTTTCTTTCTGAACTGTTGCTTTTAGAATTGTTCAGTTGTTTTTCATAATAAACTTTTAAAGTATGAGCAACAACCTTTATATTCAGTTGTGTTTGTGTTTCCAAGGTTTGCAGATAGAGGTTGTGTTTGTTGGCCACATTAAAAATGTGTGAAGACTTTAAAATTGTCTTTTTCTTAACCCCCTTTTCCTGGCAAAAAACAATCAGATGAGATTCTCCCTTTGTCATTAGTCCTTAATAAACCTTTGTGAAATGAATGAAAAATATGTTGCCTGAGTAGGATATTGGTGACTAATACTGGATAATTTATGAAAGGTGGCACAGATAGTGGCTTAATTATTGTTTGGGCAAAGTTGTCTAACCATTGTTGGATACATGGGCCTGTGAGTCTGTTGTAATGAAGAACACCTTAATTTGAGGATGAGCCCTGACTTCTTGTGTTGACGTTGTCATAGTTGACACTCTTGTACTCCTTCATAACCATTGTGAAAAAGAAGCTGATTTCTGTCTGTAGTGCGGTAGTCTTCGACTTGGCTTAGTGTCAAGCAGTCTGTGCACTGCGTGTGATCTGACCTAGTGGCTGGCCTGATTGTTCAAATGTTTTAACTGATTCCCTTATGTTTCTGTGTCATGTACATACCTGGCCTATGTGGGTTTTCATTTTTCCGTTACAAACCAAAGTAGAAAGTGTGCTTTCCACCTGTGACCAGTTGGTTATACCATGTAAAGAAACACCTTTAAGGTGAGGATCGTTACCTTTGACTTTCTCAAGGGGGAATGCATTCTCTTCCTACCCATCTACCATCATCAAAGAAATTTACAAACTTGAATGTGTCACACACTGTGTCTCCACGTAGTAAAAAGTATTTCATGAATTCTTGTGGTTTTCTGAAACAACCAGATGTTTGTTTCCTAATGGCTCTTTTAAAGTTTATTACCATTTTCCTTGACTTAAAGGCAAGTCGCTCAGTCGTGTCCGATTCTTTGTGACCCCATGGACTGTAGCCCACCAGGCTCCTCCATCCATGGGATTCTCCAGGCAAGAGTACTGGAGTGGGTTGCCATTCCTTGACTTAAATGGTCTTAATATTTTCCTGAAGTAAGAGGCATGATATACCAGCAATATGCATATTTTTTATATTATAATAGTAGCCAGTATTTTGAGTACATGCAATGTGTTAGTACTGATAACACTTTACATCTGTTATTTGGTCTTCCCAACAACCCTGAGAGTGAAAATTAAAGTTAAGAGAAGGTAAATGGTAATTTTCCCAGGGTCACACAAATAGTGTTAGAATGTACATTTAAATGTGTCCAGCTTCAGAGCCTGTGCTCTTTATCAACACAGCATGCTTTTTACATGTGTGTGTGAAAATATATTTAAATCTGTATCTGCCCCTGACTAGCTCTGTAAGTTAGGGCAAGTTATACAACCTCTCTGAACCTCAAGCTTTCCCCCATTTGTAAGATGGGCTTCCCTGGTGGCTCAGACAGTAAAGAATCTGCCTACAATGCAGGAAACACGGATTCGATCCCTGGAGTAGGGAATGGCTATCCATCCAGTATTCTTGTCTGGAGGATTCCATGGGCAGAGGAGCCTGGCGAGCATCTGTCTCTTGGGCGATGGTGATGACTTGGCAAGAAAAGAAATGTAAGAGTATACCATAAAACTGTATTCAAAAAACAGTAGCAATCATCATGATTAGAGCTCTCATTTAATTTTATAAATAATTAATTATAGTTTCTGTAATTACAGAAAAGATTAATGGGTTTTGTCTCTTTGTTTTGGTCAGATTTTAAACACAGCACGAAAACATTTTGGAGCTGGTGGAAATCAACGGATTCGCTTCACACTGCCACCTTTGGTATTTGCAGCTTACCAGCTGGCTTTTCGCTACAAAGAGAATTCTAAAGTGGTGGGTTTACTTTTAAGTATGTCACTAATTTTTTCCTCTGTGTGTGTATTTTACTTTATTATGCTAGAAAATTTCAAACATGTACAAATACAAAATGGTGTAGTAAAATCTCAGTTTCAATAACTCAATTCATTACTAGTCCTGTGTTAAATATTACTAATAGTGATGTTGATTACATACTAGTTGAAGGAATCACATTAAAAAAACACTTAGAAATGAAAGATTCGAACAGTTTAAATGATGCTGAAGCTTTTCCTGTGTCTAAAGATCACTTGTGAGAGAGACATTGGTAAGTTTTTCACAGAGTGACTGAGAATGCTTTACTTTTTCAAGAATGATTTTATTTTCTTGGAGTCTTTATAAAGTACAAGTTCTGAAGTGAGGCAGTAGTCTCGTTCAGAGGTTACAGTACATAACAAGTAAGATCTAATATTGGAGAAACATTCTCATAATGGAGAAACAATAATTAATAGAGAAACAAGGTATAATCATGACATAGCATGCCTTTGGCCAGTTTTTATAAGACCGGCCTGTCATGTAATTCCTTTTTTCCCAGTATTTTATGGATACATGTTTGTAAATGTAACGATAAAGAAACCAACTAGCACATTACTATCTGCCATACACTGTGCCAAGGACTATAAACTTGGGATTATTGCATTTATTCCTTGTAAAAGTCTGTGACAGTTACCCTCTCTTAAAGATGAAAAGAATCAATTGCTTTAACATGAAATTTGTATGGTTAAACATGGATAAAATATTTAACCTCACTGGTAATTATAATAGTGAACTTATTTAAAAATCAGACTGGTAAAGAAAAAAGAAAAATGTTCGGCAATGGCAATGGTGTGATGTGAATTCATTCTCATCTAGTAATGGTGAGAATGTGAATTACTGCAGTCTTTCTAGAAAACTCTGGCAGTATGTAACTACAGCCTTAATAAACCCAATATTTCCACTTCTAAAAATTTATACTAAGGAAAAAATTACGGACTCAATAATGCTTTGTGTTTATAGACGATTTGTTATATTACATTTATTTCCAAGAGAAAGTAAATTATGCTGTATCCTTTTTATGGAATATTTTCTAGTGATTCAAATGATTTTAAATAATTTTAATATCATGAGGAAAATCATGGTAAAATAAGTGAAAGAAAAGAAGTTGAATACAAATTACATGCAACACTGAGCCCAATTTAACTCTTCTCAGTAAGTACTTTAAAGCAGAAAACAAAACCATACCCAGAGGATCCCAGTTACATAATATTTACATAGGAAAAAGAAAGGAAGACATTAACATCAGAATGTAATTAGTGATTATTGCTGGGTGGTAGATTTAGGAATGGTTTTAAAGAATTTTTAAAAAATTCTTTTATGTATTTTCCAAATTTTGTCCAATTTGGGAATATGTTGCTTTTTCTGATAGGAAAAAAAATACCAAATATATAAAAATTGCAAAGCCAGTGACCTCAGATGGTTGTTTTGAGAAGGCATCCTGCTTGATCTACTTGTGGACTCCACAAGGGACCGGAAGATAGTAGGAAAACTGTGAACTCAGCTTTTACCACTTTTCCTATTTGTTCCATAAAAGTTTTATTTAAAATGAATATTCTTAAGCAAGTTAATCTTGAATTTAAGGTAATTTAAACTATTTTTTCTTTTTTTTAGGATGACAAATGGGAAAAGAAATGCCAGAAGATTTTTTCATTTGCTCACCAGACTATTAGTGCTTTGATCAAAGCAGAGCTGGCAGAATTACCCTTAAGACTTTTTCTTCAGGGGGCTCTAGCTGCTGGAGAAATTGGTTTTGAAAATCATGAAACAGTAGCATATGAATTTATGTCCCAGGTGATGATCTGCTCTCTTTCTGGGATGAATCTGTTTGCTTTGTTCAGTCACTTGTTATGTTAATGATGTTAAGTTATGTTATGTTATGTTTTATGTTAATGTGGTGGTACACACGGATTTACTCTTAAAATTAAGCACCCCTTTCCCACCATCTTATACTGTGCTTCTTAATACTGTAGTTTTATTGACTGGTTTGGAGCAGAAAAATTGATCAGAATTACTGGACACTGCTTCCCTGGTGGCTCACACGGTAGAGTCTGCCTGCAGTGTGGGAGACCTGAGTTTGATCCCTGGAGAAGGAAATGGCAACCCACTCCAGTATTCTTGCCTGAAGAATCCCATGGACGGAGGAGACTGATGGGCTACAGTCTATGGGGCCACAAAGAGTTGGACACGACTGAGTAACTAATCCTTTCATACTTTCAATGAGCTTGAGGATTTTCAAGTGTGTCATGGTAAAACTTTCATGAGGAAAAAAAAAATCCCTTTGATAATTCAGTTTGGAATCTCTAGATTAAAAGTTAAAGCAAGTTTCTTTGTTGCAACTTGTCAGCATCTTTGTCTTATGGCTCTCCAAGGGCACATGTATATTCTAATCTGAACTACTCACAGGATGAGGCTTTGATGGGAAATAACTGGAAAATGCTCTAATACATAGTCTCTAAAGGTCATTTCTGCTCTGTGTGCACCAGGCGTTTTCTCTGTACGAAGATGAAATCAGTGATTCCAAAGCACAACTGGCTGCCATCACCTTGATCATTGGTACTTTTGAGAGGATGAAGTGCTTCAGTGAAGAAAACCATGAACCCTTGAGGACTCAGTGTGCTCTTGCTGCATCCAAACTTCTGAAGAAGCCTGATCAGGGCCGAGCTGTGAGCACCTGTGCACATCTCTTCTGGTCTGGCAGAAACACAGACAAAAACGGAGAGGAGGTAAGATGGGAGGTCGTTCCTGCCCAGCAGTGTTACAGGAGAGAGGAGCATTGATAGGGAACACTGCTGTGGTGGTGTGCCTTGGAGGTGAAATAGGTAGAGTGCTTAGACACCTGACAGGAAATCTGTTTTGTTAAATAAAATGAACAGTAATGTATAGAGAGTTACATCCTGTGGTGAAGCCTCCACTTTGAGGATTCTGCAATGTAACAAGTTTGTACCACTTCCTTTTAAAAATACACAAAATAAATATAAAACACTTAATATATAAATATATAAAACAATATATTTGTTTTAAAATATTGCTGTGTACTTTAAAAAGTGAAGAGGATTTAAATTTGTGTCCTTTTAAAATATGAAAGAGCCATAGTAGTGTGTTTATTTCTTTGTGTGAAATGGGACATTTGTAATTCATTGGTCTCTTTAATATTCTTTAATACTCGTCACTGCCTTTTTTCTAGCTGCATGGAGGCAAAAGGGTAATGGAATGCCTAAAGAAAGCTCTGAAAATAGCAAATCAGTGCATGGACCCCTCTCTACAAGTGCAACTTTTTATAGAAATCCTGAACAGATATATCTATTTTTATGAAAAGGAAAATGATGCGGTAAGTGAATAGTAAATTGTTGTTAGTGAAATAATGTTTTCTTTTCCTGTTCTTAGGTTTGACGCATATAAAAGTTTATCATTCTGATACTTTCTTTTTTTGTTTACAAGGGTCAGAGTTTGGAGAGTCCACTTAGTTGGTCTCTTTCATTCTCTAAAGTTCTCTGTCTATATGGATGGCATCTAAGAAAAGAGCTCCCTATGTGCAAGAAAATTCTTATCTCTTTTGCTTATGAATATTTTATAAAAATAGTTCAGTCACTCAGTCATGTTTGACTCTTTGCGATCCCATGGACTGCAGCACACCAGGCTTCCCTGTCCATCTCCAACTCCTGGAGTTTGCTCAGAACCCATGTCCATTGAGTTGGTGATGCCATCCAGCCATCTCATCCTCTATCGTCCCCTTCTCCTCCCACCTTCAATCTTTCCCAACATCAGGGTCTTTTCTAATGAGTCAGTTCTTCGCATGAGGTGGCCAAAGTATTGGAGTTTCAGCTTCAGCATCAGTCCTTCCAATGAATATTCAGGACCAGTTTCCTTTAGGGTGGACTGGTTGGATCTCCTTGCAGTCCAAGGGGCTCTCAAGAGTCTTCTCATCACCACAGTTCAAAAGCATCAATTCTTTGGCACTCAGCTTTCTTTATAGTCCATCACATCCATACATGACTACTGGAAAAACCATAGCTTTGACTAGACAGACCTTTGTTGGCAAAGTAATGTCTCTGCTTTTTAATATGCTGTCTAGGTTGGTCATAACTTTTCTTCCAAGGAGCAAGTGTCTTTTAATTTCATGGCTGCAGTCACTATCTGCAGTGATTTTGGAGCCCCCAAAATAAAGTCTGTCACTGTTTTCCCATGTATTTGCCATGAAGTGATGGGACCAGATGCCATGATCTTCGTTTTCTGAATGTTGGGCTTTAAGCCAACTTTTCACTCTCCTCTTTCACTTTCATCAAGAGGCTCTTTAGTTCCTCTTCACTTTCTTCCATAAGGGTGGTGTCATCTGCATATCTGAGGTTATTGATATCTCTCCTGGCAATCTTGATTCCAGCTTGTGCTTCTTCCAGTCCAGCATTTCTCATGATGTACTCTGCATATAAGTTAAATAAGCAGGGTGACAATTTACAGCCTTGAGTTACTCCTTTCCTGATTTGGAACCAGTCACTCTCTGTTTAAAAAAATAAAGAATTTACAAATGCTGAATAGTATTTATCACAAGTATAGAGTAATTCCCAAATAAGGGATTGATCAATATTTATAGGTTAAATAAAATGTTGCTTTTGTTCTTTTACAGGTTTATGAAGTTCTTTTTTTCCATTAAGTATTTTTTGTTTGTTTGTTGATATTTTAGATGAATAGCCAATAGTTTTTCCTGAAGCCAGGGATCATGTTCTCACATCTCTCTTTTTTTTTTTTTCATAATTATTCTGGTAACTTCTAAGAGTAACAAAAGCTCTTCAAGATGTCCGTATTAAATGACATTATCTTTTATGTTACATACTTGATTGTGAAATTGTATGTATTCTTTTATAGGTCACTATTCAGGTTTTGAATCAGCTTATCCAAAAGATTCGAGAAGACCTCCCAAATCTTGAATCCAGTGAAGAAACAGAGCAGATTAACAAACATTTTCATAACACACTGGAGCACTTGCGTTTGAGGCGGGAATCACCAGAATCTGAAGGGCCAATTTATGAGGGTCTCATCCTTTAAAAAGGAGTCAGGCTCCCATCCTCCTTTCCATGCACATCCAGTAAGGGTTTTATTATACTAGGCTTCCCTTCCATAGATTGTGCCTTTCAGAAATGCTGAGGTAGGTTTCCCGTTTCTTACCTGTGGTGTGTTTTACCCAGCACCTCCGGACACTCACCTGCAAGACCTTAATAAAATTATTCACTTCATAAGTGTTCAGGTCTGTCTGCTCATCCTAAGTAGCATGATTGATCTGCTATTTAAAATTCCTGTGATCTGTTTAAAAGAAACAAAAAAAAAAGCCAAAAAACCCCCACTTATCTCTGTTACTAATGAAGCGCCCCTTTCGTTTTTTCTGTTTTGTTTCACTGTTGAGTGTATAATTTCCTTCATTCCTTGGAAGTACTAACCTGAAAGTATCTTTGTTCTGAAATTAATTTAGAGGAAAGGAATACTGTATGTGAAATTCAGCTTGGGCTTCTTCCAAATTGCAAGATCAGGCCATGTGTAATATTTTCCCTAAAATTAGAGAATATTAATGCATGTTTGAGGATTTTAAAGCACCATGGTCTAAACCAGAAGCTATATTTTGCATATTTGGACTCAGCCATCCATTAAGAACTTATGTTGTCTTCTGGACATATTTATCAAAATAATTTTGTTCTAAATAGTATAAAATAGAAAATTTGTGATCTATATAATTTATGTATAACCTTCATTGTTGTAAATTTAGGGGGAAATGCATCATACAGTTATGATTTTTTTTCACCAGTGAAACAATAAAGTTGCTATTAACAATTTTGGACCTTTTTCCTTTCACACTATCTATTTTAAATTTATTTATTTTTTAACTGAAGGAGAATTGCTTTACAGAATTTTGTTGTTTTCTGTCAAACATAGACATGAATCAGCCATAGGTGTACATATGTCCCCTCCCTACCCATCCCTCCCCTCTAGGTTGATACAGAGCCCCTGTCTGAGTTCCCTGAGACATACAGCAAATTCCCATTGGCTATTTTGATTCATAAAAGGAACTAGCAGAGTGCGTTTGCAGTTTAATGTACATTGTTGTTAAGTTAACCAGTGAGTGGGTGCCAGGTGCGTTTCATTTCCTGCATCAGTCACCTCTTCCCCAGCTGTACTATGCCACTCCAGGTAGCCGCCTTGAAATGGGTGAAGAGCTACCCTCCTGTGAAGAAAGCTAATGGTCCGTTACTGGTGTTCTTTCATACATGAAAGCAAACATCTTGAACATCTCCCAGGACATATGTACATCATACAGATAAGTCACTTAACATCCATGTGTGCAACAGCACTGCTCCACTGAACTTCCTCTTCCGGCTTTTAAGGACACACTGTAACTGTGCTCATTCAGTATTTTTACCCTTGACCTATTAATTCAGTCCCCACTGTGGTTCCTGTAGGTGGCACTGAGTCACAGTGGCTAAGAGCAGAGGCTTTGTCTGGAGTCAGGTGGCTTGGAGTCAAGACCCAGTACCACTTAGCTAGCTTTTGTTCTAGGCGCTGAACTTAACCTCTGTGGCCTCAGTTTCTTCATGTGTAAACTGGGACACTTGTACCACAGAGGTGGCATGACCCTATGTATTAATACATCAAGCTCCTGTAAAGTTCTGAGAACAGTGTCTGACTTTAAGTCCTCGATTGTTGGCTATCATTATTACTGGGTATAAAAATATCTGTATCAAAGCGTGGAATAAAATTTACTGATCTTTTCTGCCCTTGTATCTTTGACGTTTGGAAAAAGTTCTGAGATAGTGAGAGATAACTAGAGAATTAAAGGTTCTCTGAAGATTTGGGAGATGGATATTTCCCCTCAGCTGGGCTGCCATTCTGTAGACCCTTTCAGAGTAAATCACCGAAAGAGAACACCCACTCTTCACATGGTCAATGCAGAATGTTTAATACTGGTAATTCGGTGATTTCACCCTATTTGCAATGTACACAAAGCCTTAATTCAGGGTAAAGGAAACTTAATCTCCAAAGGAGGATCCAAGCAATACATACTCTGAGCTTCTGGAAATTTAGAAAATGCCACTTTAGGCCATGCTGGTACTTGGGAAATGACTTTGGTTAAATACTCTGTGAATATAAGAAACAGTACTAGGGATGAACAGTGACAAAAGGAGTGGATCTTATCTAGCTGCACTTCAGTCACTTGAAGACATTAAAAAAATAATAATAGATGTAAAAAACCCAGGCCACTTTCCACACCAATGAAATATAAATCTTTTTTGTTTTTTTTAAAAAAAGCTTCCCAAGTGGTTTCAGACTGCAGCTGAAACTAAAACATTGTGTGGACCTCAGAGTCTACTTCTGAGAAGAGGCCAAACCTTGCTATTTTCTAATCAAAACTGAACATAGATTACTTGTACAAAAGATGAAACATGATGAAAGGAATCAAAGGAAAGTTACTCTTTTCACTTCCATTTTTTTCCTCTGTCTCATTTAAGATAGTCTCACCCTGCTGATTAATTTCTTAGTTTCTACATATCTTACGAGAGGGTGACATAGTAGTTATTACAGCCAAAGTCCATAGGGCTTTCAACCTCCCAATTTTCTGATGACTCACAGAGATGCTGTGATGGTCTGTGTTCACACAATGTATGAGTGGCTAAATCAAGAGTGGAACCAGGTCTGACTCCTGAGCCATCATACAAGGTACTCCTGTGAGTGGTCACTAGTGATTGCCCAAGAAAACCCTGTCCTGCAGCTGTCAGCCCTGGAAACGCAGAGGTAATCCCTTATTCAGAAGCAGAGACCCTTCCCGCCCAGCACTGTCCTGAGGGAGGCAGCCGTGAATTCCTACTAGGGAAGGCGAGAAACCACTTGGCACCCACATCACATTTCCACTGGGCTGGAATTTGAATCTTATCTCCAGCTGAGGTTATGTTTACATTAACCAGAAAATAGATCTAGTGCTGTCCAGATCAGACACTGGGAATACATCTAACAAGACAGGCCTCTGCCCCCTTAGGACTTGGTTTCTAAGAGGAGACATACACACACATCCAGAATACAGTGTCAAGTGGTGCTAAGCACGAGTATAGCAGGGAAGAGGGGCTGGACAGGGCCAGGGCTGTTCCATGACCTGGGTGACGCAAGGAAGGCCTCTGGGGAGGGATGACAATTGAACAGAGGCCTGGAGAAACTCAGGGTGAGCCTATACAGAGAGAACACTGGGTGGAAAGATAAAGGCACCTTAATAGGACTTGAGATTTGCATTCTATTCTGAACCATATCCTCCTTCATGGATCACAGCCTTCTCATGGTGAAGGGACTTGCGGAACTCAGTGAAGCCATGCCATACAGGGCCACCCAAGATGGACAGGTCATAGTGGAGGGTTCTGACAACGTGGTCCATTGGAGAACAAAATCATGACCCCCTCCAGTATTCTTGCCTCAAGAACCCTATGAATAGAATGAAAAGGCAAATGGACATCACCAGATGGTCAATACCGAAATCAGATTGATTATATTCTTTCAGCTGAAAATGGAGAAGCTGTATACAGTCAGCAAAAACAAAGCCTAGAGCTGACTGTGGCTCAGATCATGAGCTCCCTATTGCAAAATTCAGGCTTAAATTGAAGAAAGCAGGGAAAACCACAGGCAATTCAGGTAAGACCTAAATCAAATCCCTTATGGTTATGCAGTGGAGATAGCAAATAGATTCAAGGGATTAGATCTGGTAGACAGAATGTCTGAAGAACTGTGAACAGAGATGTGTAATATTTTACAGGAGGCAGTGACCAAAACAACCCCAAAGAAAAATGTAAGAAGGCAAAGGGGTGGTCTGAGGAGGCTTTACAAATAGCTGAGAAAAAGAAGAGAACTGAAAGGCAAGGGAGAAAGGAAAAGATTTACCCAACTGAATGCAGGGTTCCAGAGAGTAGCAAGGAGAGATAAGAAAGCCTTAGTGAACAATGCAAAGAAATAGAGGAGTATAATAAAATGGGAAGCGATCCCCTCAAGAAAATTGGAGAAATCAAGGGACCATTTCATGCAAAGATGAGCGCAATAAAGGATAGAAAATGCAAGGACCTAACAGAAGCAGAAGAGATTAAAAAGAGCAAGAATACACAGAACTATACAAAAAAGGGACTTACTTGGTGGCTCAGATGGTAAAGAATCTGCCTGCAATTCAGGAGATGTGGGTTTGATCCCTGAAGGAAATGCTACTCACTCCAGTATTCTTACCTGGAGAATTCCATGGGCAGAGGAGCCCAGCAGGCTGCAATCCATGGGGTTGCAGAGAGTCAGATATGACTGAGCAATTAATACTCAGTTCAGTTCAGTTGTTCAGTTGTGTCTGACTCTTTGCAACCCCAAGAATCACAGCACGCCAGGCCTCACTGTCCATCACCAACTCCCGGAGTTCACTCAAACTCATGTCCATCGAGTTGATGATGCCATCCTATACAAAAAAGTCTTAATCAACTGGATAACCATGATGGTGTGATCACTCACCTAAAACCAGACATCCTGGAGTGTGAAGTCAAATGGGCCTTAGGAAGCATTACTACAAGCAAAGCTAGTAGAGGTAATGGAATTCCAGCTGAACTATTGAAAATCCTAAAAGATGATGCTGTGAAAGTGCTGCACTCAATATGTCAGAAGATTTGGAAAACAGCAGTGGCCACAGGACTAGAAAAGGTCAGTTTTCATTCCAATCAAAGAAGGGCAATGCCAAAGAATATTCAAACTACTGCACAGTTGCACTCATTTCACATGCTAGCAAGTTAATGCTCAAAATCCTTCAAGTTAGGCTTCAGCAGTACATGAACCAAGAACTTTCAGATGTACAAGCTGGATTTAGAAAAAGCAGAGGAACCAGAGATCAAATTGCCGACATTCATTGGATCATAGAGAAGCAAGGGAATTCCAGAAAGACATCTTTTTCTGCTTCATTGACTATGCCAAAGCTTTGTGTGGATCACAATGAACTGTGGAAAATTCTTAAAGAGATGAGAATACCAGACCACCTTACTTGTCTGCAGAGAAACCTGTATATGAGTCAAGAAGCAATAGTTAAAACCTTAAATGGAACAACTGACGGGCTCAAGATTGGGAAAGGAGTATGTCAAGTCTATATATTGTCACTCTGTTTATTTAACTTATATGCAGAGTACATTATGTGAAATGCCAGGCTGGATGAATCACAGACTGGAATCAAGATTGCTGGGAGAAATATCAACAACTTTGATTGTTGAGAAAAGTAAAAGCGCTTCAGAACAAGTTTTAAATATTTAATTCTTCTAAGAGCTAATTCTCCCAAGATTTTAAAATTGTCAAAATAGAGTTCTGATTGAAAAAGAAGACTTTTTTAAGCAATAGATTACTCTTGAGTTTCTTTATTTCTTCCTTTCTTTCTTTTTTAAAAAATGCTATGCAGGCAAGTCACTGTAGAAATCAAATTCCTTTAAGAAGAACCAGTGCAAGAATTTAAATTTGGCATCTTGATCAAAACTACTGTAACAAGTGGAAACAGTGATATCTAAAGCTTACCAACTATCGACTCTTCAGCAGATTAGCAAATACTTAGCCCAGGACATTTGAGATCAAATTGAAAATGGGAAGTTTTCTCATAAGCCCTTAGAGGCAGATCTGAACAAGCATACATAGAAGAGGGAAAAGAGAGAGTGAAAATAAAACTTAACATTATGCAGATTTATGCCTTATTTTTCAGCATTTTTTTTTTTTATGTTGGTTCCCTCAACCTGGTTTTGCTTTTTATTAGATCTGTATAGTTTGGTTAATTAGTGAGTTGGTTTTATATTTAAGCTACAATTAATCTTTTTTCTTTGATATTTATTTCTTTGCCTTTTTTAACTACTTTGAATTTTTAAATGTTTTATTCAGTCTTTAGAGCATCACAATGGCAATATGTATTTCCCTTAAAACACTGCAAACAAATATACTAGGAGTGCACCATTTTAATCTTTACTAGTTATTGTGAGATTGCTGTGTAAGTTAATAAACATATTTGTAAATACATTGTTTGCAGGAAGTAAATTTCTGAGTTACAGCTCAGGAAAAGCCTGCTGAATTTATGTTGTAAGCATTACTTAACACAGTATAAGGATGAAAAGACAGCAAAAATATCTTTATACTTCCTCATCCCCTCATTGCAACAAAGCCCTTAACTGGGAGAACCTTATTCCCCTCTCTTTCCTCTTCCTCCTCCACTTCCCACTTACTATATCACCTTATAATATTCAGAGAGCACTTGGATTATGGGTCTGAATAGAGAAATGCTTTCAGATAATCATTAGCCCACATACCCCAGTAACTTGTACTCAAAGATGGGATGGAGTTGTAAAGTGCTTTTATAATACAATATTATTGTTAAAGGCAAGGGTTGACTCTTTTGTTTTCTTTTGACATGGCATGTCCTGAAATAAATGTCAATTCAATATGGCAGATGGGTCAGTCATATTCTTTATTTGGAAGAAGTTGTGATTTCTGATATGGGGATGATTGTCTTCCTACACTGTAGCATTTGATGTATCTTTAAGGCAGTAACCAGTTATGCTGCTTTTAATATTGGTCTTTTTATTTGGCTTGGGGTTCTTCAACAGAAGCAGTGAAGTGTGTTCATAGTGCAGATTTTCTGTTTAATAAAGTTTTGCTGCCAAAAAAATGTATAAATAAACTGTTAAAAAAAAAAAAAAAACAACTTTAAATATGAAGATGGTACTACTTTAATGGCAGAAAGAGAAGAGGAAATAAGAGCCTCTTGGTGTGAGAAGAGAGTGAAAAAACTGGCTTAAGACTCAACATTCAAAAAAACCAAGATCATGGCATCTGGTCCCATCACTTCATGGCAAATAGAAGGGAAAAAAGGGGAAGCAGTGACATTTTATTTTCCTGGGCTCCAAAATCACTGCTCATGGTAACTGCAGCCATGAAATTAAAAGACGCTTACTCTTTGAAGAAAAGCTATGAAAAACCTAGGCAGCATATTAAAAAGCAGTGACATTACTTTGCCGACACAGGTCCGATAATCAAAGTATGGTTTTTCCAGTACTCATGTATGGATGTCAGAGTTAGACCAGGAAGAACTGACACTTCCTGCCAAAGAACTGACACTTTCCAACTGTGATGCTGGAGAAGACTCTTGAGGGTCCCTTGGACAGCAAGGAGATCCAACCAGTCCATCCTAAAGGAAATCATCCCTGGATATTCATTGGAAGGACTGATGCTGAAGCTGAAGCTCCAATACTTTGGTCACCTGATGCGAAGAGCTGACTCATTAGAAAAGACCCTGATTCTGGCAAAGATTGAAGGCAAAAGGAGAAGGGGACAGCAGAGGATGAGATGGTTAGATAGCATTACTGACTCAAAGGATATGAATGAACAGTCTCTGGGAGATAATGAAGGACAGGTGTGCTGCAATCCATGGGATTGCAAAGAGGACTTAGCAACTGGACAGGATTTAGTGACTGGACAAGACTTTGTGGCTGAACAAGACTTTGTGACTGAACAACAACAACAATCCTAGGCCATCCTAGACCATCTTGTCTCCAGCTGACCTGCCTGCTGACCACAGATGCATGAGAAAGCTCATCAGCAATCGATCAGACTGAATCAGACTGAATCAGACCAGAACTGTGCAGCTGACCTCTTTAGGTCACTAAGTTTTAGGATAGTTTGTTTCATAGTAATAAATACTGATACCCATTCATTCAATGAAATATCTTGGAGCAATTTGAAAGAATGAAGGGAACATATGCATATTGGTACAATGACATGGAAAGCTTGCTGACACAAATTAATATTTACAAAGTGTGTAATTCTACAAGCTAACCTATAGCCCTCTAACAATTTCCCCCATTTCTGCATGCTAGCCTTTGTTGATCTCTATTGTAGTCAGATAACTCTATACATTGATGTCCTTGTTAAAATAAGTTTTGAAATGCCCATGTTAAACAGATTTATTTCAGGATTGTCAGTGAATCCTTCAGAACGGGTAGTGTATGCTGCTGCCCTATTGTTATTTGACATTAATACCCGCTTCCCATTGAGAGAGTCAATTCCTAGGCAGGTTGATAAGAAGTCCGGGAGTCCCGGAGGAGATAGGGGTCTGGAATTCTCAAGGAGGAGGAAAGGATAAACATCTTTTTTTCTCTACATTCCTTAGTCTTAGTCACATAAAATGTTTTTTCTTTAAGCCCAGAACTGATGATTACACAACAAACAACTCAGTTTAAACTCTCTACTAAGGATTATAAAACAACAATGTATCCTGCTTGAGGACAGTTTCTCCTTCCTGAAAACCTTCTGGCTAATCCTGTTATCTTAAAATGTAAATTATGGGAGTGGGTCTAGTAAGATCTTTACAACCTTGAAACATTCTTTTGATTTATTGTAATAAATATAACTCCCTTGCTAACACTAGCAAGGGGGACACTTTCCACCCCCCCTTCCGATGTCTATATCAGAAGCTTTCTCTGTCCCTCAACGTCTGCTGGATCATCGAAAAAGCAAGAGAGTTCCAGAAAAACATCTATTTCTGCTTTATTGACTATGCCAAAGCCTTTGACTACGTGGATCACAATAAACTGTGGAAAATTCTGAAAGAGATGGGAATACCAGACCACCTGACCTGCCTCTTGAGAAACTTATATGCAGGTCAGGAAGCAACAGTTAGAACTGGACATGGAACAACAGACTGGTTCCAAATAGGAAAAGGAGTACGTCAAGGCTGTATATTGTCACCCTGCTTGTTTAATGTTAGGTAGGTAGAATAGGGAAAAGAAGTCCAAAATTGTGGTGGCTAAAAGACAAGGAAGGGAAAAGCCCGCGAAAATAGAACAAAGGAAGGTCAAAGGAAGGTCCAAGGACCAGAGTGAAGATTTCAGGTAGAACAAATAGCACTCCTGGCTAAGCCCAATTTGCACACGGCAGCCCAGGTGTAGGAAAAAAACATAAAAGGAGCCAAAGCTCTTTCTTGCTCTCTTTCTCTCCCTCATGCCTACGCTCTTTCTCTCTCTCTCCATCTCTCACTCTCTCTCTCCCCCTCCCCCACACACTCCTCCACTCTCTTCTCTTCGAGTCTTTGGATTGGCATGCCCTCACGCTTCGAGGATGGATTCTCCTGCTATCTTCTAAAGAAAATAGAGCTGTAACAACTGATTTGCCTAAAAGCTATAACACGGTTTGTCCAAGACCCGAGAGCTGTGATGTGCTGAGGGCTTTAATGTCCGTAGCTCCAAATCTTTGTTGTAACAAGACAAAGAACCGAGGAATGTACACTTGCATGACATTTAACTTATATGCAGAGTACATCATGAGAAAGGCTGGGCTGGAAGAAGCACAAGCTGGAATCAAGATTGCCGGGAGAAATATCAATAACCTCAGATATGCAGATGACACCACCCTTATGGCAGAAAATGAAGAGGAACTAAAAAGCCTCTTGATAAAAGTGAAAGTGGAGAGTGAAAAAGTTTGCTTAAAGTTCAACATTCAGAAAACGAAGATCATGGCATCTGGTCCCATCACTTCATGGCAAATACATGGGGAAACAATGGAAACAGTGTCAGACTTTATTTTTGGGGGGGCTCCAAAATCACCACAGATGGTGATTGCAGCCATGAAATTAAAAGATGCTTACTCCTTGAAAGGAAAGTTATGACCAACCTAGACAGCATATTAAAAAGCAGAGATATTACTTTGCCAACAAAGGTTCGTCTAGTCAAGGCTATGGTTTTTCCAGTGGTCATGTACGGATGTGAGAGTTGGACCGTGAAGAAAGCTGAGCGCCAAAGAATTGATGCTTTTGAAGTGTGGTGTTGGAGAGGACTCTTGAGAGTCCCTTGGACTGCAAGGAGATCCAACCAGTCCATTCTAAAGGAGATCAGTCCTGGGTGTTCATTGGAAGGACTGATGCTGAAGCTGAAACTCTAGTACTTTGGCCACCTCATGCGAAGAGTTGACTCATTGGAAAAGACTCTGATGCTGGGAGGGATTGGGGGCAGGAGGAGAAGGGGACGACAGAGGATGAGATGGCTGGATGGCATCACCGACTCGATGGACATGAGTTTGAGTGAACTCCGGGAGTTGGTGATGGACAGGGAGGCCTCGTGTGCTGTGATTCATGGGGTCGTGAAGGGTTGGACATGACTGAGCAACTGAACTGAACTGATACAAAAGCTCTCGAGTGATCAAGACTGGTCCCTGGTCCCGAAGTTAAATCTTCTTCAGAGATCACGAATTGGACACCGTTCACCACCTTGCCTTAACATCCCTAGAGAGTAATGGTTCATACAGTACACTTTGGGAAATGCTGTCTTGTTTATTCTTGGGATAACTAGCTCTATGAACTCTGCTGTGTTTCTCTGCCACTTTGCTGGAAGGCTTTCTGATTTGTGTATTGTGCTGTGTCCTGTGTCTTATTCTTGTCAAATTCATTCCCCAAAACCCATTATAATAAAAGTAAGTAGCAAATAGTTTCGGCTTTAAAAAACATTCCCCTGACTTTCCCCATCAGCATTAGCCTTTATGTACACACACAATTGTTACTTTGTCCAATGTGCGCATATCAGGTCAAAGTGATCTATTTCAGAAAATTGGACTTACTTAAACTATCTTGATGAAAGGATTGTACTTGGGGCCCTGGAAGAGAAGTGATCCTCTCTTGGAGAGAAGAGGACTCACAGCACTGGCCTTGGAGGTAGAAGTCCTGGAAATTCAGGCTCTGAAAGAAATCAAAGATGACACAAACAAATGGAGAGTTATATCATGTTCTTGGATTGAAAGAATCAATATTGTGAAAATGACTATACTATACAAAGCAATCTACGTATTCAATGAATCTTTGTCAAATTACCAAGGGCATTTTTCACAGAATTAAAACAAAAAATTTTACATTTTGTATGGAAACACAAAAGACTCCAAACAGCAAAAGTAATCTTGAGAAAGAAAAATGGAGCTGGAGGAATCAGACTCCCCAGCCTCAGACTATACTACAAAGCTACAGTGATCAAAAACAGGACTAGCACAAAAACAGAAATATACATCAAAGGAACAGGATAGACGATCCATCTAAAGGAGGCAAGAATATACCACAGAGAAAAAGCAGTCTCTTTAATAAGTGGTGCTGGAAAAACTGGATAGATACATGTAAAAGAATAAAAACAGAACACTCTTTAACACACAAAAGAAAAAACTCAAAATGGATTAAAGAATTAAATGTAAGGCCAGATAGTATAAAACATTTAGAGGAAAATATATGCAAAACATTGATAAATTGCAGCAAGATTTCAACCCACTACACAGAGTAATGAAAATAAAAACAAAAGTAAACAAATGAGACCTAATTAAATTTAAAAGCTTTTGCACAGCAACAGAAATGATAAACAAAATTTAAAGACATCCCTCAGAATGGGAGAAAACATTTGCAAATGAAGCTACGGACACGGGATTAATCTCCGAAATGTACAAGCAGCACATGCACCTCAATATTAAAAAAACGAACAACCCGAACAAAAAATGGGTGGAAGACCTAAAGACTTCTTTCTCCAAAGAAGATATTCGATGGCCACCAAACACAGGACAAGATGCTCAACATCACTCATTATTAGAGAAGTCCAAATCAAAACTACAATGAGGTATCACCTCACACTAGCCAGAATGGCCATCTTCAGAAAAACCTACAAACAATAAATGCTAGAGTGGGTACGGAAAAAAGGGAACCTCCTACACTGTTGGGAATGTAAATTGGTGCAGCCACTATGGAGAACAGTATGGAGGTTTCTTTAAAAACTAAGAATAGGGCTATCGTATGATCCAGCAATCCCAGTGCTAGGCATATATCCAGAGAAAACCACAATTTGAAAGGATGCATGCGCCTTGACGTTCACTATTTACAATAGCCAGAACATGAAAGCAACCTAAATGTCTATCAGTGGAGGAATGGATAAAGAAGGTGTGGTGTATGTGTATACAATGGAATATTACTCGGCCATAAAAAGGGATGAAATAGTGCCATTTACAGGGACATGAATGGTCCTAGAGACTGTCATAAAGAGTGAAGTAAGTCAGAAAGAGAAAAACAAATATCATGTAATATTGCTTATATGTGGAATATGGAAAAATGGTACAGACAAGTTTATTTGCAAAAGAGAGAATCTCAGATGTAAAGAACAAACTTATGGTTACCAAGTAGGGGAAGGGGGCGTGGGATAAATTGGGAAATTGACATATATACACTAGTATGTATAAAATAGATAACTAATGAAAACCTACAGTATAGCTCAGAGAACTCTATTCAGTGCTCTGTGGTGATCTAAATGAGAGGGACATCTTTTAAAAAGTGGATATATGTATACATGTAACTGATTCACTTTGTTGCATGGCAGAAACTAACATAACACTGTAAAGCAGCTATATTCCAATAAAAATTAAAAATAAGAAATCCAGACATTGGTATGAAGGCACTGGATCCTCGGGGGTTGCTGAGCCCCAGTTTGTTCTGTTTATCCAAAAATGAGGATGGTGTCATAGGGAAGTTTCAGGGACATTCTGGTGGTGAGAGAAATTAATGAGGGTGAAACTGTGTGCTGGACCTGGGGTTGTCAGTCCAGGCCCCTACATTTCTGCACAGCAGGAACAGAAAAGGAGGGTATCTATTTGTATGACTGAAATAGCCATAAATATCTAGCAGAGCTGGATCCATGGACTCCAGTAATACCATTAAGAACAGCTTTTCTCCATTTTCCAACAGATTTTCTGTCTTGACTCTTATTAGAAGAGGGGACCTAAATAACAAATGCCCACTAAAATGAGGGAAAGATCCATAGTCCTCACCACTCATTGTTGACTTATGTCAGGCCTTGGCTCACTGATGTCCCTTGTCATGACCTTGGCCTGTAACTTTAAGACCTATAATTAGTCTCAGAATCAGGAAGAAAGGGGCTGTCAGCCCAACCTCTGCCTCGTTTCCTGAACACCGATTTTTACCCAATTCCTTTTCTTTTTGTACCAAGAGATAAGGGTGTTGCGTGCTTGAAGACAAACTCCTCATTTGGGGAGGTGGATAGAAGACATAAAGCTTGGCCATACTTAGAAATACAGATGGAACTGGACTGAATGCCCCTTTTCATTCACTGATTCAGGTTGGTGGTGTTCGTGAATCCTAATTTGTAAATGAAAGACTTTTGGCTTTTCTGCTGCTGCTAAGTCACTTCAGTCATGTCTGACTCTGTGTGACCCAGAGATGGCAGCCCACCAGGCTTCCCCGTCCCTGGGATTCTCCAGGCAAGAACACTGGAGTGGGTTGCCATTTCCTTCTCCAATGCTTGAAAGTGAAAAGTGAAAGGGAAGTCGCTTAGTTGTGTCTGACTCCTAGCGACCCCACGGACTGCAGCCTACCAGGCTCCTCCATCCATGGGATTTTCCAGGCAAGAGTACTGGAGTGGGGTGCCATTGGCTTTTCTATTTGGTGGAAAAGACAATCCTAGGGAGGGAGGAAGGAGAGACAGAAAGAAGAAGAGAAGAAAGAAGAAGGAGGAGGAAAAGGAGAAAGGAGAATGACAGGAAGAAAGAAGGGGGGACAGAGGAGGTGAAGGAGAGAGAGGGAGGGAGGAAGGGTAAAGAGGAGATAAGGGGTGGAGAGCCTTAGGCAGGCCAGTGCTGGAGGAGCAGGCAGAACGTTCCCTCAACAATTCCTTTTCTCCGTAGTGCCTCTTACTCCAGGTTTTTGTGGGCATCAGTTTCCAGTTTTCAAACTTATTTTTATGACCATTAAAGTTATAAACATAAATAACTATAAACAACAGAAGGCCCAGAAAGCTTCGAAAATGCTTAAAAGTGCTCCCTGATCTTACTTCCTGTGGATCCGGGTGAGATTTCCTGGAGAAAGGATATTTGAGCTGTAATATGAGAGTTTTGTAGGAGATGATTAGGTGAAGAGAGTGGGGGAGAAAGAGTTCTCATGTTTGCCCCTCAGGATTCACTTTCCATTTTTCATCTCTGTGCCCCAGAGGCATGGCCTCCAGGGTCTGTCTCTCCAGGCTCTCGAGTGGGTTTGGCCAATGGGAGGCACCCCCAAGAGGTGAGTGCAGGGAGCAGGTGAATGGTGGTGTTTATTCCTCTGCTCCCTCCTTGTCTGAGGTGGCATTCCTCTACAGATGGCCACAGCTGTGTCAGCCTGTGTCAACCACAAGTCGTCTCTGACTGCAGGGAGCATAATTAACTGAGGACACTGGCTGCTGTGCTCTGAAGTCCATCCCTGCATTGCTCCAAGGCCGTGTCTTGCATGGGCTGCTCCCAGATGTTCAGCCTGTGCAGCAGGGATACTAAGGCATTCCTGAGAGATCTGGGATTCCTCTAACTGTCAATTTTGGCTCCTGACAATGTTGTCAAAACGGTCTTAGTCCAATCCATCCTTCTTCCTCTACTCTTCACTTGGAGTCAGAATTACATCATCATGTCAGATGCTCCTCCCAAACTTTCTGAGTCCCCTCCCATTTTCTCTTTTAAACATTCTCCCTAATAAGATCCTAGCATGTTTAATCTCATCTTGGCATTTGTTTCTTGGAGAACCTGCCTTTGCTGAGAGGCCCTTCATTTTCAACTGCCAGCTCACCCTTCCCCAGAAGCTGTTCCCTCCTGGCCTCTTTGAGGCCTGGCTGTGATTCCAGCTCAGCTGTTCTTACTCCCTGGGTGGTGTTTCCCTTAGGCCTGTTTGCAACTTTTCAAGAAGTCCCATCATTAAACTCAGAAAAGTTACTGCTATAGACTGAATGTTTCAGTTCAGCTCAGTTGCTCAGCTGTGTCCGACTCTTTGCGACCCCATGAATCGCAGCACGCCAGGCCTCCCTGTCCATCACCAACTCCTGGAGTTCACTCACACTCATGTCCATCGAGTCAGTGATGCCATCCAGCCATTTCATCCTCTGTCGTCCCCTCCTGCCCCCAATCCCTCCCAGCATCAGAGTCTTTTCCAATGAGTCAACTCTTCGCATGAGGTAGCCAAAGTACTGGAGTTTCAGCTTTAGCATCATTCCTTCCAAAGAAATCCCAGGGCTGATCTCCTTCAGAATGGACTGGTTGGATCTCCTTGCAGTCCAAGGGACTCTCAAGAGTCTTCTCCAACACCACACCTCAAAAGCATCAATTCTTCGGTGCTCAGCCTTCTTCACAGTCCAACTCTCACATCCATACATGACCACTGGAAAAACCATAGCCTTGACTATACGGACCTTTGTTGGCAAAGTAATGTCTCTGCTTTTGAATATGCTATCTACGTTGGTCATAACTTTCCTAACAAGGAGTAAGTGTCTTTTAATTTCATGACTGCAGTCACCATCTGCAGTGATTTTCGAGCCCAAAAATATAAAGTCTGACACTGTTTCCACTGTTTTCCCATATATTTCCTATGAAGTGATGGGACCAGATGCCAGGATCTTCATTTTCTGAATGTTGAGCTTTAAGCCAACTTTTTCACTCTCCTCTTTCACTTTCTTCAAGAGGCTTTTTAGTTCCTTTTCACTTTCTGCCATAAGGGTGGTGTCATCTGCATATCTAAAGTTATTGATATTTCTCCCGGCAATCTTGATTCCAGCTTGTGTTTCTTCCAGCCCAGCATTTCTCATGATGTACTCTTCATAGACGTTAAATAAGCAGGGTGACAATATACAACCTTGATGTACTCCTTTTCCTATTTGGAACCAGTCTGTTGTTCCATGTCCAGGTCTAACTGTTGCTTCCTGACCCGCATACTGATTTCTCAAGAGGCAGGTCAGGTGGTCTGGTATTCCCATCTCTTTCAGAATTTTCCACAGTTTATTGTGATCCACACAGTCAAAGGCTTTGGCATAGTCAATAAAGCAGAAATAGATGTTTTTCTGGAACTCTCTTGCTTTTTCCATGATCCAGCAGATGTTGGCAATTTGGTCTCTGGTTCCTCTGCCTTTTCTAAAACCAGCTTGAACATCAGGAAGTTCACGGTTCACATATTGCTGAAGCCTGGCTTGGAGAATTTTGAGCATTACTTTATTAGCGTGTGAGATGAGTGCAATTGTGCAGTAGTTTGAGCATTCTTTGGCATTGCCTTTCTTAGGGAGTAGAATGAAAACTGACCTTTTCCAGTCCTGTGGCCACTACTGAGTTTTCTAAATTTGCTGGCATATTGAGTGCAGCACTTTCACAGCATCATCTTTCAGGATTTGAAAGAGCTCAACTGGAATGCCATCACCTCCACTAGCTTTGTTCGTAGTGATGCTTTCTAAGGCCCACTTGACTTCACATTCCAGGATGTCTGGCTATATCTCCCCAAAACTCGTGTGTTAAAACCTGATCTGCAACAGACATAGAGAATAGACTTATGGACATGGGGAGAGGGGAGGAGAGGGTGAGATGTATGGAAAGAGTAACGTGTAAACTTACACTACCATATGTAAAATAGATAACCAACGGGAATTTGCTGTATGGCTCAGGAAACTCAAACAGGGGCTCTGTATCAATCTAGAGAGGTGGGATGGGGAGGGAGATGGGAGGGAGGATCAAAAGGGATGAGATATATGTATACCCACGGCTGATTCATTCTGAGGTTTGACAGAAAACAACAAAATTCTTAAAGAAATTATCCTTCAATAAAAAAATAAATTAAAAAGAAAAGAAAATCTGATCTCCAATGTAATGATATTTGGAGATGGGGCCTTTGGGAGGTGATTTTGTCATGAGGGCAGAGCCCCCAAAAATTGGAAAGAGATCCCGGAGAGATGATCCTTTGCCTCTCCACCATTTGAAGTCACAGCAAAAAAGGCAGCTTTCTATGAATCAGGCTCTCACCAGACATGGAATCTGCTAGCACCTTAATCTTGAACTGTGCAGCCTCTAGAACTGTGAGAAATCAATCTCTGTCATCTATAAGCCCCAGTTTGCGGTATTCAATTATAGCAGCCTGAATGGACTAAGATAGTTACCCTCTTTGAATGTAACACTTGTTTACTGCCAGGATTCTCTCTGATACAGTAGCCTGGCACAGAGAACAACCCATGCAATATCCTGATGTGAGGGAAGACTTGTGTGCTCTCCATGATGCTGACCCACATCGCCCACTAGACGCCGAAACTTGCTTGTCCTGTGGGCTTGGGGAAGCACGTGATGGCCACACACCTCTGAGCTTCCCTGCTGCCTTAGGCAAGCCTCCACCTTTCTACTGGCCTCAGGGTGTAACCAAATGCTTTCTGTACTGAACTTCTCTTATTTTTGCCTGCCAAGCATCCAGTCCTCTTCTGATTATTATAATTTGATTTTCCTTTTGGGAATCAACTTTTTCCTTCTCTCAAACTACGTCAGTGTACCAGATTGGCCAATTGAATCAGAAATTAGAGTGTGGTTTGTTGGGTTAGTAAGAGTTAACTTGGGGGTTTTGTGGAAGCTGTTGAGGAAAAGGATCTCTTTTCTTCGGGATTGATGTATTGAAAGAACTTTCTGGGGCCATCTCATGGATCCAAGAGCTGACATAGGAGGAAATCTGAATTGAGAGACAGAGAGAAAGAGAGAAGATGAGAAAAACTGATGACATCATTTGAGCCCTTGGATGAGGATGTGTCTGAAACCAACATGCCCTTGAAATTTTCACTTATGTAAGATAATTGACACTTGTTATTTTGACTAAACCATTTTAAGTTGGATTTTTGTCACTTAAAAAAAAAGAGAATTCAACTAAAACTGCTATAAGGGCCCTTCTAGTTTCATTGTTTTAGGAATTTACATGTTCTTCACACCAGAGACATAACATTTAATGTCAGTTACAATGGGTAGAAGCTACAGTGGGTACAATGTTGGAGAAGACTCTTGAGAGTCCCTTGGACTAGATCCAACCAGTCCATCCTAAAGGAGATCAGTCCTGGGTGTTCATTGGAAGGACTGATGTTGAAGCTGAAACTCCAATACTTTGGCCACCTGATGAGAAGAACTGACTCATTTGAAAAGACCCTGATGCTGGGAAAGATTGAGGGCAGGCGGAGAAGGGGACGACAGAGGATGAGATGGTTGGATGGCATCACCGACTCAAAGGACATGAGTTTGGGTAGACACTGGGAGTTGGTAACAGACAGGGAGGCCTGGCGTGCTGCAGTCCATGAGGTCGCAAAGAGTCGGACATGACTGAGCGACTAAACTGAACTGAACTGACAATGGATAGAAAGCAACTTCTTCTCTATGCCTTCTTCCCAGAAATGAGAGATGGGGTTTTAAAAAATAGCCTTTGATATATAGTTTATATATTATAAAAGTGACTCATTTTTAAGTATAAAATTCAGTGATTTTTAGCAAATTTACAGAATTGTAAAATCCACTTTTAGAACATGTTTTCGTCATCCCCAAAAGATTTTTCATGTTCATTGGCAATCATTCCCTATTCCTATCCCTAGCCAAAGGCAATCATTAATCTGCTATTTGTCTGTGTTAGTTGCTCAGCCATGTCCAACTCTTTGTGACCCCATGGACTGTAGCCCACCAGGCTCCTCTGCCCATGAAATTCTTCAGGAGTGAACTGCCATTTCATGGGTTGCCGTTTCCTTCTCTGGATATTTGTCTATAGATTTGTTTTTTCTGAGTATTTCATGTAAATGGAATCACACAATATGTGGTCTTTGTGTCTGTCTTCTTTTTAACATCATGTTTTTGAGGATCATTGACTTGTAGTATGTATCATAACTGCCTTCTTTTTTTATCACTGAGCATTCACCAGAATCGATGTGTGGAGTATTTTCATTTGTTTGACTATTATAAATAAAGCTTCTGTAAACATTTGGATACAGATTTTTGTGTGATCATATGTTTTCACTTCTCTTGGGTAGATACCCAGGAGTAGAATTATTGGTTTATATGGAAGTTTTAGATTTAACTTTTTAAGAAAAGGTCAAACTGTTTCCCAAAGTGACTGCACCAAAAGCATTAACGCATGAGGGTTCTGTTTTCTCCACATCCTCACCAGCACTTACTATATCTGTCTTTTTGATTGTAGACATTCTATTGGGTATGTATTAGTACATAGTTGTGGTTTTTATTTGCATATCTCTAAGGATCAATGCAAAGAAATAGAGGAAAACAACAGAATGGAAAAGACTAGAGATGTCTTCAAGAAAATTAGAGATACCAAGGGAACATTTCATGCAAAAATCAGCTCAATAAAGGACAGAAATGGTATGGACCTAACAGAAGCAGAAGATATTAAGAACAGGTGGCAAGAATACACAGAAGAACTGTACAAAAAAGATCTTCACGACCCAGATAATCATGATGGTGTGATCACTGACCTAGAGCCAGACATCCTGGAATGTGAAGTCAAGTGGGCCTTAGAAAGCATCACTACGTACAAAGCTAGTGGAGGTGATGGCATTCCAGTTGAGCTCTTTCAAATCCTGAAAGATGATGCTGTGAAAGTGCTGCACTCAATATGCCAGCAAATTTAGAAAACTCAGCAGTGGCCACAGGACTGGAAAAGGTCAGTTTTCATTCCAATCCCAAAGAAAGGCAATGCCAAAGAATGCTCAAACTACTGCACAATTGCACTCATCTCACATGCTAGTAAAGTAATGCTCAAAATTCTCCAAGCCAGGCTTCAGCAATACATGAACCGTGAACTTCCAGATGTTCAAGCTGGTTTTAGAAAAGGCAGAGGAACCAGAGATCAAATTGCCAACATCTGCTGGATCATGGAAAAAGCAAGAGAGTTCCAGAAAAACATCTATTTCTGTTTTATTGACTATGCCAAAGCCTTTGACTGTGTGGATCACAATAAACTGTGGAAAATTCTGAAAGAGATGGGAATACCAGACCACCTGACCTGCCTCTTGAGAAATTTGTATGCAGGTCAGGAAGCAATAGTTAGACCTGGACATGGAACAACAGACTGGTTCCAAATAGGAAAAGAAGTACGTCAAGGCTGTATATTGTCACCCTGCTTATTTAACGTCTATGAAGAGTACATCATGAGAAATGCTGGGCTGGAAGAAACACAAGCTGGAATCAAGATTGCCAGGAGAAATATCAATAACCTCAGATATGCAGATGACACTACCCTTATGGCAGAAAGTGAAGAGGAACTAAAATGCCTCTTGAAGAAAGTGAAAGAGGAGAGTGAAAAAGTTGGCTTAAAGCTCAACATTCAGAAAACTAAGATCATGGCATCTGGTCCCATCACTTCATGGCAAATACATGGGGAAACAGTGGAAACGGTATCAGACTTTATTTTTGGGGGCTCCAAAATCACTGCAGATGGTGACTACAGTCATGAAATTAAAAGATGCTTACTCCTTGGAAGGAAAGTTATGAGCAACCTAGATAGCATATTCAAAAGCAGAGACATTACTTTGCCAACAAAGGTCCGTCTAGTCAAGGCTATGGTTTTTCCAGTGGTCATGTATGGATGTGAGAGTTGGACTGTGAAGAAAGCTGAGCGCCAAATAATTGATGCTTTTGAGGTGTGGTGTTGGAGAAGACTCTTGAGAGTCCCTTGGACTGCAAGGAGATCCAACCAGTCCATCCTAAAGGAGATCGGTCCTGGGTGTTCATTGGAAGGACTGATGCTGAAGCTGAAACTCCAAACTTTGGCCATCTCATGCGAAGAGTTGACTCATTGGAAAAGACCCTGATGCTGGGAGGGATTGGGGGCAGGAGGAGGAGGGGACGACAGAGGATGAGATGGCTGGATGCATCACCATGTCGATGGATATGAGTTTGGGTGGACTCCGGGAGTTGGTGATGGACAGGGAGGCCTGGCATGCTGGGATTCATGGGGTCACAAAGAGTCAGACACGACTGAGAGACTGAACTGATCTGAACTGAAGGATTAATGATATTGAGCATTTTGTCAAGTGTTTAATAGCCATATTTTCTTTCTTGAATTGTATATTTAAATCTTCTGCCCATTTAAAAATTGGACTCTTTTGTATTCTTTTATTTAGTTGTTTGTTCCTTGTATATTTTGGATTTAAGTCTTTTGTCAGATGAATTATTTATAAATATTTAGGAGACAGAAATTTAAATCAAGAAGCTAGTGGTCCTATCTATTTCTTCATTCCCAGGGTGGGCCTTGGCATACCTCGAATGGTTAAAATCTGCCTTTGAACCCTCTTCTCTCATGGACTTATGTCCTCCTAAGCTGTGCTCCTCTATTTCTCTAAGGTCCTTACCTTAGTTTCTTTGGCTGCAAACAACAAAAACCAACTCTGGCTAAATTAAGCAAAAGGACGTTTGTTGGAGGGACTTCTGGACCTGTTGACCAAGCCACACTTAGGCCACATAACCTCTCCCAGCTGGGCCAGTCTTGGTCACTTTGCTTTCTATAGTGAGGGGTAGGATCCTTGATTTACTGTCCCACCAAGACACCACACAGTGGAGGAAAGATCATTCCCCAAAAGGAAATCAGGACATTAATTCACTAACTGCTTTTCTTGCTCTGACTTTTTTTTACTATATTATGCTGCTTTCTTTGGCATCCTTAATCAGGCAGTCAGAGCTCATTTCCAAGGAAGAAGCTGGGATTACTTTAGAGAGGATATTGAGCAGATGAGTGGAGAGGGACAGACTTCTCTCTGTCTCTTCATTCTTAGGATCTGTTTTCCAAGAAACACCAGATCTATCCTAAATAAACTACCCGCTCTCCTCTGTGTGTGTCAGCATCTGCCCCTGAAAATAGCCTGTAAACCAATAGCCCTCAAAGCCCAAAACCCTCTGTCCAATTTCTCTGTGAGACCTCATGTCCTCTCTGCTTCCTTGCCTGAAAATGCACCACACTTAAAATTTGAAAGCTTGTAGTTCATTGAATAACAACTAAAAATTTAAAAAAACACTTAGCACTTTTGCCTTGTTGAAGCCTAGTAGAACATGGGCCACCAGCAGCTCTACTAGAGCCGGGCGAGAAAACGTGGCCAGGGTTTTCGCTCTTGATGGGTCTCAAATTAGCACGGTCTAATCCAGAAATACAGCCTCGATATGTGCAGCCAGTGTTCACAGCAGTCCTTGAAGGACACCAGCTTCATTAAGTTGGGCTAAATGAACTTCCTTAAATGGGTCATTCAAGACATCTGCCTTATGCAGAAACAATGCTAGCTCTTTGTATATAAAATGAAAATTTAAAACTTTAAAGAAGACTTAGCATGTGGCCTGGCACATAGTATGTATTCAAATATGATAGCTTATTAGTATTATTATTGTGGGATGAGAAAGGCCTAATCCAACTTAGAGTTAAATATGTAAATCAAAGTCAGTTATGACACGAGAATGTTGTTAAGACAAATATTTTTGAGGGTTTTTGCTCTTTTAAAAGGGCAATTGCACATATACATTTTTGACTTTGGCTTTTGAGGGCATATTATCTTTTTAATGCCTATTCTAGACGTCTAGAATGTTATTTTGAGTGGCCTCTGCCCATCACAGTGGAATGAATGGCAACTGCCTGATTGAGAATACAGAAGAAAAGCAGCATGCTGCTGCTGCTGCTCCTAAGCCACTTCAGTCGTGTCCCGACTCTGTGCGACCTATAGACTGCAGCCCACCAGCCCGCCGCCGCCCTGGGATTCTCCAGGCAAGAACACTGGAGTGGGTTGCCATTTCCTTCTCCAATGCATGAAAGTGAAAAGTGAAAGTGAAGTTGCTCAGTCGTGTCTGACTCTTGAGACCCCATGGACTGCAGCCTACCAGGCTCCTCTGTCCATGGGATTTTCCAGGCAAGAGTACTGGAGTGGGATGCCATTGCCTTCTCCAAGAAAAAAACAGCATAAAAGTCAGAGCAAACTGTAGTGGGGCTGAGAAGATTGCCATTTAATGGGGCTCAATTATTTGATTACAATAGACCTTTCAGTTGCCATAGAAACAAAACCACTGCTCTGAAAAAGACACTGATGGGACCAGGCAGGCACACATCTTTCAAAAAAAAAAAAAAAAGCTAAATTAAATGGTGCACAGAATGGCAACGAATGCTCCTGAAATTACTTTATCTGGGTGGATAAATGAGGAAAGCACAGAGGTAACATGTAGTGTAAAATGTTGACACAATGCAGGCTGATCAATGCAGTCTCCAAATCGCAAAGCAAAATCAATATTTGAATCTTGACTTCTCTCTGTGACAAGACCCCAGATGCTGGTTTCCTGTAGGATTGTAGATGAGTGAGCTATACTGGGGCTGGGGATAGGGATAGTCAAAACAGGAGTCTGGATGACATCATGGGATAGGGAGTGAAAGAGCGTGACAGAGACAAGTTGAGACCTTATTGTCAATACAGTAAGTAACTTGAACAACATAGATTTAAATTGTGCAGGTCCACATATAGGCAGACTTTTTCTCTATCATAAATAATACTGCAGAACTGACAAACTGTAGTGAGAACTTTGAAGAAGTGCATAGCCAGAAATTCTAATTTCAGGATCTCTCTACTGGGATTTTCAATACAGAGCCATTTACATTTGCAAAAACTTGAAGAAAAAATCCTCTTATGATACCAATGAAAATTTATAGATACTTACTCTGGGTACACGCAACTTTTGGCAGGAAAGAGCTCTTTAACACGAAAAGTGCTATCTGCAGGAAACTCCTTTTTGTCTTACAATAACTTTAGCAAAGCTACATTGTAATTAACCTTAAATGAGGTGCCCTCATCTTCTACTCATCTCAAGCCAAACACAACTTTCAAATCTTTCAATCACACAGTGCTTAGCTTAACATGTTGGTTCTTTCCATAGACCAAAGAAATAAAAATGAGGAATAAATAATTAACAGATGATCAGATCTCTTCCTTAGCTTCCTCTTGGTAATCTTGTGCCAAATTCAGACTTAAATTGAAGAAAGTAGGAAAACCACTAGACCATTCAGGTATGACCTAAATCAAATCCCTTATGATTATACAGTGAAGTGAGAAATAGATTTAAGGGCCTAGATCTGATAGATAGAGTGCCTGATGAACTATGGTTCGTGACATTGTACAGAGACAGGATCAAGACCATCCCCATGGAAAAGAAATGCAAAAAAGCAAAATGGCTGTCTGGGGAGGCCTTACAAATAGCTGTGAAAAGAAGAGAAGCAAAAAGCAAAGGAGAAAAGGAAAGATATAAAGCATCTGAATGCAGAGTTCCAAAGAATAGCAAGAAGAGATAAAAAGCCTTCCTCAGTGATCAATGCAAAGAAATAGAGGAAAACAACAGAATGGGAAAGACTAGAGATCTCTTCAAGAAAATTAGAGATACCAAGGGAACATTTCATGCAAAGATGGGCTCAATAAAGGACAGAAATGGTATGGACCTAACAGAAGCAGAAGATATTAAGAAGAGGTGGCAAGAATACACAGAAGAACTGTACAAAAGATCTTCATGACCCAGATAATCACGATGGTGTGATCACTGACCTAGAGCCAGACATCCTGGAATGTGAAGTCAAGTGGGCCTTAGAAAGCATCAACAAAGCTAGTGGAGGTGATGGAATTCCAGTTGAGCTATTTCAAATCCTGAAAGATGATGCTGTGAAAGTGCTGCACTCAATATGCCAGCAAATTTGGAAAACTCAGCAGTGGCCACAGGACTGGAAAAGGTCAGTTTTCATTCAATCCCAAAAGGCAATGCCAAAGAATGCTCAAACTACCACACAATTGCACTCATCTCACATGCTAGTAAGTAATGCTCAAAATTCTCCAAGCCAGGCTTCAGCAATATGTGAACCGTGAACTTCCAGATGTTCAAGCTGGTTTTAGAAAAGGCAGAGGAACCAGAGATCAAATTGCCAACATCTGCTGGATCATGAAAAAAAGCAAGAGAGTTCAGAAAAACATCTATTTCTGCTTTATTGACTATGCCAAAGCCTTTGACTGTGTGGATCACAATAAACTGTGGAAAATTCTGAAAGAGATGGGAATACCAGACCACCTGACCTGCCTCTTGAAATCTGTATGCAGGTCAGGAAGCAACAGTTAGAACTGGACATGGAACAACAGACTGGTTCCAAATAGGAAAAGGAGTACGTCAAGGCTGTATATTGTCACCCTGTTTATTTAACTTATATGCAGAGTACATCATGAGAAATGCTGGACTGGAAGAAACACAAGCTGGAATCAAGATTGCTGGGAGAAATATCAATAACCTCAGATATGCAGATGACACCACCCTTATGGCAGAAAGTGAGAGGAACTAAAAAGCCTCTTGATGAAAGTGAAAGTGGAGAGTGAAAAAGTTGGCTAAAAGCTCAACATTCAGAAAACGAAGATCATGGCATCTGGTCCCATCACTTCATGGGAAATAGATGGGAAACAGTGGAAACAGTGTCAGACTTTTTTTTTTGGGCTCCAAAATCACTGCAGATGGTGACTGCAGCCATGAATTAAAAAGGCTTACTCCTTGGAAGAAAGTTATGACCAACCTAGATAGCATATTAAAAAAGCAGAGACATTACTTTGCCAACAAAGGTCCGTCTAGTCAAGGCTATGGTTTTCCAGTGGTCATGTATGGATGTGAGAGTTGGACTGTGAAAGAAGGCTGAGTGCTGAAGAATTGATGCTTTTGAACTGTGGTGTTGGAGAAGACTCTTGAAGTCCCTTGGACTCTTGTCTCAGACATTTTTGTTTTTCCTTTGCCAACTAAAACAATTGTATATTTTTGAACTGTGGTGTCCCCAGACTATTACTAACTGGACAATATATTTTTTTCTCAAGTCCATTCAGAATTAGGAATCCCAATTTGTTTCAATGGTTTTGGTTTGATATTTTCAGCTGAAATTCAATTAGCTTTGGCCACCTCATTAGTTATATCTTGAAAATCACTACAGACTCTGATGCTGGGAGGGATAGTTAACAGAGGGTAATCAAGGATGAGATGGTGGAAACCATCTGCCAAAATCACTACAAATCTCAGTGAACTCCTTGATAAAGGACATATATATTTTGACCTCCCTTTTTCTTTTCAGTCGCACACGTTCCTCCAGAGATCTGATCTGAGGCTTGGTTTGGGCTCTAGTCCACATTAGATCTGTGACCCTCTCCACAGCTCTCACATAGTGAACAACATCTTGTTTTTTTTTAGCTCAGAGCAGACTTGTTGCCCTCTTCTCACTTTATCTTGCCTAAAGAGTTGGACCAAACAACCTTCTGTGACGTACAGTCTCTCAGTGTTCAGATGATTAAATTTTCTTGTCTTTCTTTTTCAAACAAATCTTATAAAGGGCTTATTTCTTGCCATTTTAAATGGTGGTCTAGTTTTGGGATCTGTTTCCACTCATGTGAGAAACATCTATTTCCCTCTAAGTGATGGGACCAAACTGCAATCTTGATCTTAGTTTTCGACAGAAGTTTTAAGCACTTCATTTTCTGACCCTCCTCTCTTTCATCAAGAGGTGCCTGGAAGTTCCTCCTCACTTTCTCTAATAAGGGTAGACTATTTTCTATACTTATCCCAGGTTATTGGCTATTTCTGTTAGGCAATTAGCCATCTCCTTTTTGGTTTACAGTGTATATTATTTTTCATGATTTAATGTTCTAAAATTGATAAGTTAAATAAGTGGGTGACAATACATTCTATAACACTGGTTATATTAATTATGTTCCTTTTCTAATTTGGAGTTACCTAGTCTGTTGTTCCATCTTGTCCAGTTCTAACAAATGACTGCTCCTGAGGCTCTTGATTTATAAAATACAAACAGGAAGATCAACTCAACAACAGTGGTATTCCAATCTCTTTCAGAAAAATCTCTTCCTTAATAGACATTTCATCAAAGGCAAAGAGCTTTGGAAATAGTCAATAAAGATGCTCACCAGTTAGATGATTACAGTAAAACTCTGTTTTGCTTTTCTAAGATCCCGCAGTCAGTATCTATTAATTTGATCTCTAGTACCTCTCACGTTGACACACACCAGTTAGAATGCCATCATTAAAGTTTGAATGCAGTCTCTGCCATGGAAGAACTCTTGAAACAGTGTCAGATTTATTTTCAGGGCAAACCATTCACTACTACAGATGGTGACTTCAAACCATGTCCATTGGTGGGTGATACTCCCAGCCAGAAGTTCGACCAACCTAGAAGCACCTATTCTTTTCCAACCAAAGGTTTTTTCCACAAAGTTGGCTAAGGGTCAAAACCAAAATTTTGTGATCAAAAAACATGTCCTTTTGGAATGTTCAAGGCTAGATTTGTGGCAGAATTGATGCAAGATGAAGCAGGAACTCTCAAAGAGTCTTCTCCTTCCACAATTCAAATCCCATCAGTTCATGAAGATGCTCCTCTTCTTTCTTTTCAACACAGGAATGAAGACTCTGCCGCCGGACACTCTTTGACTTTGGACACCTCACATTGAAATGTCTTGACTCAGATACTCTCTAGGATTGTCAGCAAAAACAAGATTGGGAGCTGACATGAGGAAATCATGACCCTTCTCCTCCACCTTCAGACATCAATTGAGGGTCTTTGGAAAAAGTCAGAGTGACATCAAGTTGCAAAGCCTGGGAGGCTCAGTCCTCTATGATTATTGTGGCTGCAGAGAGTTAGAGATGGACTGGTTCTGATGAGACAGGTGAAAGAGTCTTTTCAATACCACAGTTCAAAATACTGGGGGAGGGGAACAACTCCAGCACTTTAAGTCCAACTCTAAAAACAAGACCAGGAGCTGACTGTGGCTCAGACCATGAACTCCTTATTGCCAAATTCAGACTTAAATTGAAGAAAGTAGGAAAACCACTAGACCATTCAGGTATGACCTAAATCAAATCCCTTATGATTATACAGTGGAGTAGTGAGAAATAGATTTAAGGGCCTAGATCTGATAGATAGAGTGCCTGATGAACTATGGAATGAGGTTTGTGACATTGTACAGGAGACAGGGATCAAGACCATCCCCATGGAAAAGAAATGCAAAAAAGCAAAATGGCTGTCTGGGAGGCCTTACAAATAGCTGTGAAAGAAGAAGCAAAAAGCAAAGGAGAAAAGGAAAGATATAAACATCTGAATGCAGAGTTCAAGAATAGCAAGAAGAGATAAAAGCCTTCTTCGTAAGAGGAACTAAAATGCCTCTTGAAGAAAGTGAAAGAGGAGAGTGAAAAAGTTGGCTTAAAGCTCAATATTCAGAAAACTAAGATCATGGCATCTGGTCCCATCACTTCATGGCAAATACATGGGGAAACAGTGGAAACGGTATCAGACTTTATTTTTGGGGGCTCCAAAATCACTGCAGATGGTGACTACAGTCATGAAATTAAAAGATGCTTACTCCTTGGAAGGAAAGTTATGACCAACCTAGATAGCATATTCAAAAGCAGAGACATTACTTTGCCAACAAAGGTCCGTCTAGTCAAGGCTATGGTTTTTCCTGTGGTCATGTATGGATGTGAGAGTTGGACTGTGAAGAAAGCTGAGCGCCAAATAATTGATGCTTTTGAACTGTGGTGTTGGAGAAGACTCTTGAGAGTCCCTTGGACTGCAAGGAGATCCAACCAGTCCATCCTAAAGGAGATCAGTCCTGGGTGTTCATTGGAAGGACTGATGCTGAAGCTGAAACTCCAAACTTTGGCCATCTCATGCGAAGAGTTGACTCATTGGAAAAGACCCTGATGCTGGGAGGGATTGGGGGCAGGAGGAGGAGGGGACGACAGAGGATGAGATGGCTGGATGCATCACCATGTCGATGGATATGAGTTTGGGTGGACTCCGGGAGTTGGTGATGGACAGGGAGGCCTGGCATGCTGGGATTCATGGGGTCACAAAGAGTCAGACACGACTGAGAGACTGAACTGATCTGAACTGAAGGATTAATGATATTGAGCATTTTGTCAAGTGTTTAATAGCCATATTTTCTTTCTTGAATTGTATATTTAAATCTTCTGCCCATTTAAAAATTGGACTCTTTTGTATTCTTTTTATTTAGTTGTTTGTTCCTTGTATATTTTGGATTTAAGTCTTTTGTCAGATGAATTATTTATAAATATTTAGGAGACAGAAATTTAAATCAAGAAGCTAGTGGTCCTATCTATTTCTTCATTCCCAGGGTGGGCCTTGGCATACCTCGAATGGTTAAAATCTGCCTTTGAACCCTCTTCTCTCATGGACTTATGTCCTCCTAAGCTGTGCTCCTCTATTTCTCTAAGGTCCTTACCTTAGTTTCTTTGGCTGCAAACAACAAAAACCAACTCTGGCTAAATTAAGCAAAAGGACGTTTGTTGGAGGGACTTCTGGACCTGTTGACCAAGCCACACTTAGGCCACATAACCTCTCCCAGCTGGGCCAGTCTTGGTCACTTTGCTTTCTATAGTGAGGGGTAGGATCCTTGATTTACTGTCCCACCAAGACACCACACAGTGGAGGAAAGATCATTCCCCAAAAGGAAATCAGGACATTAATTCACTAACTGCTTTTCTTGCTCTGACTTTTTTTTACTATATTATGCTGCTTTCTTTGGCATCCTTAATCAGGCAGTCAGAGCTCATTTCCAAGGAAGAAGCTGGGATTACTTTAGAGAGGATATTGAGCAGATGAGTGGAGAGGGACAGACTTCTCTCTGTCTCTTCATTCTTAGGATCTGTTTTCCAAGAAACACCAGATCTATCCTAAATAAACTACCCGCTCTCCCTCTGTGTGTGTCAGCATCTGCCCCTGGAAAATAGCCTGTAACCAATAGCCCTCGAAAGCCCAAAACCCTCTGTCCAATTTCTCTGTGAGACCTGATGTCCTCTCTGCTTCCTTGCCTGAAAATGCACCACACTTAAAATTTGAAAGCTTGTAGTTCATTGAATAACAACTAAAAATTTAAAAAAACACTTAGCACTTTTGCCTTGTTGAAGCCTAGTAGAACATGGGCCACCAGCAGCTCTACTAGAGCCGGGCGAGAAAACGTGGCCAGGGTTTTCGCTCTTGATGGGTCTCAAATTAGCACGCTCTAATCCAGAAATACAGCCTCGATATGTGCAGCCAGTGTTCACAGCAGTCCTTGAAGGACACCAGCTTCATTAAGTTGGGCTAAATGAACTTCCTTAAATGGGTCATTCAAGACATCTGCCTTATGCAGAAACAATGCTAGCTCTTTGTATATAAAATGAAAATTTAAAAACTTTTAAAGAAGACTTAGCATGTGGCCTGGCACATAGTATGTATTCAAATATGATAGCTTATTAGTATTATTATTGTGGGATGAGAAAGGCCTAATCCAACTTAGAGTTAAATATGTAAATCAAAGTCAGTTATGACACGAGAATGTTGTTAAGACAAATATTTTGGAGGGTTTTTGCTCTTTTAAAAGGGCAATTGCACATATACATTTTTGACTTTGGCTTTTGAGGGGCATATTATCTTTTTTAATGCCTATTCTAGACGTCTAGAATGTTATTTTGAGTGGCCTCTGCCCATCACAGTGGAATGAATGGCAACTGCCTGATTGAGAATACAGAAGAAAAGCAGCATGCTGCTGCTGCTGCTCCTAAGCCACTTCAGTCGTGTCCGACTCTGTGCGACCCCATAGACTGCAGCCCACCAGCCCCCGCCGCCCCTGGGATTCTCCAGGCAAGAACACTGGAGTGGGTTGCCATTTCCTTCTCCAATGCATGAAAGTGAAAAGTGAAAGTGAAGTTGCTCAGTCGTGTCTGACTCTTCGAGACCCCATGGACTGCAGCCTACCAGGCTCCTCTGTCCATGGGATTTTCCAGGCAAGAGTACTGGAGTGGGATGCCATTGCCTTCTCCAAGAAAAACAGCATAAAAGTCAGAGCAAACTGTAGTGGGGCTGAGAAGATTGCCATTTAATGGGGCTCAATTATTTGATTACAATAGACCTTTCAGTTGCCATAGAAACAAAACCACTGCTCTGAAAAAAGACACTGATGGGACCAGGCAGGCACACATCTTTCAAAAAAAAAAAAAAAGCTAAATTAAATGGTGCACAGAATGGCAACGAATGCTCCTGAAATTACTTTATCTGGGTGGATAAATGAGGAAAGCACAGAGGTAACAGGTAGTGTAAAATGTTGACACAATGCAGGCTGATCAATGCAGTCTCCAAATCGCAAAGCAAAATCAATATTTGAATCTTGGACTTCTCTCTGTGACAAGACCCCAGATGCTGGTTTCCTGTAGGATTGTAGATGAGTGAGCCATACTGGGGGCTGGGGATAGGGGATAGTCAAAACAGGAGTCTGGATGACATCATGGGATAGGGAGTGAAAGAGCGTGACAGAGACAAGTTGAGACCTTATTGTCAATACAGTAAGTAACTTGAACAACATAGATTTAAATTGTGCAGGTCCACATATAGGCAGACTTTTTCTCTATCATAAATAATACTGCAGAACTGACAAACTGTAGTGAGAACTTTGAAGAAGTGCATAGCCAGAAATTCTAATTTCAGGGATCTCTCTACTGGGATTTTCAATACAGAGCCATTTACATTTGCAAAAACTTGAAGGAAAAAATCCTCTTATGATACCAATGAAAATTTATAGATACTTACTCTGGGTACACGCAACTTTTGGCAGGAAAGAGCTCTTTAACACGAAAGTGCTATCTGCAGGAAACTCCTTTTTGTCTTACAATAACTTTAGCAAAGCTACATTGTAATTAACCTTAAATGAGGTGCCCTCATCTTCTACTCATCTCAAGCCAAACACAACTTTCAAATCTTTCAATCACACAGTGCTTAGCTTAACATGTTGGTTCTTTCCATAGACCAAAGAAATAAAAATGAGGAATAAATAATTAACAGATGATCAGATCTCTTCCTTAGCTTCCTCTTCGGTAATCTTGTGAACAAATAGTGAACAAGATAGCATGTAAAGATCAGAAGGTGTCAACAAGTGTGCACACAGTAGGACACAGTGATGAATCTGATTCCCTATCTCAATGATTAGGGGCTTCCCTTGTAGCTCAGTTGGTAAAGAATCTGCCTGCAAAGCAGGAATCCGCCTGTGATGCAGGAGACCCTGGTTCAATTCCTGGGTCTGGAAGATCCCCTGGAGAAGGAAATGGCAACACATTCCAGTATTCTTGCCTGGAAAATCCCATGGGCAGAGGAGCCTGGTGGGCTACAGTCCACTGGGTTGCAAGAGTTGGACACGACTTAGTGACTAAACCACCACCACATCTCAATGATTAACAGATTATTCGAATGAAGCAGGGCAAAGACTAATAGAGTTTTGCCAAGAAAATGCACTGGTCATAGCAAACACCCTCTTCCAACAACACAAGAGAAGACTCTACACATGGACATCACCAGATGGTCAACACCGAAATCAGATTGATTATATTCTTTGCAGCCAAAGATGGAGAAGCTCTATACAGTCAGCAAAAACAAGACCAGGAGCTGACTGTGGCTCAGATCATGAACTCCTTGTTACGAAATTCAGACTTAAATTGAAGAAAGTAGGGAAAACCACTAGACCATTCAGATATGACCTAAATCAAATCCCTTATGATTATACAGTGGAAGTGAGAAATAGATTTAAGGGCCTAGATCTGATAGATAGAGTGCCTGATGAACTATGGACTGAGGTTCGTGACATTGTACAGGAGACAGGAATCAAGACCATCCCCATGGAAAAGAAATGCAAAATAACAAAATGGCTGTCTGGGGAGGCCTTACAAATAGCTGTGAAAAGAAGAGAAGCAAAAAGCAAAGGAGAAAAGGAAAGATATAAGCATCTGAATGCAGAGTTCCAAAGAATAGCAAGAAGAGATAAGAAAGCCTTCCTCAGTGGTCAATGCAAAGAAATAGAGGAAAACAACAGAATGGGAAAGACTAGAGATCTCTTCAAGAAAATTAGAGATACCAAGGGGACATTTTATGCAAAGATCGACTCAATAAAGGACAGAAATGGTATGAACCTAACAGAAGCAGTCAGTATTAAGAAGAAGTGGCAAGAATACACAGAAGAACTGTACAAAAAAGATCTTCACGACCTGGATAATCACGATGGTGTGATCACTGACCTAGAGCCAGACATCCTGGAATGTGAAGTCAAGTGGGCCTTAGAAAGCATCACTACGAACAAAGCTAGTGGAGGTGATGGAATTCCAGTTGAGCTCTTTCAAATCCTGAAAGATGATGCTGTGAAAGTGCTGCACTCAATATGGCAGCAAATTCGGAAAACTCAGCAGTGGCCACAGGACTGGAAAAGGTCAGTTTTCATTCCAATCCCAAAGAAAGGCAATGTCAAAGAATGCTCAAACTACCACACAATTGCACTCATCTCACATGCTAGTAAAGTAATGCTCAAAATTCTCCAAGCCAGGCTTCAGCAATATGTGAACCGTGAACTTCCAGACGTTCAAGCTGGTTTTAGAAAAGGCAGAGGAACCAGAGATCAAATTGCCAACATCTGCTGGATCATCGAAAAAGCAAGAGAGTTCCAGAAAAACATCCATTTCTGCTTTATTGACTATGCCAAAGCCTTTGACTGTGTGGATCACAATAAACTGTGGAAAATTCTGAAAGAGATGGGAATACCAGACTACCTGACCTGCCTCTTGAGAAATCTGTATGCGGGTCAGGAAGCAACAGTTAGAACTGGACATGGAACAACAGACTGGTTCCAAGTAGGAAAAGGAGTACGTCAAGGCTGTATATTGTCACCCTGTTTATTTAATGTCTATACAGAGTACATTATGAGAAACGCTGGACTGGAAGAAACACAAGCTGGAATCAAGATTGCTGAGAGAATTATCAATGACCTCAGATATGCAGATGACACCACTCTTACGGCAGAAAGTGAGGAGGAACTAAAAAGCCTCTTGATGAAAGTGAAAGTGGAGAGTGAAAAAGTTGGCTTAAAGCTCAACATTCAGAAAACGAAGATCATGGCATCCAGTCCCACCACTTCATGGGAAATAGATGGGGAAACAGTGGAAACAGTGTCAGACTTTATTTTTCTGGGCTCCAAAATCACTACAGATGGTGACTGCAGCCATGAAATTAAAAGACGCTTACTCCTTGTCAGGAAAGTTATGACCAACCTAGATAGCATATTCAAAAGCAGAGACATTACTTTGCCAACAAAGGTCCATCTACTCAAGGCTATGGTTTTTCCAGTGGTCATGTGTGGATGTGAGAGTTGGACTGTGAAGAAAGCTGAGCGCCAAAGAATTGATGCTTTTGAACTGTGGTGTTGGAGAAGACTCTTGAGAGTCCCTTGGACTGCAAGGAGATCCACCCAGTCCATTCTGAAGGAGATCAGCCCTGGGATTTCTTTGGAAGGACTGATGCTAAAGCTGAAACTCCAGTACTTTGGCCACCTCATGCGAAGAGTTGACTCATTGGAAAAGACTCTGATGCTGGGAGGGATTGGGGGCAGGAGGAGAAGGGGACGCCAGAGGATGAGATGGCTGGATGGCATCACTGACTCAATGGACGTGAGTCTGAGTGAACTCCGGGAGTTGGTGATGGACAGGGAGGCCTGGCATGCTGTGATTCACGGGGTCGCAAAGAGTCAGACACGACTGAGCAACTGAACTGAACTGAACTGAGATCGATAATTAAAGAGATTACTTCCTTCTTTCCCTTTAATGGCCAAGCAGAATCTTCAGAGTTGGTTTGGGGGACATGAATCCACCTTCTCCCCAGATTGCTGGCTTTTCTGACTAAATCAACATTTCTTTCTACCAACATTTGCTTTTCGAGTGTTGATTTTCAGGCAGCAATCAACCAGACCTGAGGTCAGTAACATGGGTATCCTTGTGCCAAGAGCATTACATGTGTCCTCTTATTTAATCCTCCTGACAACCTAGGAGGAAGGTATTATTGTTATCTTCATGTACAGATGGGGAAACTGAAACCAGAGGGGAATAAGCAATATGGCTAGTGTTAACAAGAAAATGGTAGGATTTGAACCCAGGTCCTTCTTAGTAGAGACTCTGTGCCCTTAACCATTGGCATTAATGAATTATATTGTAATTATAAGGTAGAATATTCTATAGACACTGAAATTATAAGAATTTTAGGGACATAAGAAAATGTTTCTTATAAGTAGGAAAAGCATGTCATAAACTTTATATATTGCATAATTTCAGCCATGTTATTTTTATAAATTTGCAATCAAAAAAGACATGAAGAAAATTATTCGATACTGTCAAGTGTTTTTTTTTTTTTTTTAAGTTTATTAACTCTGTGCAGATCTGAGGCTGTGGGTATGGGTATTATCAGAATATTTTATTGCAGTGTTAATTTCTTCAGACCAGACAAAACCCACACAAAGCCAGAGAAATGTCCAGAAATGAGATCTTCAAAAGGTGGTGGATCAGAGATTGGACTAACTACCAGCACTATTTTAAGATGGAATGATGGTCACTAGTTAGGGGAACAGAAAGGGAAGGCTCTACAGCCTGGGCTGAACCCTGCTACTCAGGTCCCCAGGGCGCTCACAGCACCTTTCCTGATTCCCTCTCCTCCTCCTCCTCTTTCCCCTCCCCCCTTTTCTTCTTTGTCCTCTTCTTCTTCCACTCACTTCTTTCTCCTTCTCTAACCAACGTCTATCAGGCACTGAAGTCAGTCAATAATTGTGAAATGGTCATTTAACAGAATGGGCATCTGAGTTTTTCCTTCCTCAGTGTAGATCTTTCCTCTTTCTGGTAACTGTGGGACCCTGAATTTTCTTAGCAGGAGCTGGTAAGGCTGTCAGTCAAGGTGCCTGCCCTCCCCTAGCCAGAGGATGGGAGGTGACTGAGCTTGGCTAGGTGAAGTCTAGTAGGAATCTGAATCTTGAGCAGATGACATAAAGATAGGATACTGGGAAGCAGATCATCCTGGAGAAGGCACTTCAAAGGGACCACTCCCTTGAAACCCAGATCTTCCCTGGGACCTATCCTTCTAAAGCCTCATCCTTTTGCTTTTTATTCCATTCCATAAGCTATCCCAGAAGCTTCCAAGTTTTATTTCTCTTGTTGCTGAGTTTTGCTTCCGTTGGCCAGTCTGTTTCTGTTGCTCACCACCACGTAGCAACAGAGGCCGACTCTGTGGCTGTGTATACAGGGTCTCAGCAACTTGGTTCAGACACGCAAAGGAGAATCGAACATCATCTCCTCCTCGCTTCACTCTAGATCTCGTAGCTTGGACTTAATGGGCCTTGTTTCTAAACTGAGGAAAAGGCTGAGATTTTGGCTCCCTATTGTTCAATCACTGAGTGATCTTGTTCTGTGTTCTTTCCTCTTGACTTTTTTAATTTGAAAAATTTGAACCAAGGCCAGATTAAGGTGTAGGCTGTCAAGGCAGCTGCAAACCTGAAGGGGAGTTACATCATCATTCAGAAATGTGAAACCAGTGAGCTCAGGTCCCCCAGGAGCAACTCTACGGAACTGCTGGGAATCTAGTGGGTCTGAGCCACTGAAGGCAACACTGCTCTCCAGGGATGATTAAAGCACTCCACTTTTTCTTTTTGGTATTTTTGAGACACACATTTTTTTTTTAAGTCAGATGAAGTTTTTAAAAAAAATTTTTTTTTAATTATGAGAGTACAATAACAGATTTATAGTAAATTGGAAAATACAGAACAAAATTGCATGTAGTTCCACTATATATTACAATTAATTATTTTTAAGTAGATAAATTAAGATTTTTTAGTTGAAGTTTTAATGTAAAACTCTCAAAAATTAACAGAATGAATAGACAGAAAAGTAGAAAGATATACTAGACCTGAAAAGCCCTTAATTCAACATAATTAAGATTTATACAATTTTCACACAAAGCAGGGCACAAATTTTATTTAAGTTCCCATGGACTATAAACCAGGAGATACTGGAGCATACCCAGGGACATAAAACAAGGTGCAAAAATTTCATGGCCTAAAAGCATTGAAATCATCCAGAGACTAGTCTCTTATCACTGTGGCATCATGTTAGATATCAATATAAAAATATATTTGAAAGTAACCCACTTATTTTCAAGCACAATGTGACATTTGCCAAAAGAGATCTTTGACTTAGTCATTGAAAGCCTCAGGAAGGTTAGAAGATTGGAAAAATACAGAGGGTGATTGCAGAGAAGAACGCACTTAAATGAGAAATTAATACCAAAATGAGAAATTAATATCAAGGATACTTTAAAAAGGCAATGTATTTGGAAATTAAGTGTCCACTTTTAAATGATGGGTGTATCTAAGAAGCCATAACAAGAAAAATTAGAAAATATTTGTAACAAAACAAATTTGAAAAGATAATTTATCAGAATTTGCTGCATGCAGCTGAGGCTGCTCAAAGAAACTAAATACAATGTGGAATCTTGAATAAGGTATGAAAACAAATAATGGACACCAGCATAAAATTTTGTGAAATTTGAACAAAATCTCTACTTTAGTTAATATTACATAACATGTTAATTTCTTGTTGTCTTTTAAACACAGTATTTCTTTATATTTTCATAATTGGATTAAAAGTTTCAAGCCTCAGTCAAGATTTTTTATTTATTTATTTACTTTGGTTTTTAAAGTACTTTTTATTTATTTATTTTTTGATTTATTTATTTTAATTGGAGGCTAATTATTTTACAATATTGTAGTGGTTTTGCCATACATTGACATGAATCAGCCATGGGTGTACAGGTATTCCCCATCCTGAACCCCCCTCCCACCTCCCTCCCCATTCCATCCCTCTGGGTCATCCCAGTGCACCAGCCCTGAGCGCCCTGCATGCATTGAACCTGGACTGGTGATCTGTTTCACATATGATAATATACATGTTTGAATGCTATTGTCTCAAATCATCCCACCCTCACCTTCTCCCACAGAGTCCGAAAGTCTGTTCTATACATCTGTGTCTCTTTTGCTGTCTTACATATAGGGTTATCGTTATCATCTTTCTAAATTCCATATATATGTGTCAGTATACTGTATTGGTGTTTTTCTTTCTGGCTTACTTAAACACAGTATTTCTTTATATTTTCAGAATTGAATTAAAAGTTTCAAGCCTCATTCAAGATTTTTTAAATCACTAAAGTAATAAGATTGCTAGATTTTTAGTAGTAATACTTTGTTGTTCAGTTGCTCAGTCATGTCCGACTCTTTGTGACCCCATGAACTGCAGCACACCAGGCCTCCCTGTCCTTTATCGTCTCCTGGAGCTTGCTCAAGTTCATGTCCATTGGGTCGGTGATGCCATCCAACCATCTCATCCTCTGTTGTCCCCTTCTCCTGCCTTCAATCTTTCCCAACATCAGGGTCTTTTCCAATGAGTCTGTTCTTTACATCAGGTGGCCAAAGCATTGGAGTTTCGGCTTCAGCATCAGTCCTTCCAATGAACACCCAGGACTGATCTCCTTTAGGATGGACTGGTTGGATGTCCTTGTAGTCCAAGGGACTCTCAAGAGTCTTCTCCAACACCACAGTTCAAAAGCATCAGTTCTTTGGCACTCAGCTTCCTTTATGGTCCAACTCTCACATCCATACATGACTACTGGAAAAACCATAGCTTCGACTATATGGACCTTTGTCAGCAGAGTAATGTCTCCACATTTTTTAATACATTGTCATAGCTTTTCTTCCAAGCAACAAGCATCTTTTAATTCCATGGCTGCACTCACCATCTGGAGTGATTTTGGAACCCAAGAAAATAAAGTCTGTCACTATTTCCACTAATACTAGATGCCAGAATAAATGGAACTATATCAAAACATTGAGTGAATATAAATTAGAAATCTAGCATTCTATTCATACTTAGTCAAACAAGTAGGACCAAAATGTCATAATTTTTTTAACTAAGCAAAAGTTCATAAGTTTTCTAAAATATATGTATTATGCTTATTATATATATATTTATATTCATATAAACTTTTCTACTGTGCTTGATAAAGGCTTGAGAAAGAACAACAAAAAAGAGATAGAGAAATTGGAAAACATGAACTAAGAGAAATGGGAGTGTTGAATATGAAATAGAAAAAGTGAAACTAGATAAAAGCTAAAGATCATCATATAGTCCAGGTGCTTTTAAACCTGGCTGCTCATTAGAATCATGTCTGGAACTCTGGAGAAAAAACAATACCTGGGCATTTGTATTTTTCAAAAAATTCCAGATAATTCTCACGTGTACCTGGATTTGAAAAAGTAGTTACAGATTTTTCTATTAAATGGTGGTTTTCGTGATACAGAATTCTATTATTTTCTTTTGACCAATCATGATACAATGATATCAAAATGAGTAATAGTTCTGTAATCACAATAGTGGGCTTCCCTGGTGGTTCAATTGGTGAAGAATCTGGCTGCAATGCAGGAGACCTAGGTTTGATCCCTGGGTTGGGAATATCCCCTGGAGGAGTGCATGGCAACCCACTCCAATATTCTTGCCTGAAGGATCCCCATGGACCAAGGAGTCTGGCGGGCTACAGTCCGTGGGGTTACAAAGAGTTGGACACGACTGAGCAACTAAGCACAGCACAGCACAATCACAATAGTAAAAGATGTTAATCAGTTTCACAATTAATAGCCAGACAAAAATAAAAAATATTTATAATTGCAAGCCATAAGGGAAACATGATTAACCTAACAGCATAAAATAATTACTTACAATTTAGGGGGTTAAGTAATGTGGTAAGTGGAAGTATATACACAAGCACATGTCTTCAATCACCCAGCCAGTCTGTCTTTTGGTTGGTGCATTTAATCCACTTACATTTTAGGGAATTATCCATATGTTTGATCCTACTACCATTTTTTGATTTTTTGAGGTTTATTCATTGTAGTTCTCTTCCTTCTCTTGTGTTTCCTGCCTGAAGAAGTTCCTTTAGCATTTGTTGTAAAGCTGGCTTGGTGGTGCTGAATTCTCTTAACTTTTGCTTGTTTGTAAAGCTTTTGATTTCTCCATCAAATCTGAACAAGAGTCTTACTGGGTAGAATATTCTTGGTTGTTAGATTCTTCCCTTTCATCACTTTAAATATATTGTGCCATTCCCTTCTGGCTTGTAGAGTTTCTATTGAAAAATCAGCTGATAACCTTATGGGAGTTCCCTTGTATGTTATTAATATTTGTCATTTTTCCCCTTGTTGCTTTTAATGTTTTATATTTATCTTTAATTTTTGTCAGTGTGATTACTATGTGTATCAGTGTTCCTCTTTGGGTTTATCCTGCCTGGGACTCTCTGTGCTTCCTGGATTTGGTTGACTGTCTTTACTTCATTTAGTTGTATTTCTGGGGTTTTATCTTGTCATCTGGGGCTTCCCTGGTGGCTCAATGGTAAAGAACATGCCTGCAATGTAGGAAACCCAGGTTCAATCCCCAGGCCAGGAAGGTCCCCTGGAGAAGGGAATGGCTATCCATGCCAGAATTCTTGCCTGGAAAACCCCATAGACAGAGGAAACTGGTGGGCTAGAGTCCACAGGATTGCAGAGTCAGACAAGACTGAGGGACTGACATTTTCACTTTCTTCATCTGGGAGATAATCCTCTGCCTTTTCATTTCAGTTAACTTTCTGTGGTTGTGGTTTTCCTCCTGGAGGCTGCAGGATTGTAGTTCTTGTTCTGTCTGCCCTCTGGTGGTAGAGGCTGATGGGAGGGACTGTCTGTGGGGAAAACTGGGTCTTGTTCTTGTGGGCAGGGTTGGGCTCAGTCAAACTTTAATCCAATTATCTGCTGGTGGGTGGGGCTGTACTCCCTCCCTGTTTGTTGTTTGGCCTGAGATGATCCAGCCTTGGAGTCTCCAGGCTCTATGGTAGGTTAATCGTACCTCCAAGAGGTCTCACTTGCCAATGGGCACCTCCCAGGACTGCTGCTGCCAGTGCCTCTGTCTCTGTGGTACACCACTGCTGACCCACGCCTCCACAGGAGACCCTCCAACACTACCAGATAGGTCTGGTTCAGTCTCTTGTGGGGTCACTGCTCTTTTCCCCAGGGTCCTGGTTTGTGCAAGATTTTGTTTGTGCACTCCAAAAGTGGAGTCTCTGTCTCCCCCAGTCCTGTGGAAGTCCTGTAATCAAATCCTGCTGGCCTTCAAAGCCATATTCCCTGGGGATTCCTAGCCCTTTTGCTGGATCCTCAGGCTGGGAAGCCCAAAAATACGTCTCCCAACAGTGGGAGAACTTCTTTGTTATTATCATTCTCCAGGTTGTGGGTCACCCACCCAGCAAGTATGGGATTTTATTTTATCATGATTGCACCCCTCTTTCCATCTTGTGGCTCTTTGGATGCTCAGTTAAGTTGCTCAGTCGTGTCCGTCTCTTTGTGACCCCATGGACTGCAGCATGCCAGGCTTCCTTGTCCATCACCAACTCCTGAAGCCTGCTCAAACTCTGTCCATCAAGTCGCTGATGCCATCCAACCATCTCCTCCTCCATCGTCCCCTTCTCCTCCCGCCTTCAATCCTTCCCAGCATCAGGGTCTTTTCCAAAGAGTCTGATCTTCTCATCAGGTGGCCAAAGTATTGGAGTTTCAGCATTAGTCCTTCCAATGAATATTCAGGATGGATTTCCTTTAGGATTGACTGGTTTGATCTCCTTGCAGGCCAAGGGACTCTCAAGAGTCTTCTCCAACACCACAATTCAAAAGCATCAGTTCTTCAGTGCTCAACTTTCTCTATAATCCAACTCTCACATTCATACATGACTACTGGAAAAACCATAGCTTTGACTATATGGACCTTTGTTGGCAAAGTAATGTCTCTCCTTTTTAATATGCTCTCTAGCATATTAATAGGTTTGTCATAGATTTTCTTCCAAGGAGCAAGTGTCCTTTAATTTCATGGCTGCCATCACCATCTGCAGTGATTTTGGAGCCCCCCCAAATAAAGTCTCTCACGGTTTCCATTATTTCCCCAGCTAATTGCCATGAAGTGATGGGACCAGATGCCATGATCTTAGTTTTCTGAATGTTGAGTTTTAAGCCAACTTTTTCACTCTCGTCTTTCACTTTCATCAACAAACTTTTTCACTTTCATCTTTGGATGCAGGATTTCATTTTTTGGTGAGTTCCAGTGTCCTCCTGTTGGTTTTTCAACAGCTAGTTGCGATTTTGATGCTCTTGCAGGAGGAGATGAGCACACATTCTTCTACTCTGCCATCGAAATTTGTAATGTCAGATGAAATTTTTATTTCAAATAATGCATGTCACAATGACATTTTCCTTTCACAAATGATTCCTCTTATTATCTGTTAAACCTTTTGATGTGAGTCTGTGATTTTCTGGTTTGGAAACTACAAAAGAAAAGAGAACAACTATAGGAAAGTGGGAAATGTTTTATTGATTTATTTCTGAGCTTTGATAATGAAGTGACTTGGTAGCAATTAAAAAGAATGAGATAATTCTAGATTGGGTTATATTCTAGATGGGTTATATTCAAGACTTCCTCTAATAGCAAGTTAAAGAGTAAGATGTCAAAGTTATTTTCCTTCAAAAAACTAAAAGAACTCACGCATATAAACAAATACTGTCCATTTTCTAAGGACATTATATATAATAATGTGTGTGTGTGTAGGAGTAGGAAATGGCAACCCACTCCAGTATTCTTGCCTGGGAAATCCCATGGACAGAGGAGCCTGGTGGGCTAAAGTCCATGGGGTCACAAAGAGTCGGACACAACAGAGCGTGCACACACATATCTATTAATAGTCTGGAAACTGTGAAACTCAAACTAATACGTTACCTCTGGGTGTGAGATGAGGGGAACCAGAATTAGGAGAGGTGGTCAAGGGAACTTAATCTTGTTGGTTGGAATGCTTTACTAATATCAGTTAAGTCTAACTTATCTAAAGTGTCGTTTAAGGCCTGGGTTTCTCATTAATTTTCTGTCTGATGATCTATCTTTTGATGAAAGTGGGGTATTAAAGTCCCCCACTATTATTGGGTTACTGTTGATTTCTCCCTTTACAGTTGTTAGTATTTGCCTTACATATTGAAGTGCTCCTATGTTGGGTGCATATGTATTAATAATTGTTTAGTTGGGTGCATATGTATTAATAATTGTTTATATCTTTTTCTTGGATTAAACCCTTGATCATTATGTAGTGCCCTTCTTTATCTGTTATAGCAGTCTTTGTTTTAAAGTATATTTTGCCATACATCAACATGAATCTGCCACATGTTGACGTATGGCAAAACCAATACAATATTATAAAGTAATTAACCTCCAATTAAAATAAATTAATTTATATTAAATAAAAATAAATAAAGTATATTTTGTCTGATATGAGTATCACTACTCCAGGTTTCTTATGGATCCCATTTGTGTGGCACACCTTCTCCTCCCCCTTACTTTCACTCTGTAAGTGTCCCTAGGTCTGAGGTGGGTCTCTTGTAGACAACATATATATGGGTCTAGTTTTTGTATCCACCCAGCCAGTCTATGTCCTTTGGTTGGTGCATTTAATCCATTTACATTTAAGGTAATTACTGGTATGATCTTATTACTATTTCCTTAATTGTTTTGGATTTAGTTTTTGTAGGTCTTTTCCTTCTCTTGTGTTTCCTGCCTTTACCATTTGTTGTAAAACTGGCTTAGTGGTGCCAAATTCTCTTAACTCTTACTTGTCTGTAAAGGTTTTGATTTCTCCATCAAATCTGAGCAAGAGTCTTGCTGGGTATGATAGTCTTGGTTGTAGGTTTTTCCTTTTCATTACCTGTAATATATCATGCCATTCCCTTCTGGCTTGTAGAGTTTCAGTTGAGAAATCAACTGATAATGTTATGGGAGTTTTCTTATATGTTATTTGTCTTTTTTTCCCTTGTTGCTTTTAATATTTTATGCTTGTTTTTAATTTTTATCAGTGCTTCCCAGACTTGGATGAATATTTCCTTTCCCATGTTAGGGGAGTTTTTAGCTATTATGTCTTCAAATATTTTCTTGGGTCCCTTCTCTCTCTCTTCTCCTTCTGGGACCCCTTTAATGCAAATATTGGTGCATTTAATGTTGCCCCAGAAGTCTCTTAGGCTACCTTCAATTTTTTCACTCTTTTTTCTATATTCTATTTTTCAGCAATGATTTTCACCATTCTGTCTTCCAGGTCACTTATCCATTCTTCTGCCTGAGCAGAATTCATTCTGCTATTGATTCCTTCTAGTGTATTATTCATCTCTGCTCATTCTTTAGCTCCTCTAGGTCTTTGGTAAATATTTCTTGCATCTTCTTAATCTTTGCCTCCATTCTTTTTCCAAGATCCTGGATGATCTTCATTATTGTTATTCTTAATTCTTTTTCTGTAAGGTTGCCTATTTCTACTTTGTTTAGTTGTTTTTCTGAGGATTTATCTTGTCCCTTCATTTGGGACATAATCCTTTTTCTCTTCATTTTGGTTAGCTTTCTGTGATTGTGGTTTACATTCTGGAGGCTGTGGGATTGTAGTTCTTGCTTCTTCTGTCTGCCCCTAGTGGATAAGGATAAGAAGCTTGTGCAAGCTTCCTGATGGGAGGGGCTGGCTGTGGGGAAAACTGAATCTTGCTCTGGTGGGCAGTGCTATGCTCAGTAAAGTTTTAATCCAATTGTCTGCTGATGGGTAGGGCTGCATTCCCTCCCTGTTAGCTGTTTGGCCTGAGGCAACTCACCCCTGGTCTACAGGCTTTATGGTAGGGCTAATGGCAACCTCCAAGAGGACTTATGCCAACACACCTCTCCCAGGACTGCTGCTGCCAGTGCCCCTGTCCCTGAGACAAGGCATTGCCAACCCATGCCTCTGCAGGAGACTCTCAAACACTCACAGGTAGGTCTGGCTCAGTCTCCTGTGGGGTCACTTCTCCTTTCCCCTGGGTCCTGGTGCACACAGGACTTTGTTTGTGCCCTCTATAATGGAGTCTCTGTTTCCCCCAGTCCTGGAATTCTTATAGTTAAGTCCTGCGGGCCTTCAAAATCATATTCCCTGAGGATTCCCCGTCCATTTGCTGAATGTGAAGTCCAGAACCTTCCAACAGTGGGAGAACTTCTTTGGTATTATTGTTTCCAGCTTGTGGGTCGCCCATCTGGCAGATACAGGATTTGATTTTATCATGATTGTGCTCCTCCTACTATTTCATTGCAGCTTCTCCTTTGTCCTTGCACATAGGGTATCTTTTTTTGGTGGGTTTCAGTGTCCTCCTGTTGATGTTTGTTCAAAAGCTAGTTGTGATTTTGGTGTTTTTTTAACCTTGTTGGTTAGATATTTATGATGGGAATGTATTTATATGTTTCTGATTAGATTAAAACAAAACTTAGAAAGCAGTTCTGGTTGAGGAGGAACAGAGTGCTGTACCCCATACCCACTCCTGGAACTTTCTTTGACATCTTGGGGTAGAGTTTAGTCCAAACTCTTTATTTTTCATTTGGGGAAACTGAGCCAAGGAATTCATCAAAATAGTTTGTCTGAGGCTTGCAGGGTTATTTTCTTGAGATCAGACAAGACTCAGTGGGATATCCCTGGTGGTCCAGTGGTAAAGAATCCTCCTGCCAATCCAGGGGACACAGGTTTGATCCCTGGTTGGGGAAGACTCCACATACTGTGGGGCAACTGAGTCCATGAACCACAGCTACTGAAACCCATGCACTGGAGAGCCCTTGCTCTGCAACAAGAGAAGCAACGAGAAGTCTGTTTACCACAGCTAGAAGAGTAGCCTGCTTGCAGCAATGAAGGCCCAGTGCAGTCAAAGATAAAAAACAAAATCCAAAACAAAATTTTATGGAAGCCAGAGAACTGTCCAGAACCTCTCTCCTGTCCCTGCACCACTTCCACACTCAACCATTCTCAGAAAGAGATGGAGGTTCTGATTGCAATGTGAGGAGACCTGTTTAAATTAAACAAGAATGTGTTATCAGAGTGAAGGTTAGTAACCTAAAGATTAACAGCAGAGACTGAATTTCAGGAGAGGGAATTGTGCTAACTGTACCTGTGAACTTAGAGTCTCTGCATTGGAGAGATTAATGGGAGTAAGCTGTGCCCATCGTGAATTCAGCTTAGAGTGTGGTTCCTGCCTGCTTTCATCAATCCACAACAACAAGGCTCTCTGCAGAGTGATGGAGTAATGGGGAATATAATTAGGGACCCAAGGCAGTGTGGTTGTGCTGATGTCTACCCTGGCAATGACACTGTTGTAGTGTTAGGACAAATTGCTTCCTCTCTCTGAGCCTTAGTTTTCTTTTGGTAAAACATGTTTCATTCACTCTATGGTGATGGTGTGAGGACTGCAAGGGCTGCAAAGAAGCTTAGAAAAAAAGAGTATGGTATGAATCAGGACAGATGTCTTTGTTTGCAGGTGGCAGAAAACTGATTCTATTAATCAGTGCCTTATGCATGCCCTCTGCCAGGAGATATCAACGAGCCAAAGAGGGCAGGGGAGCTGTTGTTCTGTCCTTGAGGTGCTCGGGGAATGATTTAGGGGGCAGCAAAAGGCCTAGTGCTGAGGGGTGCATATTCCTAGGGCTGAGAACTTCATGGCAGGGAGGGATCCCTGAGGCTGGAGTAGCCAGAGTGGACTTCCTGGAGAGAGTGGTGCGGGGCCTGGAAGGATGGGCAAGGCAGTGGTAGTCAGGAAAGGTTGAGTGATCAGCAGGTTATTCTTGTCAGACTCATCTCCATCTTCTTCCAGCTTGAATGTGTCACAGGTCCAACCACGTTTCCTGAACCCAGAGTCATCATTCTTGGCGATGGATATCCCAGAACACCTGCACTAGAGTGTTGAGCCAAAGGCCCTGTGACTGGAATCTTCTCCCAAATTGGGGCTTGACTAATTCATTTAAAGTCAGTACTGTGCCTGGTGCTAGAAATCATGGTCAAAATGACAACAGTGGGCCACTACTGAATGCTCACTCTGTGTCAGGCCTCCATGAAGCAGACGCAACGTGCTCCATGTCACTCAGTGAGTGGCTGATCATGTGAGGAGAAGCAACAAAAAATCTGGCACTTAGACCCTGCTTACTACATGCCAGCCTCTTAATTCATGTCTCCCTCCTGACACTCCCACAATGCAGGTACTCTCATCCCTACTCTTATTATCCCTGTGATAATACAGGTGAGGAAACAGGACACAGACGGGTCAGCTCCTGCCATGGCTGCATAACTAAGAAGGGGCAGACATGGAATTTGAATCCAGGTATGCTCTGAATGCAGGGGAGAATTTAAGAAACCTCTGCCTCTGTCTTAGACTACTTGGGCTGCTATTGCAGAATGCCAAGACTGGGTGGCTTATAGACAACAGAAATGTATCACTCACAGTCTGCAGGCCGGAAGTCCAAGATCAGGGTGCTGGCAGACTCTGTGTCTGGTGAGGACCACTTCCCCATTCATGGATGGCTGTCTTCTGGCCATGGACCCAGCTGGTAGAAGGGGTGATGAGCCTCTCTCCTGTCTTTTTTTAAAGGGCACTAATCCTAGAACAGGAGGCTTCTCTTCTCATGACCTATTATCATCACATTGGGGGTTAGGTTTCAACATGTGAATTGTGAGGGGACATTCAGATTCAGTCTATAATCTCAGCCTCCTTGCCATCCAACATGCAGCAGTGACGGTCCTTGTGGCCCTGGTGTCATCTCTTTGGACCTGTTTGGGTGTCCAAGCTGGCTGAACCCCAGGCTTCCTTTTCATCTGACAACTCCTTCTCCTAGTGTTGTTGCCTGTGAGCAACTGGAGCCTTCCATCTGCAGTAAAGAGGGCTGTTTGCTGGTCTGATTAACCACAAGCCCTTCTTGTAAGTGTTCTCCCGTGCGTAGGCAGAAGGGCGTGGCTTCTGGAAGGGGAAATGCTTTCCCTCATGCCACCTGATGGCCACTGCTCCAGCCACTTCAGGCTCCTCAGTTGAGCTGACAGGAGAGTCAAAAGTAGGAGAGTATAAGCAGAGACTCTTTTTTTTTTTTTACTTAAAAATTAAAATTTTTTTTTTAATTGGAGGATAATTGCTTTACAATGTTACATTAGCTTTTGCTGTACAACAATGTGAATCAGCTATAAGTATACATATTTCTCCTCCCTCTTGAGCCTCCCTCCCCCCACCATCCTACCCTTCTAGATCATCACAGACCCGAGCTGAGCTCCCTGTGTTATATATTTTATAGCTTTATGTTTTACACATGGTAGAAGCAGAGATTCTTGATCTCTTCTGTGCCATGGTCCCACTGGGTGCAGCTTCCAGACCCCTTTACAGAATAATATTTTTATGAGCACAAGTAAAATACGTAGAATTACAAAGGAAGCCAATTATAATGAAATGCAGTTATCAAATTGTATGATATAGTAATAGATGCGCTATTTTTTTAACTCATCAAATAAGATCTAGAGGTAGGATTAATGACGACAAAAAGTTCAGAGGAGAACAGGCAAGGAGGCTCCCTGGAGGATGTGGACTTGCCCTTAAAGGATGGGTAAGCTTTGCAAAAGGCAAGGAGAATGGCTCATAAATACTGAGTGGAAGAGATAGGGTCAGTGTCATAGAGGAGGTGGCTCCGAGCTCATCAGGACAGGACAGGACACAGAAACCTGGGGTATGTGAGTCACTTTAATTGGGGCCATTAAATTAATATTTTAATTGCTTTATTTTACTATCAATACCTCTCAGTTACAAGGTCCTTAAATAATGAAAAGGTATTTCATCATTTAAGAAGTAATTAAAAATCCTTCTGTCTCCAAATCAGTTGCTTCATGAGAGTCTGCCTTGCTTTGGGGTCATCAGATTGTGTATGACACATGGTGCTGCTCCAAACTTGGACAGAGCAGTAGGATTTCTTGTGCTGAGCTAAAGGAAGGTGAAATAGTGTCTTGTATCTGAGAGCCAGAGATTCTGAGAACCAGGAGTGCTGAGGGCAGGAGAGGGTCACTATCCCAGCCCAGCACTCAGACAGAAAGTGCTGCCACATTCTCTTCCCTTCCTCCATCTCCCTTCATCCAAGTCCTCCTTTCCTGCTCCTTTTTGTTCTGTTCAGGTCCTCAGTGAGTTAAATGATGGTGCCTGCTTTGGGAAAGGCAATCCTCTTTACTCTGTCTTATGATTCAAATGCTAATTTTGGAAACATCCTCACAAACACATCCGGAAATAATGTTTAACTGCACATCTGAGCATATAAAACTGACAATAAAATTAACCATATCACATGCCCACCATTTTTCAATGGAAAACCCATACACATCTTCTTAAGCCATATTTAATCTCCAAATAAAGGCAATAACTAGTTCATAATTTCATCTAATGGGATACAACGATCTTATATACAATTGATAACACACTAAACCTTACCCAGAAGAGGAAGTAGAGTCACTGAGTGATGCTTACTCTTCTTGATATCCCATAACTTAAATCCTGTGATGTGATAATAACAATATTTAAAATACTTTGATGCAAAGTCAATATACCTTACATTGCACAGCAGGGAATGGGAGAGGAAAGAAAACTATTTCTTTATCTATATATCTATCTTTGTAACTATATGCAAACATGCTAAGTCACTTCAGTCGTGTCCAACTCTTTGCAACCCTATGGACTGTAGCCTGCCAGGCTCCTCTATCTGTGGGATTCTCCTGGCAAGAATACTGGAGTAGGTTGCCACGCCCTCCTCCAGGGGATCTTCCTGACCCAGGGATCGAACCCCCATCTCCTGTGGCTCCTGCATTACAGGTGGATTCTTTACCACTGAGCCACTGGAGAAGCCATAACAAAATAAGAGGGAAGTACTCATGGTAATTACAGTCCTTGTTTCTGTAACTGGTCCATTGGTCATTGCAGGTATTTATTTTATTTTTTATATTTATTTTTTATTTTAAACTTTTTATTTTGTATTGGAGTATAGCTGGTTAACAATGTTGTGATAGATTCAGGTGGACAGTGAAGGGGCTCAGCCAACATATACATGTATTCATTCTCCCCAAACTCCCCTCCCATCCAGGCTGCCACATAACACTGAGCAGAGTTTCATGTGCTATACAGTAGGTCCTGGTTGGTTATTTATTTTAAATATAGCAATGTGTACATGTCCATCTCAAGCTCCCTAGATATCCCCTCCCCACATCCTTCCCCCCAGCAACCTTAAATATATTTTCTAAGTCTATGAGTTTCTTTTTGTTTTGTAAGTAAGTTCATTTGTATCATTTCTTTTTAAATTCCACCTATAAGGGATGTCATACTATATTTCTCCTTCTCTGTCTGACTTCCTTCACTCAGTGTGACACTCTCTAGGTCCATCCATGTTGTGGCAAATGGCATTATTTCATTCTTTTTAATGGCTGAGTAGTATTCCATTGTATATATGTACCACATCTTCTTTATCTGTACCTCTGCTGCTGCTGCTGCTAAGTCACTTCAGTCATGTCTGACTCTGTGCGGCCCCATAGATGGCAGCCCACGAGGCTCCCCCATCCCTGGGATTCTCCAGGCAAGAACACTGGAGTGGGTTGCCATTTCCTTCTCCAATGCATGAAAGTGAAAAGTGAAAGTGAAGTCATTCAGTCATGTCCGACTCTTATCGACCCCATGGACTACAGACCACCAGGCCCTCCGTCCATGGGATTTTCCAGGCAAGAGTACTGGAGTGGGGTGCCATTGCCTTCTCCGATCTATACCTCTATTAGTAGACAATTTAGGTTACTTCTTTGTCTTGGCTATTGTAAATAGTGCTGCAATGAACATTGAGGTGCATATATACTTTCAGATCATGTTTCTCTCTGAATATGTGCCCAGAAGTGAGATTTCAGGGTCATATGGTAGCTCTATTTTTTAGTTTTTTTAAAGAACCTCCATACTGTTCTCCATAGTGGCCATACCAATTTACATTACCATCAATAGTATAGGAGGGTTCTCTTCTCTCCATACCCTCTTCAGCATTTATTGTTTGTGGATATTTTGATGATGGCCACTCTGGTTGGTATGAGGTAATTTCATTGTAATTTTGATTTGCATTTCTCTAATAACTGGTCGTCACTAGTATTTATAACTACCTTCTTTCATTCTTCATGTCATATTCCCTTTGCCTTAAGTACTTCAACTGGTTGTAGTTCTTTACCTGCTGGGAGGACCCAAACCTTCATTCCTGAAGGATCTGAGTTAGTAATAGTCCTGTCCAGATTGAGTTGTAGTTTTCCATTGACCCTAATCACAGGGCATGGTAAATCTAAGAGACACTCTAAGGGATCTCCTGTATTCCAGACATACTCTTTTTTTTTTTAATTGAAATATAGTTGATTTACAATATTAACTTTCAGCGTTCAGGAAAGTGATCCAGATAGATATAGATGTAGGCTTCAGGTGGTGCAGTTATAAAGAATCCGCCTACCAATGCAGGAGACGACAGAGACATGTTTGATCCCTGGGTGGGGGAAGATCCCCTGGAATAGGAAATGGCAACCTGCTCCAGATTCTTACCTGGAAAATTCCATGAACAGAGGAGCCTGGTGGGCTACAGTCCATGGGGTAACAAAGAGTTGGACATGACTGAGTGACTGAGCATAGATATTGATATAGATATACTCTTTCTTACTTTGATGGTAGAGTAACACCAGACTTTTTGGTGATTAGGATCAATCACTCTGGCCAATACACTATTTCCTTCTTTGCCTGTTGATTCAGAAGCTTGAGGAGCCCAAAATGGCCAGGTGGCAGCCTTAACTTCCAGTTCAATGGAATCACCTTTGTGTCTCCTGTTGGAAATATTTCTCCTTTTGGAACTAAGACCTCTAGGCCAGTAGAGGGCTTCCCAGGTGACTCTGCTGGTAGAGAATCCACCTGCAATGCAGGAGACCCGGTTTGATTCCTTGGTTGATAAGATCCCCTGGAGGAGGGCATGCAACCCACTCCAATATTCCTGCCTGGAGAATCCCCATGGACAGAGGAGCCTGGTGGGCTACAGTCCATGGGGTTGCAAAGAGTTGAACACGACTGAGCGACTAAGCACAGCACAGGTCAGTAGAGCATAACACTAGGAGAACAGGAAAAAGCAGAAATTTTGCTCAAAGATTGCTAGTGCTAATAGTGAGTGATGCCACATTCACGTTTATGCTTTGATTCCTGGACTCGTGAATCCTGGCTACGGGAGAGCTAGGACCATATACCAGATGCTGATTCAGAGCATACATAGTCTTCTGAGAACTGCCCCAGCGCTGCAAAGCATTGTGCTTGCACTATCTTGCATTGTAGCTGAGTCTCCAAAAGGCCATTTTCTATCAATCCAGCTGCTTGCAGGTGGTGGAGAATGTGGTAAGAATTGCATGGCATGGGCCTATTGCTGCATTTCTTTTGGAGTGAGTTCCTCGATAAATAGCAATGTCATGTGGAATGCCATGATGATGAATGAGGCATTCTGTAAGTCCATCGGTAGTGGTTTTGTCAGAAGTGTTGCATGCTGAGAAGGCAAATCTGTATCCAAAGTAAGTGTCTATTCCAGTAAGAACTAAATGCTGCCCCTTTCGTGATGTAAGTAGGCCAGAGTAATCAACCTGCCACTAGGTAGCAGGCTGCTCACCACAGGAAATGGCGCTATATCAGGGGGTCAGTGTTGTCTCTGCTGCTGACAGAGTGGGCACCCAGCAGTGGCTGTAGCCAGGTGAGCCTCGTGAGTGCAAGCTCGTGTTGCCAAGCCCACGCATAACCTCCATCCCTGCCACCGCGGCCATTTTGTTCATGAGCTCGTTGAGGGTTCATAGACTGGTATCACAGAATGGATTACCCTATTCACTTGATGATTAAAATCCTCTGCTGAGATCATCCTTTGGTGAACTTCACATGAGACACAAATATCTTCACATATTTTGCCCATTCAGAGAGGCCTAGCCACATACCTCTTCCCCAGATTTCCTTGTCACCAATTTTCCAATCATATTTCTTCCAAGCCCCTGACTATCCAGCCAAACGGCCATAGGCCCTGAATCAGTATGTAATCACAAAGTGATGATGTAATCACAAGATGTAATAACAGTATGTAATCACGAGATGCATTGTTTGAAGTCCTGCCTGCTGTGAGGGTTTCCCTTTACCACTATCCTTCAGGAATGCCCAAGAGAGGGGCTGTTGTGTGATGCCTGCATATCATGCAGAACCATCTGTAAACCAGGCCCAAGTCTTCCCTTCCATTGAGAGTAGGGAGCTCCCCGTGAAGCCATAAATACAGGCTGGGAGAGAGGAGGCAGCATAACAGAAGGGGGACTGTGGGTATTTGGGCCACTTCTTCATGTAACTTATTTGTACTTTCAGGGCCTGCCAAGGCCAATCTGATATATCTCATCTCCACTTGATGATGTAGAGCTGCTGTCCATGCCAAACTCTGTAGCTTGATGGGTCAGATAAAAGCCAGTTCACGACGGGCAGCTCAGGTTGCATAGTAACTTGGGGGGTCCATGGTTAAGCATTCAGTATCTATTGCACAGTCGTCTCCCGTTCTGGGCTCCATACAAAACTAACCGCTTTTCTGGTCTCTTGGTAAATTGGCCCAAGTAACCACTCAAAATGAGGAATATGTTGCCTCCCAAATCCAGAGAGTTCCACTAGGCACTGTGCCTTCTTTTTGGCTGTGGGAGTGGCCAGAGACAACAACCTATCCTTTACCTTAGAAGGAATATCTTGATACGCCCTATACTACTGGACCCCTAGAGATTTCACTAAGTAGAAGTTTCCTAAAAATGTTTTATTGTAATATGATTTATGTACAATATTATATAACTATAAGAACACAATGTAGTGATTCACAGTTTTTAAAGGTAAAGCAATCTATAGATTCAATGCAATCCCTATCAAGCTACCAACAATATTTTTCACAGAGCTAGAACGAATAATTTCACAATTTGTATGGAAATACAAAAAACCTCGAACAGCCAAAACAATCTTGAGAAAGAAGAATGGAACTGGAGGAATCAACCTGCCTGACTTCAGGCTGTACTACAAAGCCACAGTCATCACGACAGTATGGCACTGGCACAAAGCCAGAAATATAGATCAATGGAACAAAATAGAAAGCCCAGAGATAAATCCACACACCTATGGACACCTTATCTTTGGCAAAGGAGGCAAGAATATACAATGGAGAAAAGACAATCTCTTTAACAAGTGGTGCTGGGAAAACTGGTCAACCACTTGTAAAAGAATGAAACTAGAACACTTTCTAACACCATACACAAAAATAAACTCAAAATGGATTAAAGATCTAAATGTAAGACCAGAAACTATAAAATTCCGAGAGGAGAACATAGGCAAAACACTCTCCAACATAAATCACAGCAGGATCCTGTATGACCCACCTCCCAGAATATTGGAAATAAAAGCAAAAATAAACAAGTGGGACCTAATTAAAATTAAAAGCTTCTGCACAACAAAGGAAACTATAAGCAAGGTGAAAAGACAGCCTTCAGAATGGGAGAAAATAATAGCAAATGAAGCAACTGACAAAGAATTAATCTCAAAAATATATAAGCAACTCCTGAAGCTCAATTCCAGACAAATAAACGACCCAATCAAAAAATGGGCCAAAGAACTAAACAGACATTTCTCCAAAGAAGACATACAGATGGCTAACAAACACATGAAAAGATGTTCAACATCACTCATTATCAGAGAAATGCAAATCAAAACCACTATGAGGTACTATTTCATGCCAGTCAGAATGGCTGCGATCCAAAAGTCTATAAGCAATAAATGCTGGAGAGGGTTTGGAGAAAAGTGAACCCTCTTACACTGTTTGTGGGAATGCAAACTAGTACAGCCATTATCAAGAACAGCGTGGAGATTCCTTAAAAAACTGGAAATAGAACTGCCACACGACCCAGCAATCCCACTGCTGGGCATACACACCGAGGAAACCAGAACTGAAAGAGACACATGTACCCCAATGTTCATGGCAGCACTGTTTACAATAGCCAGGACATGGAAGCAACCTAGATGTCCATCAGCAGACGAATGGATAAGAAAGCTGTGGTACATATACACAATGGAGTATTACTCAGCCATTAAAAAGAATACATTTGAATCAGTTCTAATGAGGTGGATGAAACTGGAGCCTATTATACAGAGTGAAGTAAGCCAGAAAGAAAAACACCAATACAGTATAGAACAGTCCTTTGGATTCTGTGGGAGAGGGCAAGGGTGGGATGATTTGGGAGAATGGCATTGAAACATGTATAATGTCATATGCAAAATGAATCGCCAGTCCAGGCTCAATGCATGATACAGGATGCTCGGGGCTGGTGCACAGAGATGACCCAGGGGGATGGTATGGGGAGGGAGGTGGGAGGGGGGTTCAAGATGGGGAACACGTGTATACTCGTGGCAGATTCATGTTGATGTATGGCAAAACCACTACAATATTGTAAAGTAATTAGCCTCCAATTAAAATAAATAAATTTATATTTTTTTAAAAAAGATTACACTTCATTTATGTCATTGCTGTTGTTTAGTCACTAAGTTGTGTCCAACTCTTTTGTGACTCCATGATTGTAGCTCGTCAGCCTCCTCTCTCCATGGAATTTCCCAGACTAGAATACTGCAGTGGGTTGCCATTTCCTTCTCCAGGGGATTTTTGCAACCCAGGGATTGAACTCATGTCTCCTGCATTGGCAGGTGGATTCTTTAGCTCTGAGCCACCAGGGAAGCCCACATTCCATTTACAGTTTTTATACAATATTGTCTGCATTCTCTACATTGTACAGTATATCCTCGTAGTTTATTTTAAACATAAAAGTTTGACTCTCCTAGCCTCCCACCCTTATATTGCCTCTCCCCCTTCCCTCTCCCCATGGTAACCACTAGTTTGTTCTCTGTATCTATGAGTAAGTCTGCTTGTTTTTTGTTATATTTACTAGTTTGTTGTATTTTTTTTAGATTTTACATGTAAGTGATATCGTATAGTATTTGTCTTCCTCTGTCTGACATTTCACTTAGCATAAGATCCTCCAAGTCCATTCATGTTGCTGCAAATGGCCAAATTTCATTCTATTTTTATGGCTGGATGGTATTCCACTGCATACATATACACACACACACACCACATTTTATTTATCCTTTCATCTGTTGATGAACACTTAGGTAGCTTCCATATCTTGGCAATTGTAAATAATGCTGCTATGAACATAGGGGTACATCAGTTCAGTTCAGTCACTCAGTCGTGTCCGACTCTTTGCGACCCCATGAACCGCAGCACACCAGGCCTCCCTGTCCATCACCAACTCCCGGAGCCCACCCAAACCCATGTCCATTTTTTTTTATTAGTGTTTTGTTTTGTTTTGTTTTGATATATATCCAGTGGGATTGCTGGGTCATATGGTGGTTCCATTTTAAATTTTTTGAGAAACTATACTGTTTCCCTTAGTGACTGCACCAATTTACATTCCCACCAACAGTGTAGGAGGGTTCCATTTTCTCCACATCCTCGCCAACTTTTTAAAATTTGGGCTCTTTTTGATCCTGACCATTCTGACTTATATGAGGTGATTTCTCATTGTGGTTCTGATTTGCATTTCCCTGATGGTTAGCAATGTTGAACATCTTATCCTGTGTTTTATGGTCATCTGCATTTCTCCCTGAATTTTTTTCAAAATTTATTTTCTACCCTCTGGCATGCAAAAATCTTAACAACAAGTCTAGAGTAGTTGCTACTTCTTGCTCAGTAGGTCTAACCAGCACAATGTAATCTATATAATGAACCAACGTGATAACTTGTGGAAGAGAAAGGTGAGCAAGAACGCTACAGACTAAACCATGATGTAAGGCTGGAGTGCTGATGTATCCCTGAAGGAGAACAATATGTGTATATTGCTGGTTTTGCCAGCTGAAAGCATTCAGAGCCTGCATCTAGTAGTCCTCTAAAGTTCTGCTTATTTCCTTTTTCCCAATGCACAAGTACCCAAGGCTGGGAGAAGGGTTAACGGCATAAAATTTTGACAGTATACTGAGGTCCTTCCTCAAGGGGAACCAGCCTCCTCTTTATTCAAGGGGCTGTGGGCCTATAAACTAGCTCAAGTCGGGGAATTGTTTGAGGGCCCATGACTCTGTCTTTACTATTCAGTTTAGACTTTTGTTCATTTGGCCAAGAAATTTTATGTTTATACAGAATAAGTAAGAATTTAGCAGGCTGCCTATCTGTTTCAGTTCTAGGAACGTTATGATCAAATAGGCAACACCGTAGGTCTGTGTGGGTCAGACGATTCAGATTGCTGCTTTGACTCTGCAGCTCATAAGTGGCAACCATTCCCACCTTGCCTTTGTTGTTGAGTGCCCCCTGTTAGCTTCTACTCCCTGGATCCAATTACTCCCATTACTGTTGAACCCAAATCCATGTATCTCACACACAGTGAGGCCAAAAAAATTGAAACATGGGAGTCTGGAGCAGAGAAAGGTTTATTGCAAAGATTGTGGAAGGAGAGTGGGCAATTCATGCTTAAAAAGCTCAAGCTCCAGATGGTATTTGGGGAAGCATTTTGATTGGCAAAATCTGGGGGGAGGCCTGCAGGGGGTGTAACTCTCCTCTCATTGATCGGTTGCAAGATAACAGAGTGGTGTTCCCAGAATCTCAATCATCGACCTTCTGGTTCCAGCCAATCTGGGGTTCGTGTGCTGGTTCTCTGCCTGAAGTTACCATCCTTCTCCTGGTTGGGGTCCTTAGTTCCTACAGAAGGACTTAGAAATATGTGTCAGATTGTTATGTCTACCCCCTCTCCTCACCAAGAGGAATCAGGACCCTGCTTTATTGCTGCTCTATTGTTAATTGACTGCTTTTCCTTTGCTTCTGCATTCCCTCACTGCTTTTTTCTATTTTAATTTATTTTTGATTGAAGGATAATTGCTTTACAGAATTTTGCTGTTTTCTGTCAAACCTCAACATGAATCAGCCATAGGTATATGTATATCCCCTCCCTTTTGAACCTCCCTCCCATCTCCCTCCCCATCCCACCCCTCTAGGTTGATACAGAGCCTCTGTTTGATATTCCTGAGCCATACAGCAGATTCCCGTTGGCTATTTATTTTACATATGGTAATGTAAGTTTCCATGTTACTCTTTTCATACATCTCACCCTGTCCTCCCCTCTCCCCATGTCCATAAGTCTATTCTCTGTCTGTTTCTCCATTGCTGCCCTGTAAATAAATTCTTCAGTACCACTTTTCTAGATTCTGTATATATGCATTAGAATACAGTATTTATCTTTCTGTTTCTGACTCACTTCACTCTGTATAATGGGTTCTAGGGTCATCCATCTCATTAGAACTGACTTAAATGCATTCCTTTTTATGACTGAGTAAAATTAAAAGATGTTTACTCCTTGAAAGGAAAGTTATGACCAACCTAGACAGCATATTAAAAAGCAGAGACATTTCTTTGCCAACAAAGGTCCATCTCTTCAAGGCCATGGTTTTTCCAGTAGTCATGTATGGATGTGAGAGTTGGAGTATAAAGAAAACTGAGCACAGAAGAATTGATGCTTTTGAACTGTGGTGTTGGAGAAGACTCTTGAGAGTCCCTTGGACTGCAAGGAGATCCAACCAGTCCATCCTAAAGGAAATCAGTCCTGAATATTCATTGGTAGGACTGATGCTGAAGCTGAAACTGCAATACTTTGGCCACCTGATGTGAAGAGCTGACTCATTGGAAAAGACCCTGATGCTGGGAAAGATTGAGGGCAGAAGGAGAAGGGGATGACAGAAGATGAGATGGTTGGATGGCATCACGGACTCAATGGAGATGAATTTGAGTAGACTCTGGGAGTTGGTGATGGACAGGGAGGCCTGGCATGCTGTGGTCCATGGGGTTGCGAAGAGTTGGACATGACTGAGTGACTGAATTGAACTGAATATTCCATTGTGTATATGTACTACAGCTTCTTTATCCATTCATCTGTTGATGGACATCTAGGTTGCTTCCATGTTCTAACTATTGTAAATAGTGCTGCAATGAACAATGGGATACATGTGTCTCTTTCAATTTTGGTTTCCTCAGGGTATATGTCTAGGAGTGGGATTGCTGGTTCATACGGTGGTTTTATTCCTAGTTTTTTAAGGAATCTTCATACCTCCCTCACTTCCTTTAATTAATAACTGTTTCAATCTGCCCTTGGGGATTTAGGTAAAATCTAGGAGACTGAAATCTTTTTTCCTGAAAACAAAAAGGGGGGACGGGAAAAAAGGTCTTGTGTCCAGGAGGGCCCTAGGGTTCTGCTAAGTTTCACAGTTTCACTTAGGATCCCAACTTCAATGGCTGCAGACCTTATAGTTTCTAATTTTTGGAGCTCATCCTTTAATGAGGCCAAGAGGACTGAAAGAGATGAATTTTAATATAGACCTGCTATCCATGTGTCCTTTTATTGACTCAAGAAGTATTCATTTGCTTCGATCATGTTCCAGACACTCTACTAGGTAATAAGGAGGTGTTAGCGACCAGGACGTAGTCCTCACCCTCTGAGGTAGACAGAACAGACAAGAAAAGAAAGAAATTTATAAGTACAAAATTTCAAAATGCTTGGAAAAAACAAACTGGGTATAGTGAAAGAATTATGGGGTGAGATCTAGTTATATTAGGCAGTCAGGAAAGGCCTTCTGAGACATCAATCAGGGACCAAATAGCTATACTTGGAGGCATATGTGTGATTCTGAGAAAATGATGCTAACAAATTAAACACTTGTAAATCAAAACACCTCGGCAGTGCATGAGGGAGAGCCTATCTGTTGAAAGAAAGCTGCTGTGAAGACAGAGATAAGGGACTAGCCCTAGGTGGTATGAATACTGTCAATGAAAAATTAACTATTCAATCTTAGAAAGAAATGGAAATTTTTATTTGAGCCAAGTTGAGCATTATAATCCAGAAGCAGCATCTCAGAAAGCTCTAAAAACTATTCCACCTGTTAGAAGTCAAAATACAGTTATCTAAGGTTTTTGAGACAGAGTTGTACATTAAGTGAGGTATTATTGACAGTTTACACAATCCAGATCTAAGCATCATGTGGCCCCTTAAAAGATCAAGAAGGAATGTTATCTTTAAATGAGCTGTTTTGTTGATACTGGGAGAATGTCGCTCCTTATGGCTGAGCAGGTATTTCCGCTATGGGGGAGGTTTGGCCGATGCATAATTCAGATACACAATGCACAGTAGGAGGGAAATAGGAGGCCAAAGGGCAGGGAAATTTTTTCATGTGTAAATTTTTCTTGTCTTGCTATAAAATATGGAATTTTATTCACAATACTCATGTACTGATTTACTTACTGATGAATGCTACAAACATTTATGGAGCACTGATTGTGTGCCAGATACTGAGAAAGACACTAGGAATTGGTGATAAAAAAGCAAACATGCTTCTTCCCCTCATGGAGCTCACTGTTTAAAAGTGAGGCAGGAATAATAGAGAAGTGTAAATTGTGATAAATCTTATACAGGAAAAATGCAGGAGACTATAAAGTCAGTATTACTTTGATATCAAAACCAAACAAAGGCATCACAAGAAAACTACAGAAAATGTTTTTTAAATATGGATGCAAAAATTCTCCACAAAATACAAGCAAATTGAATCCAGCAATATATAACATCATGGCCAAGTGAGATTTATCCCAGGAATGCAAGGTTGGTTTAATACTTGAAAATCATTAATGTAATACTCCACATCAGTAGAATAAAGGAAAACAGCCACATGATCTCAAGAGACAGAGGAAAAGCATTTGATAAAGTTCAATATCCCTTCATGATGAATACTCAATAACATAGGAATAGAAGTGAAGTTCCTCAGCCTGATAAAGCCAATAAAAAATCCACAGGTAAGATTATACCTAATGGTGTAAGAATGGATGCTTTCTCTCTAAGATTAGGAATAAAACATAGATGTTAGCTCTTGCCATTTCTGGGCTTCCCTTATAGCTCAGTTGGTAAAGAATCTGCCTTCAATGCAGGAGACCCTGGTTTGATTCCTGGGTGGGGATAGGCTACCCACTCCAGCATTCTTGGACTTCCCTTGTGGCTCAGTTGGTAAAGAATCTCCTGCAATGTAGGAGACCTAGGTTTGATCCCTGGGTTGGGAAGAGCCCCTGGAGAAGGGAAAGGCTACCCACTCCAGTATTCTGGCCTGGAGAATTCCATGGACGGTATAGTCCATGGGGTCACAAAGAGTCGGACTTTCACCTCACTTTCACTTCACTTGCCATGTCAATTCAACATTGTTTGGGAATTTCTCCTAGCCAGGGCAATTGGGCAAGAAAAACAAATAAAACACATTCAGAATGAAAAAGAAGCAAAACTATTTCTATTTGCAGATGACTTGACAGAGGAGCTTGACAGGCTACAGTTCATGGAGTTGCAAAGAGCTGAACTCAACTGAGAATTTCATTTCACTTCACTGACTTTATACATAAGAAGTTCTAATGACTCTATTAAAAAGCAATTAGAGTAAAGGAGTTTAGCAAGATTGCAGGATACAAGATCTCTAAACAAAAAATCAATTGTATTTTTATACAGTATTAAAGAGAAAACAGAAAATAAAATTAAGAAATCAATTTTATTTATAGTAGCATAAGAAATATAGTCAAACCTTTGTTTTTTCAGTAGTCATGTATGGTTGTGAGAGTTGGACCATAATGAGGGCTGAGTGCTGAAGAATTGATGCTTTTAAATTGTGGTGCTGGAGAAGACTCTTGAGAGTCCCCTGGACTGCAAGGAGATCAAACAAGTCAATCCTAAAGGAAATCAACCATGAATATTTATTGGAAGAAATGATACTGAAGCTGAAGCTCCAATAATTTGGCCACCTAATGTGAAGAACCGACTCACTGGAAAAGACCTTGATGCTGGGAAAGATTAAGGAAAGGAGGAGAAGGGAGCAACAAAGGATGAGATGGTTGGATGGCATCATCGACTCAATGGACATGAGTTTGAGTAAACTTCAGGAGATAGTGAAGGACAGGGAAGCCTGGTATGCTGCAGCCCGTGGGGTTGCAAAGAGTCGACCATGACTTAGCTACTGAACAACAACAGCATAAGAAAGAATGATACACTTAGGATGAATATAACCAAAGAAGTATAAAACTTATACTCTGAAAACTAAAAAACATTGTCAAAAAAAAGGTAACCTAAATAAATGGAAAACCAGCCCATGTTCATATATCAGAAGATCAGAAAACTTAATATTGTTAAAGATGGCAATATTTTTCAAACTGATCTGTGGATTCAATGCAATCCCTATCAAAATCCTATCAAAATCTGCTTCTTTGCAGAAATTGACAAACTGATCTTAAAATCATATGGAAATGCAAGGGACCCAGAATAAGCAATAACATTCTTAAAAAGAAGAACAAAGTTAAATTTATATCACCCGATTTCAAAACCTATGACAAGTTACTATAATCAAGACAGCATAGTACTGGCATAAAGATCGATATATAGATCAATGAAATAGAATTAGAAGTCCATAAATTTACACCAACATTCATGGTCAATTGATTTTTGACAAGGGTACCAAGACAATTCAATGGTGTCTGAATATCCACTTGCCAAAGAATGAATTTTCCCTACTATTTCCCACCATATACAGAAATTAACTCAGAGTGGATCAAAGATACAAACATAAGAGTTAAAAATGTATAATTCTTAGAATAAAACAAGTTTGTAAATCATCATGACCTTGATTAAGCCTTGATTTCTTAGCTATGACATCAAAAAGGAAAATTGACAAAAGAAAAAATAAAATCTGGATATCATCTAAGTTAAAAATAAAATAAAAAGGCAACCCATAGAAGGGGAGGAAATCCTTACAAATTATATATCTGATTAGGTATCTGTAGTAGAATATATAAAGAACTATCACAACTCAATAATTAAAAGACTACTCAATTTTAAAAATTGATAAAGGATTTGAATAACCACTTCTACAAGAAAGATATACGTATAGCCCTAAACACACAGAAAGATCCTCAACAGCAGGAGCCGTCAGGGAAATGCCAATCAAAACCACAATAAGATATACCACTCTACACTCACCAGAACAGCTATAATAAAAAAAAATGGACGATAATATGGGTTGACGGGGACTGGTAGAAAATAAAATCCTAATACACTGCTGGTAGGAATGGAAACTAGTGCAGTCACCTTGAAAACAGTTTACCAGTTCCTCAACTGGTTAAACATAGTCACAATAAGATTGAGCAATTCCACTCTTAAGTATGTACTCAAGAGAAATGAAAATATGCTACTACTAAGTCACCTCAGTCGTGTCCGACTCTGCGCAACCCCAGAAACGGCAGCCTACCAGGCTCCCCCGTCCCTGGGATTCTCCAGGCAAGAACACTGGAGTGGGTTGCCATTTCCTTCTCCAATGCAGGAAAGTGAAAAGTGAAAGTGAAGTCGCTCAGTCGTGTCCGACTCTTCGAGACCCCATGGACTGCAGCCTACCAGGCTCCTCCATCCATGGGATTTTCTAGGCAAAAGTACTGGAGGGGGTGCCATAAAGCTTGTAGTACATGAATATTCATAGCAGCATTATTCATAATAGCAAAAAATGTAAAAAATCAGAAGTTTATCAATTGATGAACAGATAAACAAAATGTGATATATTATTATAAGAGAGTATTACTCAGCCATAAAAAGCACTGAAGTACTGTTATATACTACAGCATGAATGAGCCTTGAAAACATGCTAAGTGAAAAAAGCCAGTCACAAACGAGCACAGACAGTATGATTAATTTTATATGAAATGCCCAGAATAGGCAAACCTATAGAGGCAGAAGGTAGATTAGTGGTTTCTTATGACTGTGGAAGATGGGTTGGGGTTTAGGGAGTAATGGTCAGCAGATGCAGAGCTCCTTTTTGAAGTAGTGATTTTTTTCTAAACTTGACTGGGGTGATGATGAATAACACTGTTCATATACTAGAAGTCACTAGACTGTACACTTTAAATGGGTGAATTGTGTGACATGTGAGTGATATCTCAATAAAGTTGCTAAAAATACCAAAGACTGGGGACTTTCCTGGGTAGGACTGTGCACTTCCACTGCAGGGGGCATGGGTTCAATCCCTGGTCAGGGAACTAAGATCCTGCAAGCTGCACAGTGCAGCCAAAAAAAAAAAAAAAATTGACAAAAGACAGCAAGTAGCTCACAAAAGAAGATATACAAATAGTAAAGTACAAGATATCATGTTCAACATAATTAATTATCAAGGGATACAAATTTAAGGCATGATGAGATAGCACTATATACTTACTAAAGTGTCCAAAATTTAACTAAATGAAAACAAGTGTTAGTGAGGATGTGGAACAACTGAAACTCTTGTTTAGAAGTAATGGAAAATGGCATAGCTACTTGTAATAGAGTTCTGTAGAAAAACTGAAATACAAACAGATCCTAAGATCTGCAGGATGAGTCAGCAAGCTGCTGACCAAGAGCTTATGGTAGTTTCACAGTCTGACTCTAGAGGCCTGCATACCAGGAGAGCCGATGGTATAGTTTCAGCCCAAAGGCCAGCAGGCTTGAAACTCAGGAAGAGCCAATGTTTCAGTTCCAGTATAAAGGTAGGAGAATAAAGTTCAAGTATAAAAGGCTTCCCAGGTGGATCTAGTGGTAAAGAACCTACCTGCCAATGCAGGAGATGTAAAAGATGCTGGTTCAATCCCTAAGTCAGGAAGATCCCCTGGAAGAGGGCATGGCAATCCACCCCAGTATTCTTGCCTGGAGAATACCAAGGACAGAGGAGCCTGGTGGGTTATGGTTCATAGGGTCACAAAGAGTTGGACACAACTGAAGTGACTTAGCATGAACACATACAGGTAGGAAAAAGCTGTTATCCCAATTTGAAGGTGGTCAGGTAGAAGGAATTTTTCTCTTACTGGGAGTAGAGTCAGTCTTTTTGTTCTCCAGCCTTCAACTGATCAGATGAGGCTCTCCCACATTAAAGAGGACAATCTGCTTTACTTTACTTCAGTTCAGTTCAGTTCAGTTGCTCAGTTATGTCGACTCTTTGCTACCCCATGAACCGCAGCATGCCAGGCCTCCCTGTCCACCACCAACTCCTGGAGTTCACCCAAACTCTTGTCCATTGAGTCAATGATGCCATCCAACCATCTCATCCTCTGTCGTCCCCTTCTCCTCCTGCCCTCAATCTTTCCCAGCATCAGGGTCTTTTCAAATGAGTCATCTCTTCGCATCAGGTAGCCAAAGTATTAGAGTTTCAGCTTCAGCATCAGTCCTTCCAATGAATATTCAGGACTGATTTCCTTTAGGATGGACTGGTTGGATCTCCTTGCAGTCCAAGGGACTCTCAAGAGTCTTCTCCAACACCACAGTTCAAAAGCATCAATTCTTCTGCACTCAGCTTTCTTTATAGTCCAACTCTCACATCCAAAAAAAAAACGTAGCCTTGACTAAGATGGACCTTTGTTGACAAAGTAATGTCTCTGCTTTTTAATTTGCTGTCTAGGTTGGTCATAACTTTCCTTCCAAGGAGTAAGCATCTTTTAATCTCATGGCTGCAGTCACCATCTACAGTGGTTTTGGAGCCCCCAAAAATAGTCAGCCACTGTTTCCACTGTTTCCCCATCTATTTGCCATGAAGTGATGGGACCAGATGCCATGATCTTAGTTTTCTGAATGTTGAGCTTTAAGCCAACTTTTTCACTCTCCTCTTTCACTTTCATCAAGACTAACTTTACTTAGTCCACCAATTTAAATGTTAATCTCAACCTAAATATCAACTACCTCAGATATGCAGATGATACCACTCTAAAGGCAAAAAGTAAAGAGGAATGAATAAGCCTCTTGATGAGGGTGAAAGAGGAAAGTGACAAAGCTTACTTGAAACTCAACATTCAAAAAACTAAGATCATGGCATCTGGTCCCATAACTTCATGGCAAATAGAAGGAGGAAAATTGAAAGCAGATTTTATTTTCTTAGGCTCCAAAATCACTGTGGATGGTGACTGCAGCCATGAAATTAAAAGATGCTTGCTCCTTGAAAAGAAAACTATGACAAATCTAGGCAGTGTATTAAAAAGCAGAGACATCATTTTGCCAACAAAGATATGTACAGTCAAACCAATGGTTTTTCTAGTAGTCATATATGGATGGGAGAGTTGGACCATAAAGAGGGCTGAGTGCTGAAGAACTGATGCTTTCCAAGTGTGGTTCTGGAGAAGACTTTAGAAAGTCCCTTGGACTACAAGGAGATCCAACCAGTCCATCCTAAAGGAAATTAACCCTGAATATTCACTGGAAGGACTGATGCTGAAGCTGAATCTCCAATACTTTGGCCACTGGATGCTGACTCTTTGAAAAAGACCCTGATGCTGGGAAAGATTGAAAGCCAAAGGAGAAGAGGGTGGCTGAGGATGAGAGGGTTAGGTAGCATCACCAACATGATGAACATGAATTGGAGCAAACTCTGAGAAATAGTGGAGAAGAGAGGAGCCTAACATGCTACAGTCCATGGGGTCACAAAGAACTGGACACAACTTAGCGACTAAACAACAACAACAAAAAACACTCTCAAAGAAACACTGAGAATAATGTTTGACCAAACGTCTGGATGCTCCATGGCCCAGTAAAATTGACACAAAATCAACCATCATACTACTTACGGAAACAATTTTGCCATTTCTTCAAAAGTTAAGTATATACTTATATGACTCAGAAATTCTGTTCCCAGGCATTTACTTTGGAAAGATGAAAACATATGATCACAAAATAATTTGTACTCAAATACTCATAAAAATCTAATTCATAAGGGTCAAAAATTGAACCAACATAAATATCCACCAATAGTGAATGATTAAATAAATTGTGTGGGAAAACTACATACTGGGAGTAAAAATAATGAACTACTATTACATGCAATAATATGAGTGAATTAAAAAAAAACATTATTCTAAGTGAAAGAAGTCAAACACAAAAAAAGTACACACTGTATAATTCTATTTATATGAAACCTAGAAAAGACAAAGCTATACTGACAGCAGATCAGTCGTTACCAGGGGCTGGAAGCAGCAGTTTTGGGGGTAGTTGACTGGGAAGAAGCATAAGAAAACCTTTTGGGGCAATGAAGAACTTCTATATCTTTGCTGTGGAGGTGATTATACAACTATGCTGCTGCTGCTGCTAAGTCCCTTAAGTCGTGTCCGACTCTATGCGACCCCATGGACTGCAGCCACCAGGCTTCTCCGTCCATGGGATTCTCCAGGCAAGAACACTGGAGTGGGTTGCCATTTCCTTCTCCAATGCATGAAAGTGAAAAATGAAAGTGAAGTCGCTCAGTTGTGTCCAACTCTTGCGACCCCATGGACTGCAGCCTACCAGGCTCCTCTGTCCGTGGGATTTTCCAGGCAAGAGTACTGGAGTGGGAACTTCTAGAAGTGTATACTTTATTTATTTATTTATTTATTTTTGCAAGTCTCTATGTGTTTTTATTATTTAAAAAAATTTTAAGTAGTTCGTAAAATAGCAAATGGGAAATTAAAAAAAACACAAGTCATTCAATTTGCCACCACTCAAAAATACCCAACAAGAAAAAGACAGGCTGCTGCTGCTGCTGCTGCTAAGTCGCTTCAGTTGTGTCTGACTCTGTTCGACCCCATTAGAAGTGTATACTTTAAAAGGGTATATTTTTATTTATGTAATTTATTCTTAACAATAATATTGGTGTGAACAAAGAAATGAATACTCTGGTTTCTCCTCAGGTTGAATAAATACATTGCCCTGTTTTCTCCACTGGGGCTTCCCTGGTGGCTCAGAGGTTAAAGCGTCTGCCCGCAACGTGGGAGACCAGGGTTTTCTCCAATAGTAACATTTCCAGGAGTTGGTGATGGACATGGAGGCCTGGCGTGCTGCAGTTCATGGGGTCGCATAAAGTGTCCACATGACTGAGCGACTGAACTGAACTGAACTGAACAGTTTCAAAGCTATAATATAATATAGAATATAGAATACCAGGGACACTGATACAATTCACTGACCTTAATCAGATTTCCATAGTTTTACTTGGGCTCATCATGTGTGTATGTGTGTGTGTATTAAATTCTATACAATTTTATCACCTGTGTAGGTTGATATATCCAACATCACAGTTAAGATGCTTTTTCTGTTTCTGGAACATGCCAAACTTTCTTCTGTCTCAAGGCTTCTAGAACTGGGGGTCTTGTCTTCCTGAGTCACCCCACTTTCCTTCCTGAATTTGCACTTCTTCCTGAGTCCCCCTCCACCTCCCACCAATGGCTGCTTCTGTCTTATCCTGAAGTACCCAGTACCCCTCAAAGAGGGCCCTGCCTAAGATTCTGTCTCCTTCGTGCCGTTTATCCCAGGTCTGACTATATTCACCAGGTATTCTTTTGCTTAATATGTCTCTCCCCTAAACAGACTGTGGGTTCTGTGAGGTAAGAAGTTAATTGGTTCCCTTCTAATCGCTGCAGCTTTCCACAAGGCCCAGAGGCTCCAGAAGAAACGCTGAAAGGACTTCTCAATGCTCTGCTGCTGCTGCTGCTAACTCGCATCAGTCATGTCCGACTCTGTGCGACCCCATAGACGGCAGCCCACCAGGCTCCTCCGTCCCTGCTCTACCAAGTTGCTAAAGATTTCTTTTGAAAGTTTAAGCTGCCCTCTAGTGGAAAATACAAGCCAAAATTGGGGCCTGGTTTTGTTCTTCGTTTTTGTTTTTGTCAATGAGAGCCCCAGACTCTCAGATCAGAATAGCAGAGGCCTAGCACCTCTCCTCTCTCTGGATATCATGGGCTACCTGCCCACCCCAGGCCCACGTGGAGCTCCCCACAACTCCAGGTGGAGGGACCGGCCTCCCCCTGTAGCACCCCTCCCAGAATCTGGGCGCTTTCCCCACCCCTCTCTGATGATGTTCAGGATTGGCACCATGGGGCCTTCCTGGTGGCTTAGTGGTAAAGAATCCACTTGCCAATGTAGGAGACACCGGTTCCACCCTGATCTAGGAAGATCCCCCACGTCACTGAGCAACTAAGCCCAAGCACCACAACTACTGAGCCTCTGCTCTAGAGCCTGGGAGCAGCAACTGCTGAGCCCACGTGTCTAGAGCCTATGCTCTACAAGTGAAGCCACCACAGTGAGAAGCCCACGAACCACAACTAGAGAGTTGTCCCCATTCTCCACAGCTAGAGAAAAGCCCACACAGCAACGAAGACCCAGCACAGCCAAAAAAAATTTTTTTTCATTATGTGTCTTGGTCCTTGTCTGCACTCGGAAACCCATTCATATGGATGCGCGGACACATTCTAAAGTGGGGCAGTGGGGGGCTCTGCTGGGCTTCTGTCCCCCAGGAATCAAAGCCCTGAGCTGCACACTTCAGAGTGTTTCTGTCCTGGGGGAGCTGTTTGGGGACAGACGGCCCCTGATACAAGCAGCATTCGCTGACCCTGACTTAGGTAATGGTAGTAACGTTGAATCTGTGGTTCTGGGTAGGAAGTCTCTGGGCAGAAGCAGCAGAATTGGCCCAGAAATGGCTCTAAATCTGAGCCTTTGGCTAATGCCATAGTAATATTACACTATGCATGAAATATATATAAAAGGAGGAGTGTTAATTTAGTTTGTCCCTTTACTAAGTGAAGTTTAGTTGTAGGCACCAGCAATACAACAATGAATATGACATGGTACTTGCCTTCAAAGAATCACAGCCTCTGACGAAATGTCACAAGTAGACGAAGCCTCAGAAGTTGCAAACTGGTGGTCTGCAGATATGTTTTATTTGGCTGGCACAGTGTTTTAAGTTTTCAAAAATTAGTTGCCAACTTTTTAATATGGGAAATTTCTTATAAAAATCTAGACTTCTGGCTTCAATTGGATGACAAGCAACATGGGGTCCATACCCATCACATCCTATGGGACTGGCACCGGTGCCCCGTTCTCTCCTTTCTGTCACCTGTCTGGCCAGCCTGGCACTGTGTTGAGACATCTGCAGGGTCCTAGGGGCCCCCTGCTTCCCTAGGAGCAGTGAGAGGTGAGCAATTAACTCTGAAGCAGGTGAGAGGGTGAATGAGTCTTCTCAGATGTGATGGCTTCCCAAGTGCCATCTCGACAGCCTTCATGGGAGATGGTGATGGTCACAGGAGGCCGTGGCAGGGAGAGTGTGATGGGATTAGAGCCTAATACACTGGGATGGGCTGCTCTTGGCTTTGGAGCATAATGAACATGACTGTGAACAAGAATTCCAAGTCAAATTTTTCAGCAGGAAATGAAAACTGAAATAGCCACAGTAGAGAACTCAGGTTCGAAGATCTTTGTAGCAAATATGAATGGTGTTGCTCAAGGACTGGGGATCTTGCTGAAACACAGATTTCAATCTAGCAGATCTGGGGATAGGGGAGAAACTCTGCATTTCTAACAAGCTGCTGGTCCCTGGACTATACTTTGAGAACTTGGGGCTTAGAAGACAGATTGCAATCTAATGGGCTGTGGGCCAAATTTTGTCTAGGAAATAAGGTTTTTCAGGGTTGCATAGTGTCTACATTTTAAAAAGTTGTGGGACTTCCCTGGCGGTCCAGTGATTAAGACTTCACCTTCCAAAGCAGGGGGTGCAGGTTCAATCCCTGGTCGGGGAGCTAAGATTGAACATGCCTCACAGCCGAAAAACCAAAAATCATAAAATGGAAACAATATTGTAACAAATTCAAAAAAGACTTTAAAAATGGTCCACATTAAAAAAAAAAAACCTTAATTTTTTTTTTTTTTTAAGTTGCTAACCCACTCCAGTGTTCTTGCCTGGAGAATCCCAGGGACGGGGGAGCCTGGTGGGCTGCCGTCTATGGGGTCCCACAGAGTCAGACACGACTGAAGTGACTTAGTAGCAGCAGCAGCAGCAACAGCTTAAAATCAGGCATTTTCACATAAAATTCTGAATCTGTCTTCTCCATTCATCATTCTCTATCACATCACTGAATTTTATTAGTAGTATCTCTCATAATTGAATTTTTTTATTTGTTCATTGTGTATCTCCACCAGGCTGTGAACTCCACGCAGGCAGGACCTTGTCTGTCTGGTTTGCCCCTGCTCCCCTTGAGCCTAGATCAGTGTCTGGCACACAATCTATACTCTCTATATTTATTATTTGTCAAGTGAATTAGCACATGCGCTTTCCTATGAGCTTGAAGTGAGTGCTAGAGTCCACACATGGCCTTCTTCACTCACTTGAGTTACCCCCTGAGGAAGACAGACTCAGGATAGTGCCCTTGGGAGCCCCCTGTGTTCAGGGAATCTGAGGCGGAGGAAGAGGAATGAGGCAGAAAGGAGGACCAGAAGAGCGAGGGCCCCGAGGCCACCGGAGGAAGGACTATGGAGCGGGGGTGGTGGACGGTGAGTGCTGCTGCGGGCGGAGGCTGATGGGAGCGAGGGACCATGGGCCTCTGGGGGAAGCTACTGGCCATTAAGAAAGCAGGAGAGAAAATGCTCTACCCGGGGTGTTGCCAAAATCTTGGTTCCCTGTCTACTGATGCCAAATAGAAATATGGAGACAAGAGTTTGGAGGAAATAGGAAGGAGTAGCTTTATTATTTTTGCCAGGCAAAAGGGAAACACAGCAGGCTAGCGCCTCAAGAACTGTGCCCCTCTTCTCAGGAATAAGGAGAGGTTTATATCCTCCTGAAGTCTGTGATTTCTTTTTTTTCTTTCTTTCTTTTGTAAGGTTTCAAAATGGCCACAGTTGGCATCAGGCAACTCAACAACCAGGTCTGGTGACCCTGAAGTTATCCGCTTATGTCCTTCTTTTTGAAATGCAGAATGCTACAAGAGAGTGTAGGGGGACACGAATGCCAGATGCAAATATAATCTATATGGAGTCCGAGAGTAGTTTTCTTTGTGAAGGACAAGTCCAGCTACAAGCGTTTGTTGGTAGTAACAGCTAAAGACTAACCAAGATTGTTTAACTCTTGTAGGCCTGTTTGGCTGGTATGTGCCAAAGGCTGTTCACTCATTTCTATTTTGCTGCAACAGGAATGATTTAGTGCTATCCAGAAAGAAAGTATAGAGGTAGTATCTCAAGACTTCAGTTGGGCTTTGGAAGTTTCTAGGAGAAAGCAGTAAGTTTTGAGCCCCTGTGTAGACAGAGTCTAAGGACCTAGTGCCAAGAAAGAGACTGAAGATATAAAAAAGACTGGGAATAATGGGTTCCACCCCACCTAAGGCAGATGGAAGGCTGAGATGGGCTGCAGATAGAGACTGGAAAAAAAGAATTAAAAAACCCTTTCGTCTGGATAAGGGGGAGGGGGCAGGGAAAGCAAACCCCCAAGACATGTGTGCTCCTGAAAGGTCTCCATTTAGGGGAAAACTCTAAAAACCTTCCATATAATCCATGCAAGCATAGGTTGCACAGGAAATGTATCCAGTTTAATAAATTATTTGTCCTTTATGGAGTCTGCAGCAACACAGGTGTTTCATCTGACCCTGTGGCCACATGTTCATTTCCAAGATTTTTTCCAGAAGCAATATCTTGAGGGCTGGTGAAATATTCTATAATTGGACAAGGAGAGAACTATGTTGTCTCCAGCAGAGACAGGGGTGGGTGAGTAGAAATCCCTCCACTTGTGGGGTTTGTGGCAGTAGGTTAAAAGGAGACTTATGAGAAAGATAACTTAGTCTTCAAGGCCTGATGCTAGTCTTGATTTTATTGTTTTATGTGTTTTCCCCTTGTGGTGCTCAATAAATATCTGTTCAGTGAACAAATAAATGGAAGGTCAGACTCTGTACATGAGAGTCAAAGAAATCTTGTTTTCTGGAAAAGCTAGCTGAATTAAGTGCAGGTTTTTACAGTCACCTCTTCTGGTTCCATTTCATTTCAGCTGTGAGGAATCTGAGAGACTTTAGCCCAAGGTTTTCCTTAAAGGCAGTGAGTGGAAATGTCTTCACTGTAATAACACTGTCATGACCAGGCCCTTGTCCTTCTGTGGGTCTCACCCTTCCTGGTGTTCTAGTAACCCCTGCTCTTGCTGGCCATCTCAACTCTGACTAGTAATGATCTGGCAGAGCCATTAAAGGGTGGATTCAGGAATTTGACTGGTTGCTATACTGGCTTTGCTGGGTTAACTTGGGCACTGCTTATTTTCTTGATGACTCCACTTCCTCATCTGTGAAATGGGAATAGTAAAATTTCTTTTCTCATAGGATAGTTTTGAAGATTGAATAAGACACTGTAAAATATGCAGAAAGGTGTCTTGCACACAGTACTCAATAAATGTTAGCTCTTATCCTTGGAGGTTATATCTGTTGTTGATTAATAAATGTAGGTAAAACATACTTTTACATACTAAATATAATTTTATATTTTTTGAAAATATCCTCTATGTGTAGATAGTCAAAGAAAGAGAAGGGGAAAGAGAAAGCCAGAGAGCAACAGACTTTTGGTGGTGAAAGGTTTGGAACCATCTAGGTCAATATATAATTAGAATTGAAGATGCTTTTCTGAGAGGTGAAGTGGTAATAATGGAAAAAACAAGTCTAAATACTGTTTTTTGACTCTCAAGCCAGTGCCTTTTCCACTCTACCCCATTCCATGTATGGCTTGTTAGTTTTTCGGAAATTATCCCAAATTATGTTCTAATTTAACTTCATACAAGTTCACCCCAGTAAACAAAAAGAGCAAGATCTTGGACGAGAAGAGCAGTCCACCGGGCCAGTAGATAGAGCCCAGACACTCCCCTCCAGGGCGGGTGGAGGCTGAAGGGGGCGGGGCTCGTGCGGCTACCCGGGCCACGCCAGCCTTCCTTTAATTGGTCCGAGGGCCTCGGCCCACTATCCAATTAGAAGCGGCTGCGTCATCACATTACTGGGCAGGGAGGCCGCCCGCGGAAATTTGAAATGGCTGAGGGATTGCTGGCTGGTGGTGGCCTGGGGTCGGAAGCGATGGCGCCGGAGCCCGAGCTTCCTGGCTGGGCCACCGAGGAGGAGCTGGAGCGCCTGGAGAAAGGTGAGCACCCGCCGTGCGGGAGGAGCCGCCGTCTGCGACAGACCGTGTCGGCAGCGCTGGGGGCGTGGGGACTCTCCGAGGGCGCCTGGGCCGCAGGCGGTTGGCCTGGGTGGCGGCTGTGACTGGGCGAGGCCCCGACCCACTCTCCGGACGTCGAATCGGGAGGCACCCAGAACACCTCTCCTTCTCGCCCAATCTGGCCTCAGCTTCCCTGAGACTGGAGGGACTTGGGCTGGGTGGAGATCCCTACTCTTGCTGTCTGGGTGTCTCCCCACCCCGCGCCGCTCCGCCCTCACCCCCACCGCCCCGGTTTTGTGCGCGAGTTTGTGTGTTTAGAGTGGACGCATATTTTTTATTTGCGTCTCAAAGGAGACCACGTACCACTATCCCCTTTCCCGGAAGAAAAGAAGCTTGGACGCTTGGCCTAGATAGCAGTACTGAGCATTGAGAGCAGGTGACGTGCCCAAAGGTAGGGGAGCCAATTTGTGACACAGTGTAAAAAAATAGAAAGTGAAAGTGAAGTCGCTCAGTCATGTCCGACTTTTTGTGACCCCCATGGGCAGTAGCCTGCACCAGGCTTCTCCATCCATGGGATTTTCTAGGCAAGAGTACTGGAGTGGGTTGCCATTTCCTTCAGGGAATCTTCCTGACCCAGGGATCGAACCCAGGTCTCCTGCATTGTAGACAGACGCTTTTCCATCTGTCTACAATGAACCCAGGTCTAATTTATAGTTCTTTCTGTCTCTTCATGGAGACTCCGTTTTTCCCCCCTGATATTTTAAGGTGGTTCAGTCTTTAACATTTTCAGTTGTATTGTGTAGTGGAAAGAGTCCTGGAGAAGTGAGAAAACCTTAAGTGGGACTTAATTCCACTACTCACCCCTCTTTGTGATCTGGCAACAGTCAGGTGACTTCAGTTTTCTCATCTGCAAAACAGGTAGTAGTGCTGCTAAGTGTGAAGATTAAGTGAAATAATGTGTGAAAAGTATTTCAAATTGGCTCTGAACACACATAACATAAAACTTACCATCTTAACCATTTTAGATGTGGGTTCAATCCCTGGGTTGGGAAGATAACCTGGAATAAGAAATGGCAACCCACTCTTGTATTCTTGTCTGAAAAATCACATAGATAGAGCAACCTGGCAAGCTACAGACCATGGGGTGGCAGAGTTGGTTAACCACTGAGTACCTAACCAGTTTTAAGTGTACAGTTAAGTGGTATTAAACATATTCACATTGTTGTGTAGCCATCACCACCATCTGTTACTATGATTCTTTTCATCTTGTAAACTGAAACTCTATACCTATTGAATAACAACTCCCCATTCACCCCTCTCCCCAGCCCTTGGCAACTACCATTAAACTTTCTGCCTTTATGGTTTTGACTACTTTAAGTAACCTCATATCAGTGGAATTACACAGTATTTGTCTTTCTGTGACTGACTGGCTTATTTCACTCAGCCTAATGTTTATCCAGCATAATCATAAATTTCTTCCTTTTTTAAAGCTAAATAGTTTTAGCTGTGAACATGCATGTACAAATATCTCTTGGAGACCCTGCTTTAAATTGCTGGGTCATATGGTAATTCTATTTTTATTTTTGAAGAATCACCATAAGTTTTCCTTAGTGGCTATACCATTTTACATGCCTACCAACAGTCCACAAGGGTTCCTATTTCTCCACATCTTTGACAACACTTGTTTTCTTGGTAGCTTCTCATTGTTTTTTGAATAATAGTCACCTAATGGGTGTGAAATGATGTATTATTTCTTTAAAAAACATATCTATGTTATGTATGTGATGGACGGTGTGAAATAGTTTATTCTCGTAATTGAAGCTGGCATTCTAGTTTCATCTTCCCGAGGTTCAGAGAGATTTTCACGCATTTGATAAGGTATCTATGTCCTCTGAAGCTCAGGTGCATTGGTGTCTATGAGCAGGAAACCCTAGAGTACATCTTGGTTGTCTTGTTGCCAAGTCCAAACTCACTCCCTGCTCTCTGCACCACAGGCCCATAAATTGAGAGAGGAGTTGTTGGCACAAGGAATAGTGACTTTATTTGGAAAGCCAGCAGACCGAGAGGATGTGGACTAGTGTCCCAAAGAACCATCTTGCCAAAGTTAGAATTCAGCTTTCCTTTATACTGAAAGGGGAGAGGGTGTGGCTGGTTGTTGCACACTTCTTTGTTTCAGAAGCCTTTATTCTTGCAGCTGTTAAGGTAGGTCAAGTCATGATGTTTCTTTAAACCTTCAACAAAGCAAATGTTATTCTTTGTTCTGCAACATTTTATCTGTATATGAATGGGGGAAAGTTGTTTTACCTTTAAAGGTCAGAGCCTTGAGAATGGGCTATCCTGTCTATTACAGGCTATAGGCAACATTCTTAACTTGTATCAAAAGTAATAGAATACAAAGATTAAAGTACAAGAAACAGATCCAATATAGAGTCAGATTTGTTCTTCCCTATTACAGTCTGTGGGGTCGCATAATTCTGGTGCCCTAAACTGGGCAAAGAAGTGGAAGGGAGAAATATAAGGGATGGGGGAAGAGAAAGAGACTCCTGCTAAAAGTCTCAGATAACCTTCCTGAAACCACTGGAAAGGACTTAGCTGATCTAAATGCTATCCTCAGCATGTTTATTTATTATAGTGGTAATTTTGTCTATTAAAAACATCATATTACACAGAATTAGATATGCCACTGGCTCAATCATGCCTTGTGAAACATAATTACATACAGCCCAAACCTAATTCGATTAGCATTTTCTAATCCTTTCGTTAGACATAGGCACTGAAATTAATGAGGAAGAACTAGTAGCTTTGGTGAAGTAAGTGAAAGTGAAGTCAGTCACGTCTGACTCTTTGCGATGGACCCCATGGACTTTAGCCATGGACTGTAGCCTACCAGGCTCCTCCATCCATGGGATTTTGCAGGCAAGAATACTGGAGTGGGTTGCGATTTCCTTCTCCAGGAGATCTCCCTGACCAGGGATTGAACCTGGGTCTCCTGCATTGTAGGCAGACGCTTTACCATCTGAGCTACCAGGGGAGTCCATTGGCAAGTCGGTGTAAACCCCCTGCCATAAGCCCTATGAGGTCACCGGGGAACCGCAGAACAGGGCTCCTCACTTGATTCGTGCAGGGCGTGTCATTCATTCACACAAGCACACTGTAGAGTTAGTAAAGTATAGCAGAAAACATGGTCGCTAGGAGAACAAAGAACTAGAGCTCCAAGCATCCTTACCCTGTCCTAAAGAATCCCCGACGGGCCCCCAAGATGAAAGGTGTCTGCTGAACCACAAAAGACACCTGGATTCTTGGCCTCCAGAGGAGGAGAATTCAATCCAGGGCCAGTGACAAGGCTTGATTGCTCAGAGTCTTTGTGTAATAAAGTTTTATTAAAGTATAAAAGAGATAGATATGCATTATTAAGAATGCATATCCATGTTTATTGAATGGTATTGACAGGTGATATTGTAGAAATTAAAGGGAAGTTTCAACTTGTTTTGAGATGACATATTGGAAACCACCTCTACATTTAATACAGCTTTATGGAATTTTTTTTTTTTTAAATGACTGTAAGATATTTGACCATTATGAGTTGCTTTGCTGTTGTTGTTCAGTCGCTTAGTTGTGTCTGACTCTTTGCGACCTCATGGACTGCAGCACACCAGGCTTTCCTATCCTTCACCATCTCCCAGAGTTTGCTCAAACTCATGTCCATTGAGCCAGTGATGCCATCCAACCATCTCATCCTCCATCATCCCCTTCTCCTGCCTTCAATCTTCCCCAGCATCAGGGTGTTTTCCAGTGAGTCGGCTCTTCCCATCACGTGGCCAAAGTATTGGAGCTTCACCTTCAGCATCAGTCCTTCAATGAATATTCAGGGTTGATTTCCTTTAGAATCGGCTAGTTTGGTCTCCTTGCTGTCCAAGGGACTCTCAAGAGTCTTCTCAAGCGCCACAGTTCAGAGACATCAATTCTTCTGCACTCAGCCTTTTTTCTTGTCCAGCTCTCACATCCATACATGACTACTGAAAAAACCATTTGACTATATGGACCTGTGTAGGCAAGTAATGTATCCGCTTTTTAATCCACTGCCTAGGTTTGTCATTGTTTTTCTTCCTCTCTAGCTCTAGTAATAATCATAGCTATATCTTCTGAAGGAGAACCTGGGTAATTTCCACTGAATTAAAAAACAACCCTCTTTCTTTGCCTCACAGAACAGCAACAAAAACCTAACCCATGGAAGATTTTAAGTTCTTAACTGTTTTGAAGTAAAACTTGAGTTTTGAGATATTTTTAAATTTAGAAAAAAAATTTTTTGATAGTGATAGAGGTAAGTAAAGCATTATATCCAAATCTTTGTTTATATTTTATTTGAAATTTCTAAGCAAATATATGAAAATAGCAGTTGATAAGCATTTGAGGTATCTGGGATAGTTGCCTGACTGTTTTTGTTGCTCTCTTAGGTTTGTTTGAAAATGAAGATTCATGCAGCGATTGTAGTGATCGTGCTAAACCAGGTAGTAGCTTACAAAGCTTTGTGCCAGAAGGAAAAACTCATTTCCCAGAAATGTTCCAGACAAGTCAACTTTTGTTCTATGAGCGATTCAGAGCTTATCAAGATTACATTTTAGGTGAGTAGGTCCTTTTTTTTTTTGCTTCTTTTATCTTTTAATCTACAGGTAGATTGTCTCAGTTCCTCAGACTGCCATTGCTGGTTCTGAGAAAGTAGACTTACAAGGATTTATTTAACTTCTCTCTGCTTTATGCTGTCTCAATTCTTACTGTGTTTAATTTGTTTGTAGCTGACTGCAAGGCCTCTGAGGTAAAAGAATTCACAGCTGAGTTCTTAGAGAAGGTCCTTGAACCATCTGGATGGCGGGCAGTCTGGCAGACTAATGTGTTTGAGGTACTAGTTGAGGTAAATTTAATTCTGTTGTTAAGACATTTATCTCTACCTAAAAACACTTTCCCTCAGACTGTTATAACCAAAGTGCTTATTTTTAATTAAGATTTATGAGCTGATTGAAAAATGGCGTGTTTTTTCACATCTAATTGCTGTGGTGTAAGAAGTGTTCTGCAAATTTTAAAGGCAACTGAAGAGGGAATTGGGGTGGTTTAAGTTTCACCGTCCTTTAAAAGAGGAAAACGGACTAGAAACCTATGTAGTGGGGGAGGTACTTGAGACCATTTAAAAAATAAGATGCCTAATTATAAAATCAGTGGGGTTTGAATTAATTTTTTTTCTTCTTAGTTATAGCCCATTAAAGTAGCTCAAAACAAGTAGGCATTTTAAAACTAGCCTATTTTTTGCCTAACAGATTTGTAAGTATGTAGTTAACCTATTGATATTATCTTCCACTGCAGAAAGTGAAAACAGTCTTATTTTTCAACTGGCTGGGCCTTTTACATTAAATTTGCACTCTACTTACAGCTGTGAATTTTTCTCAGTGTTTGTTAACTGAACCACCAAAAAAAACCTATTAAACTAAAATGGTAAAGCAGGGGGTGTGAGTACAGCTTGAACCTGCAGCCCCTTTAGAAAATGACATCACATCCTACAGTGGCTCTATATGAGGCAGTGGTTTGCCTGCAGCTGCTGCTCATGGATGTTTAAATTTTGGATTATGGTAATACCTTTGGTTGCAGTTCAGGCCATTAAGTTGATCATGATAGTAACGCCCTGCCCTCGACATACCTCAGTTCTCTAAAAGCAGCCAAAATCATTATGTTAAAAGAGAAATGTGCCATTCCCCTGCATTCCTCTCATGCATCGCATATACTAGAGGTCTGGTTTTGGCTTTCTGGCCTCTCATTGTTAGATAACACGTAAAAGCCAAGTTCCTTCAGTGCCCTTCCTGTCCTCATCTTGCCTCTCCTGTCCCTTCCTGCTGCCCCTACCTCATTTCCTTCCTTTTGTTCCAGCAAGAAAAACTGCTTCTCTGCTCTTCCATCTGCCAACCTCATCTCTGCCTCAGGGCCTTTTCATCTTTCCTGCTCTTGAAACAGCTGCTTCCTTTTCATCCCAGCTCAAAAGTGACTTCCCCAACCCTCCCAGTAAAACCAGACCACCACCCCTGCTACTTATTCTTTGTCTCATACTTGTTGCCACCTTATTTGTTTGTCACTTCAATTACAATGTCAGCTCCATGTGGGTACAAGCCAGGTCTGTTCTGTTTGTCCTTATGGAAGAAGGCTCGCCACTCCCATTTCATGCTTTAAAAAAGAAATCAAGCTGAAGTAGTGTTTTAGATGCACCTTAATTCTGATTTGCGTATGTTAAGTCACATTTTAAATTTCAGGTCACAGACGTAGACTTCGCAGCTTTGAAGGCAGTGGTGCGGCTTGCCGATCCGTACCTCTGTGAATCGCAAGTGAGCGCTTTTACTTTGGAGTGTATGAAAGAGCTCCTTGATCTGAAGGAATACCGGTTGCCCCTGCAGGAGCTGTGGGTGGTGTTTGATGATTCTGGATTATTTGACCAGACAGCACTTGCAATTGAGCATGTCAGGTAGGAATAGAGGTTGATAAAAGTAACCTTGTGGCCAAAAACTTTGGATGAAATGCTGTAATTCTGGTCTGTATTATACCTAGATTTAAAGCTCAAACTGTAAACCTGGTCACTGCAATATTTTAAAATATTCAAAGATAGAGGGATCTTTTTTAAATTAAAGAATGATTTCAGTGTTTAAAATTTTCATTTTGAGCTAATTTCAGACTTACAGAAAAGTTGAGAAAAATAGTACTAGGGATTCCTGTATAGCCTTTTCTCAGTGTCCCCAAATATTAACAAAAGACAGGGGATTCTTAATTTGGTTTGTATATGTTTAGAAACTGCCTTAAAAATTCTGGATGCTAAGGCTATAGTTGATACACTTAAATATAAGGAAAGGAAAGAAGATGATATACCATCACCTGTGCACTGAGAAGACTAGCATACAGTGTTTTCAAGGATGTGTCTGGCCAAAGAAGATGTTTTCTCAGGCCACTTCTGGGATCCTTAGGGGCGATGTGCGTGCCTTTCAACCTTTTTTGGCTGAGTTGGTTTCCCCTTGTACAGGTGCATGCCTTGTCCCTTAAATGAGAAGGAAAACTCATACCTCATGTTTTCTTTAGTTTCAGATGACTTTTTTGTCAGATAGTTCCTGATACAGATAGTCTTTTTGAATCATCTTTTTATAAGTGTATTTACTAAGGAAGGCTTATTTTTGGCTATTTGAAAGTAGACTTATATTCCTCCATAAACTGGAAGACTGGATAATATAAAGGTCATGTTAATAATGTTGCTTGGTGTTTTGTAGTTCAAAAAGTAATTTCCAGTTTCTATACCATTCGTGAGTTAACCTGGTTTTGTTGAACTTAATTTGATACTCTACAAAGAAGCAGAGTGTCTTGCACCCTATCTCTGACACTTCATGGAAGATTTCTAATTGTATTCAAGGGCATTTAACCATAGGTATTCAATATTAGGCCAAACAAGATAAATCTAAAGAACTGGCTTATATCCAGAGCCAAAATAACTCCTTATGTTTCTCTCACTTAAAAAAGCTGTCAACGAGGCATTTGAAAGTAAAGGGATAATTGATGCATTTAGGAAATTAGAAATCAGGGAGTTAATCTCTTACGGGTATAGAAGTTGGTAGAAAGACAAGTATCTGGAATTAGTATTATTTGAAGGAGAACCTGGCTAAATTATTTTTCATTTTGAGGGCTCAGATTCTGATCACAGTCAAGAAAAAGTCAGATTATGAGAGTCTTCATTTGCTCATTTTATTCAGTAAGTATTTCAGTGCTGCATCTTAAGTTGAGGATGAGATTTGAGTGGTGCACAAAACAGACACAATCACCATCACCAGGGAGTTGGCAGTCTAATGTGGGAGATGAACCTTGATGAAATAATCACATAAAGATACGCATGTGATTGGAAGCTGCAGTGAGTGCTGTGAGGGATTAGAGTGTTCTAAGACTAGCTCAGGTTTCTGTAATATGGTTACTTCCTGAGGAAATGGTATTGGAACTTGGGTCTGAAGGGTTGGCTAGGTGAAAGTTGTTGCAGCAGGGTGGAGGAAGAAACATGTTGGGCAGCTCTGAATTTAAGGAGCCAAAAGGCCAGATTGGTTGGAACGTAGACAGTGATAGATGAGACTTAGGAAACCAGCTTAGAGGTTATCAGGGGTCAGAAGACGCAGGGATTTGTTAGCCAATGAATCATTTTTGTCTTCAAGTGCAGTGGGAAACCCGTGAAGGGTTTTCAATCAAGGGAGAATGTGATCAGCTTTTTATTTAAAAGTTTCGTTCTGGCTGCTGTGTAGAAAGTAAATGGAGGGGGAACAGGTAGAGAGACCAGTTAAGAGACAGAGTGGACTAGAGTGGAGATACAGCAAATACAGATTAGGCTTATTGAGAAAGTAGGATGGCTAAGACTTGATGGTGGAATGGATATGGGAGAAGGCAAGGATGACCAAGTTTCTGTCTCGAGAGGATAAACACTGGTGGAAGTGCAGATGTGAATGAAAGGTGATTGCCCAGTTCTGAGCTGGTGAGGATGATATTTGAGCTGGGTCATGAAGGGTAAATATAAGCTTGTGTGTTAGTCGCTCAGTCGTGTCTGACTCTCTGCAGCCCCATGGACTGTAGCTTGCCAGGCTCCTCTGCCCATAGAATTCTCCAGGCAAGAATACTGGAGTGGGTTGCCATTCCGTTCTCCAGGGAATCTTCCTGACCCAGGGGTTGAAACCAGGTCCCTTGCCTTGAAGGCAGATTCTTTTACCGTCTGAGCCACCAGGGAAGCCCAAATATAAGCTCACCAGGTGGAAAAAGTGGAAGGCAGCCTGACCAGCATGTCACAGCGGGTTTGAAAGAGCTTGGTGCTCTAGAAGTGGATTATAAGTCCATCTAATATCTCAGGAATTTGGACTTTGTTTTGAGGACAACAAGGAGCCAGCAGAGTTTTTTGGTTGAGTAAAGGCATGCTCAGGTTTCCCAGCTGGTGCTTGTGGTAAAGAACCCGCCAGCCAGTGCAGGAGACATAATAGATGTGGATTTGATTCCTGGGTCGGGAAGATCTCCTGGAGGAGAGCATGGCAACCCACTCCAGTATTCTCGCCTGGAGAATCCCATGGACAGAGGAACCTGGAAGGCTACAGTCCATAGCGTCACAAAGAGTCGGACACAACTGAAGCGACTTAGCGTGCACACACACAAAGGCACGCTCAGGTTTGTTTTATTTTTTTTGTTTGTTTTTAAGAGATGGACTCCAGAGGGTGAAGAGACTAGCAGTCCAATCTATAAGAATTCAAAGAATGGCTTCATTTAAAAAAAAATTATCTATTTTCTAATTGAAAGATAATTGCTTTATAGAACTTTGTTGTTTTCTGTCAAACATCAACATGAATCCAAAGATAGCTTCATTTTCACTGCTCCCTCCTTTTCAACTTTTTGACAGTTATATAGTCTGTACTTACTGGCTTTCCACTCACGCCTCTACTTCTACAGTATTGAAATTGTGCTTAAGGTCACCTATATTCTCATGTCTAGTCATCACTCCTCTGATCTCATCTTGCCTTGACCTCTTGGTCACATTCTAATTATTTGATCATTCTCATCTTCTTAATATCCTCTCCTCCCAGCTTCTGGGACACCACCTTATGATGGTATGTCACAGGCTTTTTTTTTTTTAGTAATCTTGGCCTGGCCGGTCCTTCCTCTCATACTCATTCCTGTCTACTCTTATCTCTCTCTAATCAGCTTTGGAAACACATTAGAATCTCCTGGGACTTTTCTTTATAGGAGTATTCCATCTGGCACATGAAGAAAGAATGATGAGAGTATCAGTGTTTGCAACCCATAATAAAATAGAGATGGCCAGGTATCATGTGCTTTGTGATGAAAGTACATTATATCCCTTGAAGCATTCTTGCCAAAAACTCTTTCCTAAAGATGATCAAGTCTCTAGTTCTTACTATCAGTTTACTAGAAATAAAGGAAACAGAACATGTTAAATGACCCCATGGGGGTGCAATCAGTAAAATTCAGAGTGTGGGAAACTATTAAATAAATTGCAAGGTGAAAAAGAAGGATGGATAGTCTATAGAGTAAAAGTGACTTAATTAAATTTAATGGCTGACCTTTGTTCGGATCTTGATTTGAATTAGCCAAATAAAACAACAGCAGCAACAATGAAAGAAAGAGATAATTAAGGAAAAGGAAACACTGGGGATACTTGGTTATTAAGTAATTAAAACTTTTTTGTATAAAGATTTATCTCAGAGGCACAAAGTAAACACTTATGAGTGATATGTCAGAATTTTGCTTTAAAATAATCCAGTGTCAGTATGGTGGGGGCAGGAGAGCAGAGAAGTAAGTGGGTAGAGCAGAGGCAAAATGAGATTGCCAGGAGTTGGCATTGTCAGAGCTGGATCATGGATACATACTTTAAAAAAAATGTGGATCCTGCACACTCTCTCTTCTGTCTCCCACCCAAGAGATTCTGATTTATTGGTCTGGGATAGGGCTGCAAATCAATTTTTAAAGGCTTCCCAGGGGACTCCAACGTGCAGCCAGAGTTGAGAGCTCCTGCTTTATTCTCTGGATGATCTCATCTATTGCTTTAATGCCATCTATATGCTGACAACTTCCAGATTTATGTCTCTAGCCTTGACCTTTTTCTTGAGCTCAGGTCCTGTATATTCATCTGCACTCTTGATGTCATCCACTTGGAGTTCAAATAGGCATCTCAACCTGAACATAGTGAAAACAGAACTCTTTATTTTTAGCCCCAAACTTGTTTCTCTCCCAGTCTTTTCTAAACAAATGGCACTGTTGCTGCTGCTAAGTCGATTCAGTCGTGTCCGACTCCCAGCAACCCCATGGACTGCAGCCTACCAGGCTCCTCTGTCCATGGGATTTTCCAGGCAAGAGTACTGGAGTGGGGTGCCATTGCCTTCTCCGACAAATGGCACTACTTTCCACCAAGTTTCAGATGGTCAACAAATAGTTCTTCTGATAAAAAGAAGGTCGTAACAGAACCAATATTGTAGAAAAACTTCTTTAGCCAATCCAAAGAAGTTCTTGTGGGACTCACAATTGTCAAATTAGCAAATATGCATTCTTCTCTACCATACTTGGTAAACTTGTTTGATTTACTCTTACGCCTCTAACATTTTGAGCCAGTGATTGAGTGATACTGATTTACTTTTCAGGTTTTTCTATCAGAACATTTGGAGGAGTTGGGATGAAGAAGAGGAGGATGAATATGATTATTTTGTCAGATGTGTTGAACCTCGATTGAGATTGTAAGTATTTATTAGTGGCCTTGAACATGTTGGAAAAAATAGCTATTTATAGTTTAATTTAACCCGTGTTTTGTGTATACTGTATATATACTCCAGGGGCCTACAGACAGAGACAAATAGTATAACCCATTGTTGCTCCTGCTGCTAAGTCGCTTCAGTCGTGTCCGACTCTATGCGACCCCATAGACGGCAGCCCACGAGGCGCCCCCCCATCCCTGGGATTCCCAGGCAAGAACACTGGAGTGGGTTGCCATTTCCTTCTCCAATGCATGAAAGTGAAAAGTGAAAGTGAAGTTGCTCAGTCGTGTCTGACTCTTAGCGACCCCATGGACTTCAGCCCACCAGGCTCCTCCGTCCATGGGATTTTCCAGGCAAGAGTACTGGAGTGGGGTGCCATTGCCTTCTCTAATAACCCATTGACAAGTTATTAAATGAAATTTGTGTAAGTGCAGAGAAACCTACTTTGTGTTTATAAACCTACTTGTAGTGTTTTTAGAATCTAAAAGCAGAGAATTCAAGAACATGTAAGTTAACAGCTTACTCGTTTTTGAATTTAAGTAAAATTCAGTTGAGCATATATTAAAAAGAACCAAATTCAAAGATAATTGTTTGAAAAACAGTGAAATTAAAGACAGGGGTTTACTCTAAGTAAAACATACTAAGCTAAACAGATTTACCTCAGGATATTTTATCAAGTTCTTTTCCTTAAATCTTATTTTACAGATAAAAATACTGCATAGTTAATATTGATGGTGAATAAAAATTTCCAAAATAGCTAAACAAACATAACACATACTGAAGTAAACAAAATACCTAAACACATTCTTCTGATATATCATGTTTTGGTAGGGAAAAACCCTTCCATTATAAAAATACCCCGAATTAACCATGCGACCGGAGTAATTGTCCTGCACGGACTTTGTTAAATGTTGTTTCCACTAGATGGTGCTATAAGACCAGATAATTTTTTAATATTTGTGCACTGTAATTTAATAGGCAGTGCTGCAATAAGAATAAAATTAGACCTTGCATGACAAATATAAATTGCAGAAGGTAATTTTTTTCTCTGTGTAAAAGATGATGTGGTTACATAAGATAAGGCAGTACTCTTTACATTTCTGCAGAACTGATTTGATTTAGTAAGTTTCCCTTGGTTTAAATAGTAAGTCATAAGTAAAAAATACCTGAGAAGTTTGGTTAAGGTTAGTTCTACTTGGTTTAGAATTATGAATGTCTAATTTCAGATTTTCATAAATTGGCTATGATTTTTGTTTAGCCTTTCCAATTTTTCCATTGTTCATTTCCCAGTTTTCCATAATGTAGTCAATAAAATCCAGACTTTCAATAATCTTGCATACTTTCTAGTTTTGATACACTTGCTCTTAAAGAGCAGTGATTGGTTTTGATTGAAGGGAAATATAATGGTGGATGAATATCGTGTATCTGGCAAATTTGATCTTTATTTGGAAAATACTATATTCTGATTTGACAGCTTTACATGTTCAAACAATAAGCAATTATTTACATACATATCTTATACTTCACTGGCAGATGGAAAAGCATAAGGGAGGAATTGTTTTCAGTTACAGAGAAGAAACTATGGGACTTGATGGGGAAACCAGAATGTTATCAAATATAGACAGACTCTAAAAAGTCCCTGGGCTAAGACAGGAGTAGAGCTATTCACAGGCAAGAGCTAAAGGGAACCAAACTATATTGTCTTGATTTTGCATTGTGAAGTAAATATTTTTCCTTTCTAATTCAAAACACTCTGCTTCAAAGGTTATGGGTCTGAGACACAGGTATTGGTTCATTACTTTCAGACTATGAAGCATCATTATAATGAGAAGAAATAAGCTGAATGGCATGGATATTGGAAGTGCTAAGAAATTTATTTTAAAATTTGAGTCTTAATCTCCATAACTTAATAGACCTGATCAAGCAGTCAGTGGTTGGGTTCCCCAGTTTCTTGTTTGCAAAATGGATTTCTAGAATATTTTTAAATGAGTATGGATTAACCAAAGCAGACAAAATCCTTGCTTTTCAGGCTTCACCTAATTCATTTACTTGAAAAGTGGAAAAAGTATTTTTTATTCATCTTAAATACTATTTAAATGCTCGCTGTAATTTGATGTAAATTTGTTTAGGATGTGGTTTTCTTTTTTTGTCCTCCTATCTTATTTAGAGCATGACAAAGTTAAGACATTAAGGCAATAGTGCACAACCTTGGCTGCACATTAGAATCTCCAGGGAATTAAAAAAAAAATACTCCTCTGCTTCTAGAGACTAATTTAATTGGTCTGGATGGGGACCTGAGTATCTGTATTTTTAAAAGTTCCCCAGTGATTCTAATAAGCAGCCAAGGTTAAAAAGCTCTGGCCTACACAACCCAGCAAACCAACTGCTGGGCATACACACCAAGGAAACCAGAATTGAAAGAGACACGTGTACCCCAATGTTCATCACAGCACTGTTTACAATAGCTAGGATGTGTAAGCAACCTAGATGTCTATCGGCAGACGAATGGATAAGAAAGTTCTGGTACTTATACACAATGGAATATTACTCAGCTATAAAAAAGAACACATTTGAGTCAGTTCTTCAGAGGTGGATAAAACTGGAGCCTATTATACAGAGTGAAGTAAGACAGAAAGAAAAACACCAGTACAGTGTATTAACACATATATATGGAATTTAGAAAGATGGTGACGACGACCCTATATGTAAGACAGCAAAAGAGACACAGATGTAAAGAACAGACTTTTGGACTCTGGGAGAAGGTGAGGGTGGGATGATTTGAGAGAATAGCATTGAAACATGTATATTACCACATGTGAAACAGATGACCAGTCCAAGTTTGATGCATGAAGCAGGGCACTCAAAGCCTGTGGTGCATTGGGACAACCCAGAGGGATGGGATAGGGAGGGAGGTAGAAGGGGGTTCGGGATGGGGTGAGGGGGATACGTGTACACCCGTGGCTGATTCATGTCAATGTGGCAAAAACCACCACAATATTATAAAGAAATTACCCTCCAATTTAAATAAATAAATTAATTTTTAAAAAAAATAAGCTCTGGCCTGAGTCAATATACTTGAGAAATAAAGCAATTATTTTAAAACTATAGGTAATGAAATAATATTATAATTTATTTTCAAATCCATTTCATATCCATTAACTTAATTGCACATTTATAAATTATTGCATCTAGAAGAACTTTTTGTTGTGTTTATATATTTGAGAAGGTATATAAATTAATAATAAATTTTAAGTGCCAACAGTGTTGTCCAATACAAAATACAAGGTTATTTTGTTTTAATCACTCTCTAGTTTAGTAATACAGAGAAGGCAATGGCACCCCACTCCAGTACTCTTGCCTGGAAAATCCCATGGACGGAGGAGCCTGGTGGGCTTCAGTCCATGGGGTCGCTAAGAGTCGGACACGACTGAGCGACTTCCCTTTCACTTTTCACTTTCATGCATTGGAGAAGGAAATGGCAACCCACTCCAATGTTCTTGCCTGGAGAGTCCCAGGGACGGGGGAGCCTGGTGGGCTGCCGTCTCTGGGGTCGCACAGAGTCGGACACGACTGAAGCGACTTAGCAGTAGCAGCAGCAGTTTAGTAATAACAGCTTTATTTTTTTTCTCAGAATCTCAAAGGCTTGTATTTTTTAAATACTCTAGTAATCTTCCTGAAGAAATATTCGGCATATTCTGCTCCATAGTGCTTAAAATGCAGGACAGGACTAGATGATTTGAATTATTTAAAATTTTTAATCCTATAAATGTGGTAATCTTAAACATTGTTATGAACTATTTGGGATGCTTTTCTCCCCACCCCATCTCCAGATTGTCCACTGCCACCCACTTATTAAGATTTTGAATTTAATATATGAGAAAATAATTTCTTATTAAATAATAATTACAAATTGTGCAACATAAGCTTTCAGTGCTTCAAGAACACAAATGCTTGGATCTAAGGGGGAAAAAAATAGCAACTCCTCAAAAGAAAAATTAGTGGCCTTAATGAAGTGGCCCTTAAAACTTTCAATAACATCCACCTATTTAGTGAGACTTAACTAGATAGCATATTGAAAAGCAGAGACATTACTTTGTCAACAAAGGTCCGTCTAGTCAAGGCTGTGGTTTTTCCAGTGGTCATGTATGGATGTGAGAGTTGGACTGTGAAGAAAGCTGAGCGCCAAAGAATTGATGCTTTTGAACTGTGGGGTTGGAAAAGACTCTTGAGAGTCCCTTGGACTTCACGGAGATCAGTCCTGGGTGTTCTTTGGAGGGAATGATGCTAAAGCTGAAGCTCCAGTACTTTGGCCACCTCATGCGAAGAGTTGACTCATTGGAAAAGACTCTGATGCTGGGAGGGATTGGGGGCAGGAGGAGAAGGGGACGACAGAGGATGAGATGGCTGGATGGCATCACTGACTTGATGGACGTGAGTCTGAGTGAACTCCGGGAGTTGGTGATGGACAGGGAGGCCTGGCGTGCTGCGATTAATGGGGTCGCAAAGAGTCGGACATGACTGAGCAACTGAACTGAACATGTTGCTGCTGAGTTGCATACTCTGAGACACTTTTCTAACGGGGTCTTTGAGGACTAAATGGTTGTCTCAGTGATGGGGAAATGTGTCTGAAAGGCAATGGGTTTCAATTTGTTTTTAAACTTTCAGGCATTATGACATTCTTGAAGACCGAGTTCCTTCAGGACTTATTGTTGACTACCAAAATCTGTTGATTCAATGTGAGGAGAGTTACAGGAAATTTTTAAATTTGAGAAGCAGTTTGTCAAATTGTAACTCTGATTCTGAGCAGGAAAACATCTCCATGGTGGAAGGGTTAAAGTTGTATTCAGAGATTGAACAGTTGAAACAAAAGCTAAAACTCATTGAGAATCCTTTGTTGAGGTATGTGTATTTTTGTTATTCTCAACTAGTCAGCATCTTTTCTAACCAGCTGTCTTACTGAGAACTGACAGGTCTGTTTGGTTTCTTTAAGATATGTATTTGGTTATCAGAAGAATTCTAATATACAAGCAAAAGGCATCCGTCCAAATGGCCGGAAGATCACCCATGTGGTCTCCTCCACCATGATGACTGGTCTGCTGCAGTCCCTGCTCAGGGATAGGCTTTGCCCAGAGCCTTGTAAGGAAGAAATAGAAATTCAGGTAAAAGGAGAGTTTCTTCTTCCAGTTGCTTTTTTCCATCTGATTCACCCTAGGCTTTCCTGAATTCTACAGAAAGTTTATAGGTGTTTCCCTGAGCTGATTTTCTGTGGAGTGGGAAGTAGTGAGAGTACTGCCTTTCCACAGCATTAGTCATCAGTCACGTACTGGGCTCGGTAGATAAATATACAGTTTTGGCTCCCTTTTCAAAATGAAACATGAAGGCACCTGGAGTAATACTCAGGTTGCATTTGAGGTGTGTGTATTTGCAATATGCTGTTGTTTTCTAGTTCCATAGTGACCCGTTGTCTGCTATAAATGCCTGCTATGAGGGTGACACTGTGATTGTCTGTCCTGGCCATTATGTGGTACATGGTGCCTTCTCCATTGCTGACTCCATTGAGTTGGAAGGTGAGTATGGAAGATGATACAACCAAACTCTCCTGCATGAGACACTTAAGAAACAGGAAATCACTGATCTTGTTGAAGCTCTAAGAATTTTATTTCAACCCAATTAATTTCAAATGAGTTGTCTGGAAACATTAAGGGTTTTTGAAGTGTATAGGTTATTGACTCAGTGTTTGAACAACATGAAGTATGAGTCTTTACGACATTATAAATGTTGGGAAGACAAAAATATAGAGGAACAACCACTAGGGAGAAACATAATTCCAGACTATAGGTGCTTGATGAAAATGAATTAATTTCTAGAATAAAAAAAATTCCCAGCAATATTTTTTTTAAAGTTTACTATTTTTTAATTTGTTGTTTCCTCTTACTTCATGTATGTTGTAGATATATTGGTGCACGGTTTTTGTTTTAAATTTAGCTTATTTTTGTAAGAGATATAGGTCCAACTTGAAAGTAGACTGAAAATCTTTATCTTAATTATTTTAAGAACTTCTGAATATCACAACTTCTACAGTGTACTTTTGAGAATATTAGTGTTGAAAGAGTCTATTAAAAATAGCTTTTAGCTGTTATAATCTTACTGTACATTTAGAGTGATTCCTAAATTTAGGTTGCTTTACAGTAGTTCACCTTGGTCTTTTGTATTTCCATAGCTTGTCAAATTTAAAGGCACCTGTTCAACTATTTATCAAAACAACTTCAAGTCAGCAATAAAACTTGTAATGCAAAAAATCATATATCATTTTGGGATTGGTGCAGCTGTTCACAAACTGCTTAAGCTTTGTTCTTTATCTTGTCAAAACTTCTTAATAGAAGCTAGGCTGGGAGTTTAATATCCTGCTGTTCACCAATACATCACCTCACCCCCGTTTTTATTTTATGTATGTAATTTTTGTTCTGTTTCCTCTCCAACACTTGGTATATAACAGATGTGTGTTTTATAAATAACACATCTGCAGAATAAATCATAGCAATAAAAGCACTTAATTTTTTGGCATAGTGCAAACAGCATTGATATTATAGATTATATGGTGGATAAGCATTCTTCCTAGATTGGTGACGAAATTATAATGTAATTGTGCCAATGTGCCACAAATAAACAAGGCTTCCCTGATAGGTCAGTTGGTAAAGAATCCACCTGCAATGCAAGAGACCCCGGATCGATTTCTGGGTCAGAAAGATCCCCTGGAGAAGGATAGGCTACCCACTCCAGTATTCTTGGACTTCCCTTGTGGCTCAGCTGGTAAAGAATCTGCCTGCAATGCGGGAAACCTGGGTTTGGATCCCTGGGTTGGGAAGATCCCCTGGAGAAGGGAAAGGCTACCCACTCCAGTATTCTGGCCTGGAGAATTCCGTGGACTGTATAGTCCATGGGGTCGCAAAGAGTTGGAGACGACTGAGCGACTTTCACTTTCCCAGGTGGTGCTCGTGGTAAAGAATCCACCTGCCATTGCAGGAGATGCAAGAGATGAGAGTTCAATCCTTGGGTCAGAAAGATCCTCTGGTGTAGGAAATGGCACCCCACTCCAGTACGCTTGCCTGGAAAAGTCCACGGGCAGAGGAGCCTGGCAGGCAACAGTCCATGGGGTCACAAAGAGTCGGACACAACTGAGCAACTAAGCACATGAATAACCATATAGAATTCTGATAGTTAAGTGTAAGAATGGCTATAAATCTGTGAACATAGGGCATTTCTGAGAATCTGGGGAATCAGCTGGTATCTCTGGTGTGACTATATGGAGTAATTGTTCATGAGGTAGATTAAAGCTTATATGATAGCTTATCTGATCTATAGCTAACACTTATAACAAGTGATATATATTGAGTACCCACTATTTGCATGATATTAATAGTACTTGTAATAAGATTTTTCTTGTTTAGAAAATCTTCACTTAGGTGAAGGCTTTGTGTTTTAAACTGCTAGGATTATGTAACTTGTTTATATAATGTAACATGGCCATTCTTTTTATATTTTTAATTTTCTGATGATAAAAAGTTATTATTTTTAAAAATGTGCAAAGTACACATAGACACATAAATAGAATCAGGGGAAAAAATCTACAATCTAGTCATCCAGAATACAGCATTAGTAGCATTCCCATGGGTGGAGCCCTCTTGCATTCTCTAGTGCCCCCACCCTCTTCAAATGTAGAAAACTTCAGAGATTTTGCCTGTTTAATGTTTTACTACTTTCATTTCCTCAAGCAAAGACTCAACGAGTCTTTGACATTAGGAAATGAGAGTTAATTCTTAAAGCTTTGTCTGTATAATTCTGGTTTATGATAGTCAGGCAAAGTTTTCTAGTTTTTGATACCCCGGTTTTTCATAAGCCCACTCAGAGGTCTACCTGCATTATTAGTTTGATTAAGATTTGTAGAGAACAATGTTTTTTATTGGTTAACAAGGTAGACCTATTTTTCCAATAGTTAAAACTGTTCTAAGCCAGTTTGTCAGATTTTAGGTCTATCTGGTTAAGAGAATATAAAAATGAGAAAATCTTGAGAAATGCTTATGCTTTTTCAAACCTAATTGCATTAGAATAATAGAATCTTTGGGTTGGGAAGTAAAAACTTATAAAGGCTAAATGCATGAAAGCCTGCTGACCCAGCTGTGAGTACTTAAGATTATTGTTATTTTTTAGTAGCAGTTTTATAAGTGAGTTTACTGCCGAAACTGGTATGAGATGACTGATAGGGGGTAGTCTTCCTGATATGCAGGCAGTTGTTAACAAATTGTATACCTTGGTAAAACTCAAGCTAGATACGTGGAGAAATAGATTTTATTAATTTTTTTAAAAGATTTTTCTTTTTTTGATGTGGACCTTTTTAAAAAAAAAAGTCTTTATTGAATTGGTTGGAATATTGCTTGTTTTATGTTTTGGTTTGACCATGAGGCACGTGGGATCTTAGCTGTCCAACCAGGGATCTGACTTGCACCCCCTGCTTTGGAGTTCAGTTCAGTTCAGTCGCTCAGTTAAGGCAAAGTCTTAACCATGGAACCCCCAGGAAAGTCCCACAATTTTAGTTACAGGTAACTGGGTTGACTGGTCTCAAATATCATTTGGAGTCATTTGAAATGAAGAAATGTGTCATAGAAATTTTGTGTTTAGACATTTCCCCTCCCCCATCCTAAATGTTCTTGCTCTCTTCCTTAGGATATGGTCTACCAGATGATATTGTGATAGAAAAGAAAGGCAAAGGAGACACTTTTGTGGATTGTACGGGTGCGGATATTAAAATCTCAAGCATGAAATTTGTTCAGCATGATGCCGTAGAAGGAATATTGAGTAAATATCTGAATATTTCATTTATTATTTGTTCCTGGCTTTGAAGAAAAGCTTTATTTCACCTGGAAGATATAATTTAATGAAATACTACTTTTGAGTAGTATGAAAAGCTGGTTAATTATGTAGCTAGACAATTTAGGAAGCTTATTCTAAAGTGAAAAATAGTTCAATGTATTCTTGAAAATTTGTTAGTTTAATATTTGTTTCTGAGTGGTCATTTTTTTCTACTAGAACATTCCAATATGTGGTCTGTGTTCCTTGTATTTGATTTAGTCCTGGACTCAAACCAGCTATCTTCACATTGTGACAGTATTTGTTTCCTGGGACTTGTATCCCCTATTTTGAATTGGGCCTCCTTTTCTTCTCTCTTGTAAGACAGTTATGAAAGTTACTTTCATAATTTTTTTTTGTAATGAGAAGTGATTTTTGACATGATTTTGCATTTCTGAGGTCAAGTTATTCTTTTTTAAAAATAGCGCTTTTAGATTTTAGAAAATAGCTCAAAATAATCATTGTTTTTATAAAATAAGAATTCATAAATTCAGTAACAAAGTTTAAATGAGAATTATTTAGACTGTATCTAATATCAACTCTAGGCCATTTCTACTACTGTAAAAGATACATTACTTCTTAAAGCATTTGATCGCATGTTTTCATCACAGTCATTCACCGTGGCAAGACGACATTGGAAAACTGTGTACTGCAGTGTGAAACCACAGGAGTCACAGTACGAACTTCAGCAGAGTTTTTAATGAAGAACTCAGATTTATATGGTGCTAAGGTATGATCATCTCTTAGCCTTTTGGGGAGTAGCTTAGGTTTAAGTTCTAAATAGATAAATAAAATGTAGGACAAGATGTATATGCATACTTCTGTTCTCTTTCTTCAGAGAACTTTAGATACTTACATGCATTAAGTTGGCCAGACTCAACTATATAATGTTGTTCTTATTTAGCATTTTCAAAACAGATTATTAGGAAGACAGTAATGCATCTCACAGTTTCTCTGTCATACCTTTAAAAAAGAGGTTAGACTTTTTAAGTTGTAACTTTATAAGTGATGTAGTAATTGAGCCTTGTTTGCTATTTTTAAATCAAATTTTTATTTTGAGATAATTGTAGATTCACATTCTGTAGTAAGAAATACTACAGAAATAGCCTATACGTGTACCTTTTACCAGTTTCCTCTAATTGTAACGTCTTCCAAAACTATAGTACAGCATCACAACCGGGATAAAATTCAGTTAAGTTGAATATTTCCATCACTACAGGGATCCTTCATGTTGCTCTTTAAAGCTGTCTATGTGCCTCTCCTTCTGACCTTCTCCTTAATCACAGGCAAATGCTAATATGTTCTCCATTTCTGGTATTTCATCATTTCAAATATGTTATATAAATAGAATCATACAGTATATACCCTTTTGGAATTGGCTTTTTTCACTCAGCACAGTTCTCTGGATCTGTATAAGGTTGTTGCATTTACCAATAGGTTCTTTTTTTATTGCTAAGTGGTATTCCGTGTATGATTGTTCCACACTTTTAACTGTTCACTTGTTGAAGAACATCTGTTGTCTCTAGTTTGGGGATTTTGTAAGTAAAGCTACTGTACACATTGGTGTACAGGTTTTTGTGTGAACATCATTCTCATTTCTCTGGGGTAGATGCCTAGGAGTATAGTTGCAGGACGTGTGGTTAGTTGTGTGCTTACTTTTTTTAAGAAACTGCCAAACTGTTTTCCAGATTAGTTGTACCATTTTATATTCCCACTAACAAAATCTGAATGATCCAATTTGGTATTTTTGATCCAATTTTTTGTATTGGATCCAATTTTTGGTTTGGTATTATGGATCCAATGATCCATATTTGGTATTTTCACTACTTCTTAATTTTAGCTATTTTGATAGGTGTGTTTTAATTTGTATTTCCCTAGTGGTTGATGATGATGAACATTTTTTCATATGCTTTTTTGCCATCCTTACCTTCAGTGAAAAATTCATGACTTTTGTTTTTTTTTTTTTTTTTTTACTATAGAGCTTTGAGAGTTCTTTATAAATTCTAGATATGAATCCTCAGTTGGGTACATCATTTACAGATGTGCTAGTGTGTAGCTTGTTTTTTCATTGTTTTCATGAGGGTTTTACAGACAGAGCAAAGTTTTAAAATTTGATGAAGCCCAGTTTATCACTTTTTCCTTTTAGGTGTTAAGAACTCTTTGTCTAGCCCTAGGGTGCGAAGATTTCTCCTGTTTTTGTGCCAGTACCATACTGTTTTGATTATTGTACCTTTGTAGTATAGCTTGAGAAGAGGGAACCTGGGACCTCTTGTTTTGTTGTTCTTTCTCAAGATTGTTTTGGCTATTTGGGGTCTTTTGTGTTTCCATACAAATTTTAGAATTATTCTAGTTCTGTGGAAAATGCCATTGGTGTTTTGATAGGAATTGCTTTGAATATGTAGATTGTGTGGAGTGGTATGGTCATTTTAACAGTATTCTTCCAATCCACTAGCACAGTATATCTTTCCATCTATTTGTGTCATCTTTGATTTCTTTCATCAGTTTCTTACGTTTTCTGAGTGCAGCTTTGTTTTTTTTCTTGGCCATGCCACACATCATATGGGATCTTAGTTCCCTGTCCAGGGATTGACCCCACACACCCTACAGTGAGTGCAGAGTCTTCACCACTGGACTACCAGGGAAGTCTTGTTAAATATACAGGCTTTTTACCTCCTTAATTAGATTTAGTCCTAGGTATTCTTTTTGATGTGATTGTAAATTGGATAGTTTTTTAAATTCCTCTTTCTGATAATTAGTGTATGGAAAGGTAACAGATTTCTGTATGTTAATTTTGTATTCTGCAATTTTACCAAATTCATGATGAGTTCTAATAGGATTTTGGTGATGTCTTTAGGATTTTTGATGGATAGTTTCATGTCATCTGAAAACAGTGATGGTTTTACTTCTTTCCTATTTGAATTTCTTTTATCTTTTGTCTGATTGCTGTGGTTAGACTTTCAGTACCACATTCAATAATAATGACAAGAATGGGCATCCTTGTCATGTTTTCCTGATGTTAGAGAAAATACTTTCAGCTTCTCACCATTGAGTATGGTATTAGCTGTAAATCATTCATTATATTGATATATATTCCATTAATGGACACTTTGTTGAGAATCCATAAATGGATATTGAATTCTGTCCAAAATTTTCTTTGCAGGAACTGAGATGATCAAATGGTTTTTTTTATTCTTTCATTTGTTAATATGTTGTGTCATGTTGATTGATTTGCAGATATTGAACTATCTCTGTATCTCTAGGTTAATCCCACTTGATCATAGCATATGATCCTTTTAATGTATTGTTAGATTCTATCTGCTAATATTTTGTTGAGGATTTTTTCAAGAATATTGGCCTGTGGTTTGTGTGTGTGTGTTGTCTATTTCTGGTTTTGATATCAGGGTGATGGTGGCCTCATGGATGAGTTTGGGAATGTACCTCTTCAATTTTGGAGGATAATTTAAGAAGGATAGATGTAAACTCTTCTTTGTATGTTTGGTAGAATTCGCCTGTGAAGATGTCTGGTCCTGGACATTTGTTTGCTGAGAGCTTTTTAAATTACTGATTCAATTTCATTACTGGTAATTGATCTGTTCATATTTTCTATTTATTCCTGATTTGGTCTTTAAAGATTGTACATTTCTAGAGATTTATCTATTACTTCTTGGTTGTCCGTTTTATTGGCATATAATTGTTCCTTGTAGTCTTAAATGGTCCTTTGTATTTCTGTGGTATCAGTTGTAACTTGTCCTCTTTCATTTCTGGTTTTATTTGGGCCCTCTCTCTTTTTTCTTTGTGAGTCTGGCTCAAGGTTCATCAATTTTGTTTATATTTTCAAAGAACCAGCTCTTGAGTTCATTGAACTTTTCTATTATTTTTCAGTCTCTACTTCATTTATTTATACTCTGATCTTTGTTATTTATCTCCTTATCCTGACTTTGGAGTTTCTTTGTTCTTTTTCTAGTTCCTTTAACATTATGTTGTTTATTTGAGATCTTTCTTGTTTTCTGAGGTAGGCTTGTTTCACTGTAAACTTGTCCCTTAGAACTGCTTTTGCTGCATTGCATAGATTTTGGATCATTGTGTTTTTATTTTCATCATTGTGTTTTGGATCATTTCTGTTTTCTTCTGTCTCCAGGTATATTTTTATTTCTTCAGTGACCCATTGTTTGTTTAGTATCATGCTGTTTAGCTTGTACATGTTTGTGTTTTTTGCAGTCTTTTTTCTTGTAGTTGATTTCTAGTCTTATACCGTTGTGATCAGAAAAGGTGCTTGATAGGATTTCAGTTTTCTAGAATTTTGAGATTTGTTTTCTGGCTGTAGAATTGCCATATGCACTTGTAAAGGATGTCATCTTCTTTGGATGGAATGGTATTTATTAAGTCCATCTGGCCAGTGTTTCCTTATTGATTTTCTCTCTAGATGTTGTATCCATTGAGGAGGTGTTAAGTAGTCTACTATTATTGTATTACTGTCAGTTTCTTTATATTCTCCTGTGTCAGTGCATACATATTTACAATTGATATATCTTCTTGTTGGGTCTACTCCTTTATATTTATGTCATTTCCTTTGTTATCTCTTGTTACAGTTTCTGTGTTCAAGTCTATTTTGTTTGGTATAAGTATTGCTATCCCAGTTTTCTTTTCATTTGCATGGAGTACCATTTTTCAGTCGTTCATTTTCAGTTTGTGTGTCTTTAGATCTGAAGTAGTTTCTTGTAGACAATATGTATACATGGGTCTTATTTTATATCCATTCAGCTACTCTGTGTCTTAATTGGAGTATTTAGTTCGTTGGAAAGACTGATGCTGAAGCTGAAGCTCCAGTACTTTGGCCACCTCATGCGAAGGGTTGACTCATTGGAAAAGACTCTGATGCTGGGAGGGATTGGGGGCAGGAGGAGAAGGGGACGACAGAGGATGAGATGGCTGGATGGCATCACTGACTCGATGGACGTGAGTCTGGGTGAACTCTGGGAGTTGGTGATGGACAGGAAGGCCTGGCATGCTGCGATTCACGGGGTCGCAAAGAGTCGGACACGACTGAGTGACTGAACTGAACTGAATCTCAATTTCAAATATATTTTTTAACAACCCTGCAATTTTACTCCCCTGCCCCTACAGTTACTGTTTTTTGACATTTTATTTTACATCCTTTTGTATATCCCTTAACTACTTATTGTACATATAGATGATTTTACTATATCTTTTAATCTTCCTGTGAGCTTTGTACATGGTTGATTTACTACTTTTACTGTATAGCTGCTTTTATCAATCAATGAGCTTTTCCTTTCATAATTTTCATGTTTCTAGTTGTGACCTTTTCTTGTTTGCTTAGAGAATTCCATTTGAGATTTCTTGCAAAGCTGGTTCTGTGGTACTGAATGCTTTTAGTTTTTGCTTTACTTTTGATCTCTCCATCAAATCTGAATGAAAGCCTTGCTGGATAAAGTATTCTCTCTTTTTTCAACATAGTATATAATTCATTCTATGTGAAATGTCCAGGATAGCCACATCTATATGCATTAAAAGTAAAGTAGTGGTTGCCTAGGGCTGGGCTTAGAGTGGGGAAGAGGGGATTAGAGTAATAGCTGAAGGGTACAGGGTCTTGTACTAAGATGATGAAAGTGTTTTAACGTTGATTCTGGTAATGGTTGAACAACTCTGTGAATATACTAAAAACTATTGAATGGTACATTAAACTTAACTGGGTGAATTGCATGGTATGTGAGTTGTATCTCAGTAAAAAGGGAGTGATGCAGCCAGGATGGTGGGATGCCTCCTTTGGGCTCCAGTTTTCTCCTTAACCCCCTCTTAACTTCACTGTCCCTGCAGGGTATCTTCCTTCCCACCACATTTCAGGCCAGGAGTGTCTTGATCTGTCCCTGGCCATCCCTGTTGCCTTTCTCTTTTGGGCGGACCATGAAGTATGCTGGCCTTTTTATCAGCTGGTGTCCAATATGGGGATTTCTTTTTTGTTTGTTTATTCAAGCATAGTTGATATATTACAATATTGGGTTAGTCTCAGGTATACAGCAAAATGATTCTGTTACAACATATATATGTATATATATATTTTTCAGATTATTTTCACAGTATTCTTGATTTTAGTGTTTTCCCTTTTATCACTTTAAATATATTGTGCCCTCTGGCTTTCAGCGTTTCTGCTGGAAAGTCAGCTGATAGCCTATGGGAGTTCTGTTGTATATAACTTGATGCTTTTCCCTTGCTGCTTTTTTCTGTTTTAAAATTGTATTTATTTTTTGGTTGTGCTGGATCTTTGTTGCTGCTGACAGACTTTCTCTAGTTATGGCGAGTGAGGGCTGCTCTTCGTTGTGGTCTGCGGGCTTCTCATTGCAGCGCCTTCTCTGTTGCAGAGCACAGGCCTTAAGCACTTGGACGTCAGTGGTCGCAGCAGACAGGCTCAGTAGTTGTGGTGCGTGGGCTTAGTTGCTCCACAGCACGTGGGATCTTCCTGGACCAGGGATCAAACCTGTGTCTCCTTCATTGGCGGGCGGATTCCTAACCACTGAACCACCAGAGAGTCCTCCCTTGCTACTCTTAATATTCTTTCTTTAATTTTGCCATTTTAATTATAATATGTGTTGATATAGTCCTCTTTGGTTTGATCCTATTTGGGACTCTCTCTGTTTCCTGGACCTAGATTTTTGTTTCTTTGATTAGGGCAGTTTTCAGCTTTTATGTCCTTAAGTGTGTTCTCTGCCCCTTTCTCTTGGTGTTCTCCTGGATCCTTACAATGTGAATGTTCTCCCACAAGCCACTTAAGCTGTCTTCATTTCTTTTCATTCTTTTTTTCTGTTCAGCTTCAGCAATTTCTATCTCTTTTCCATATTGTGATTTGTTTCTCTGCATCATTTAATCTACTATTGATTTCTTCTAGTGTATTTTTCATTTCAGTTATTGCATTTAATCTCTGTTTGGTTCTTTTTTATAAGTTCTAAGTCCTTGTTAAATTCATTGTATTCATCCAGTTTTCTCCAGAGTTCTTCGATCATATTTTGATCATTACCTTGAACTCTTTATCAGGTAGATTGCCTGTGGGATTTTTGTCTTGTTTCTTTTTTTGGAACATGTTCCTCTGCACCTCATTTTGCCTAATTCCTGTTTGTGGGTTGTCTACCTTGGTGGAACTTGACTGTACTGGGTCTCCACCCTTTCTATTTGTCTCTTTGCGGTTCCTTCTTTGTAACTTTAATAGTGGGAAATATTTTCTGCTAGTTACCAAGTTGTTCTCATTGGTAGTCCCTTTGATAAATAGTTTATTTTTGGTGTGCCTCTTGGGGGAGGCGCTCAGGGTCTTCCCACTTCACCATCTTTGCCACCAGTCTAACTATAGGGCTTTTTTGTAAATATTCTTTATCAAATTAAAGAAGTTGTCCTCTATTTCTGTTTTCTGAGAATTTTCATAGTGAATTTGTGTTCAGTCAGTTCAGTTGCTCAGTCATGTCCAACTCTGCAACCCCATGAACGCCAGGCCTCCCTGTCCATCACCAACTCTCGGAGTCCACCCAAACCCATGTCCATTGAGTTGGTGATGCCATCCAACCATCTCGTCCTCTGTTGTCCCCTTCTCCTCCTGCCCTCAATCTTTCCCAGCATCAGGGTCTTTTCCAATGAGTCAGCTCTTCACATGAGGTGGCCAAAGTATTGGAGTTTCAGCTTCTCATCAGTCCTTCGAATGAATACCCAGGGCTGATCTCCTTTAGGATGGGCTGATTGGATCTCCTTGCTGTCCAAGGGACTCTCAAGAGTCTTCTCCAACACCACAGTTCAAAAGCATCAATTCTCTGGTGCTCAGCTTTCTTTATAGTCCAACTCTCACATCCATACATGACCACTGGAAAAACCATAGCAAAGAGATGGGAATACCAGATCACCTGACCTGCCTCTTGAGAAATCTGTATGCAGGTCAGGAAGCAGCAGTTAGAACTGGACATGGAACAACAGACTGGTTCCAAATAGGAAAAGGAGTATGTCAAGGCTGTATATTGTCACTCTGCTTATTTAACTTATATGCAGGGTACATCATGAGAAACACTGGGCTGGAGGAAGCACAAGCTGGAATCAAGATTGCTGGGAGAAATATCAATAACCTTAGATATGCAGATGACACCACCCTTATGGCAGAAAGTGAAGAACTAAAGAGCCTCTTGATGAAAGTGAAAAAGGAGAGTGAAAAAGTTGGCCTAAAGCTCAATATTCAGAAAACTAAGATCATGGCATCTGGTCCCATCACTTCATGGCAAATAGATGGGGAAACAGTGGAAACAGTGGCTGACTTTATTTTTCTGGACTCCAAAATCACTGCAGATGGTGACTGCAGCCATGAAATTAAAAGACGCTTACTCCTTGGAAGGAAAGTTATGACCAACCTAGACAGCATATTAAAAAGCAGAGACATCACTTTGCCAACAAAGGTCCGTCTAGTGAAGGCTATGGTTTTTCCAGTGGTCATGAATGGATGTGAGAGTTGGACTATAAAGAAAGCTGAGCACCAAAGAATTGATGCTTTTGAATTGTGGTGTTGGAGAAGACTCTTGAGAGTCCCTTGGACTGCAAGGAGCTCCAACCAGGCCATCCTAAAGGAGATCAGTCCTGGGTGTTCATTGGAAGGACTGATGTTGAAGTGTTGGCTTTTGTCAAATGCTATTCACTTTCTTTCATCTTAGAATGTCTTAATTTCTCTTTATTCCTAATGAATATTTTCACTGGGTATAGGATTCTCAATTGACAACTCTTTTCTGCTAGCTCTTTTGAACAATACTGTGCCACTCTCTTCTGGCCTCCATGGTTCCTGATGAGAAATCCTCTTTACTTGAATTTTTTCTCTAATTGATAAGACATTATTTTTCTTTGACTGCTTTCAGGATAACTTTTCCTTTCTTCCCTTTCCTTTTGGCCTTAAGCTATTATGTTTAATTATGATGTACCTTGAAATGGATTTCTTTGAGTTTATCCTGTTTTCTCAGATTTTCAAATCTGTAAATTTAATGTCTCTTGCCAAATTTGGGACGTTTTAGCTATTTTATTCTTTGATTTTTCTTTTTTTAGCTTCACCCTCCTTCTCTTCTATGACTGATAACAAAAATTTTAGATCCTTTGTTATTGTCCTATAGGTCCCTAAGGTTCCATTCTTTTTTCCTTTTTCAGATTGTTTCCTCTCTATCAGACTAGATGATTTCTATTGTTCTGTCTTCCATTTCACTGATTCTTTCCTCTATTCTTTTCCTTTATGCTGCTGTGCCCATCCACTGAGCTTTTTATTTCAGTTATAGTATTTCTCAGTTCTGAAATTTCCATTTGGTTCTTTATATCTTCTATTTCTTTGACGAGACTTTCTATTTTCTTATTCAGTCTTCTGTTTTTCATTTAAGTATTTAATAATTGCTCACTGAAATAATTGGCTGCTTTAAAACCCTTATCAGCTAATTCCATCATCTCTGACATCTTGGTTTTAGTTTGTATTGATTACCTTTTATTAAGTTGACATCTTCTTGGCACTTGATATGACAAGTGATTTTCAACTGAAACCTGGATGTTTTGTATTATATTATTAGAATCTACATCTTCTGTCTTAGGGAGGCTTCTCTTACACTACTACAGGAGGGAATGGGGTAAAGGCTACTGCGTTATTACTACCAGGTCTCTAAGTTCCCCATTTGGCCTCCATTGGTATCCAAGTTAAGTGAGAAAGCTCCTTGTTACTGGTGGGCGGCTGTAAGAATTCTAGTTTCTTACATGTCTCCACTGACACTCTGGCACATGGCAGTGGGCTTATTACCACTGGCAATGATGAAAATCTAGACCCCCCCACTGGGCCTGCTCTGACCCCACTCCAGTAGGGAATGGGTGCAACATCTTGTTATCAGTTGACGGCATGAGTCCAGGCCCTATATGGAGTCTCCACGAGGGTGAGGGACTTGTTACCAGCTAGTGGGGATGAAAATCTTTGGCTTTAAGTGATACTACCTCTGTGTGAGTATCGGGGTACCTAGTCACAGCCTTGAGAGGGTAGAAGTCTAGGCTCTCCCTTGGCACTTGCCAGCATGGATGAAGTTTTCTGTCCTTTGAGGCTGGCCTAGTCCTTTGGGTAGAGAGAGTGGGATTTGAGGGAGGCTTTTCTGGTCTGTGTCTGATGTTTATGGATTGCCAGCTTCTTTAGTTTCATGTCTGGAAATGTGAGGCAAAAAGAAAACCCAGTCTAACTAGGTTGGTGTCATTTCTCAGGGGTTGAAGTGTCTAGGTGGTCTGGCTCCTTTATTCCACTTTTCAATCGTATTATGTTTGTTTTATATATAATGTCCATGATTTTTACTTGTACCATCATCTTAGAAGAGGCAGCCTTTTCAGTTTCTTTATAGTTATTAAATATCTGTTCAGTTTCATAATATATTTTGAAAATGATTGTCCCAGTTACTAGGTAACTGCTGGCTTAAGTTGTTCTTTTCAGGTTTTATATGATTCCTGATAATTTGATATTTAAACTGTTTTATTGTGTATGTATTTTTAATGTTATTGCCCATAAATCTATTTCTGTATATAGCTACAAACTGAAAGTCTTAGCTGAAGGCCCATTTCACAGATCTTACGATTTCTACAGAGAGTTAGATTGGTGTGTAGTGACCATGGCCCTACATATCCGTAATCTCTAAAGGGGAAGTAATAATAACTATTTTCTCATGGTACACTACCATTCCTAGGGAAACAGCTCAACATACACTCAATAGATGTGCCATAAATGGTTAATTGCAACTCTTCTTCTAGGATATTGTGTATGAAATTATTCTAAAAGTGAATTTTTAAATAATCATAGAGGTTTGAGTGAACATTTTTACTTACTAGAATACCTAGCATAGTGTCAGGAAATAAATTATTCCATTACTGTTACTTTTTTTTGTTGGTACCATTTGGTGCCAAGGGACAACATGAGAGAACTGGGCTGTGCATGGATTATTCTGGTTACTGTTAGGGTATAAATAGGACATTTGAATTAGCTACTAATTTAACATGTGTAGTAGTGGGGAGCATTAGTTATTTTAATTCACAGAAATGATTTTCAAGTTATGTTGGGATATTCTTGAACTGGTGTGCTTTTCAAAATATAGAGCCTTATTTCTATCTACAGTTTAACAATATTTTACTAGATTTGAACACTGTTCTCCAACTAATTGATTATATATAAAAGAATGGTTATTTGTAATATGTGCTTCTTTCAGTGTAATTGTTAACTGACATTTTTTGGGCAGAATCAGAAAACTGATTTGTCCAGAAGGAAAGAGTGAAATAGTAATCAAGTGTTGAAACTCTTAGCCATTGTCTTGTGTGTGTGTGTGTGTGTGTGTGTGTGTGTGTCTGTATGGTATCTGAATATGATAAATGATAGACAACTTGCTGGAAATTAAGCAAATGGAAATGTTGATTAGAAATACTTAATAAAACTTTCTATAATACACTTTATATTTGTGCTACATTAAAAGTCTAAGAAGTGATAAGCCTTCTTTTATAGTCCTGCCTATTTAAAACTGACTGTGATTAAAATGTAATTTGTAGGGTGCTGGTATAGAAATATATCCTGGGAGTAAGTGCACTCTGAGTGATAACGGGATCCATCACTGCAAGGAAGGGATCCTCATTAAGGTGAGCCCCTGCTGAGACACCCTCTTTCCAAAGGGTAGAATTTAGGTTTTAGAATTTTAAATTTAGAATTTAGGTTTTACCTAAGAAACAGTTATATTTTATGAAATTCCCATGTTATTTCTGTTTTCTGTTTTAAAAAGCATAAACAGTGTATAAATTTTAATGATATCAATAGTTGGTGGTTGAAAGTCTCTTATGAATACTTTGCTGCCCCATAGCTCTGCAAAAAGAACAGAGGAATGCTGTGTCATTCACAGCTCAGATTGTGCTACCACATATTAATAAGCATAGCTTTCTATTTTACTTTTAGAATAGCCTGAAAAAAGTGAGATTTTTAAAGCAGGCAGTGTTGAATGTGACGGTTCCTTGAAACATTTTTTTCAATGTCACAGGACTTCTTAGATGAACATTATGACATTCCCAAAATATCCATGGTGAATAATGTCATACATAATAATGAAGGTTATGGTGTTGTCTTGGTGAAACCTACAATTTTCTCTGATCTGCAAGAAGATGCCCAAGATGAAACTGAAGGTATGGTATATTTAGTAATTTTCTAAATAAAATCTCGACCTAGTTTATTTCAGCATTAAGCTCTGATTAAAGATAGAAATCTTCTACTTAAAAAAAGATAACTAGCATACACTTAGGCACAGAGATAGAGAACTTGGTAAAGCTATAATATGGAGTCTAGGTGTGAAAGAAACTTTCAAAGTCAGCTGGTCAAAGCCTTGATGTGTGGTTTCTGTAGTCCTGCAGTTCCCTTCTCATGTTCGGTTTTCTCTAAATTTATAAAATAAGGATGGGCATACACTAGCAATGGAGGCTATTGCTAACAAATCCTGTTAGCATTTAAGGATGGAGGCAGGAAAATGAATATTCCAGGTTGAAAACTGCATTTGACTGGAGGGGATCATAGAGTTTGCCTCTATTTTTATTTGTAAAAGTAAATGTCTCCCTGACAGCTGTCTTTCTTGGCAGCAAAGCTGAGCTAACTCAGTTGGAAATTCTTGAATTTTTTTTTCATTTATTTATTTATTTTAATTGGAGGCTAATTACTTTACATTATTGTGGTGGTTTTTGCCATACATTCACATGAATCAGCCATGGGTGTACATGTGTTCCCCATCCTGAACCCCCCTCCCACCTCCCTCCCCATCCCATCCCTCAGGGTCATCCCAGTGCACCAGCCCTGAGCACCCTGTCTCATGCATCAAACCTGGACTGGCGATCTATTTCACATATAATATACATGTTTCAATGCTATTCTCTCAAATCATCCCACCCTCGCCTTCTCCCAGAGTCCAAAAGACTGTTCTTTACATCTGTATCTCTTTTGCTGTCTCATATATAGGGTCATCGTTACCATCTTTCTAAATTCCATATGTATGCATTAATATACTATATTGGTGTTTTTCTTTCTGACTTACTTCACTCTGTATAATAGGTCCCAGTTTCATCCACCTCATTAGAACTGATTCAAATGCATTCTTTTTAATAGCTGAGTAATATTCCATTGTGTATATGTACCACAGCTTTCTTATCCATTCCTCTGCTGATAGACATCTAGGTTGCTTCCATGTCCTGGCTATTGTAAACAGTGCTGTGATGAACATTGGGGTACACATGTCTGTTTCAATTCTGGTTTCCTCGGTCTGTATGCCCAGCAGTGGGTCTGCTGGGTCGTGTGGCAGTTCTGTTTCCAGTTTTTTAAGGAATCTCCACACTGTTCTCCATAGTGGCTGTACTAGTTTGCACTCCCATCAACAGTGTAAGAGGGTTCCCTTTTCTCTGCACCCTCTCCAGCATTTATTGTTTGTAGACTTTTTGATAGCAGCCATTCTGACCAGCGTGAGATGGTACCTCATTGTGGTTCTGATTTGCAGGAAATTCTTGAATTCCAAGCCATGACCCAGATCACTATGAAATCTCAGCCATGCAGGATTATGCCTTGGCATGGGTGAGGAACATTTAAAGGATGATGAGTAGTCCTTCTCATCCTTCAAGGTCCACTCCAGCTATCTGTTCTTTTTCTCCTCATAGTTCTATAGGTCAGAAGTTAAGGTGAGCTTGGCTGGGTTATCTGCTTAGGGTCTCACAAGGGTGAAAGTGAAGTATCAGCTGGACAGGGTCCTTATCTGAAATCTCTGGGAGAGAATCTGCTTCCAAATTCCTTATGTGTTGGCAGAATCAATTTCCTTGAGGTTGTAGGACAGAGATCTCTTTTTTTTAATTGTTGTTGCCAGCTGTTGGCTAGGGGTTGCTCTTAGGGATCACTCTTGGGTTATTGCCCCATGACCCCCTCCATTTCAGCAACAGAGGACCTCCCTCAGAGCAAATCTCTCACGCTTCAAATCTTTCTCACGCTTTAAATCTCTTTATGCTTTCTTCTTCATCATCCAGCCAGGGAAAGCCTTGCTGTTAAAGGATTCATATGATTAGGTTAGGAATACCTGAGTTATATCCTTTTCTTAAGGTCTGATAAGTAACCTTATCTGCAAGGTCCTTTTACCATTTAACAGTCGTAAAAGTAACAAGGGGCAGGCATCACAGGGCCATCTAGAATTCTGCCTATCATAGGCAATCACTTATAAAGCTGCTAAATTGGGAGTTCCTTTAGGGAAACTAAAGTACTAGTACTGTCCTGTTTATCTTTGTATCTAGCTTCTAATACAGTGCTTGTAAATATCCAGGAGAGGTCTGTTGAATGAATGAGATCTAGGATAAAAAGAGAAAATTCGAAGTTGGTAATCATACAACTGTATGAGAGTCAGGAAAGCTTGACAATTAATACAACTGCTTGTTGAGACACTATGGCAGAGAGTTTGGAAAGTCCAGTCAAATGACACAGGACCCCTTGACAGAAAAAACTTGAAAGCTGTGATAGACTGTAGAAATACATGTTTTAGTTGGGGTGGTTTGTATATTTAACTCAATTTTTATAATTTTTTTTTTCCAGAAAATAAAGCACTTAAAGTTCAGACAAGTGGAGAGGCAGATGTAGCTGAAAGAGTGGATCTGGAAGAGCTGATTCAATGTGCAACTGGTAAAATGGAGCTTTATGCGAGAGCTGAGCTTTCTGAGCAAGTTGAAGGCAATTGTGAAATTGTAAATGAACTAGTTGCTGCCTCCACACAAAAAGGCCAGATGAAGAAGAAAAGGTTGAGTGAACTGGGGATCACACAAGCTGATGACAACTTAATGTCACAGGAGATGTTTGTTTCAATTGTGGGGAACCAGTTCAAGTGGAATGGGAAAGGGAGTTTTGGCACATTTCTTTTCTGACCACTGTGATGTAAATAGATAGCAAAATATTGAATTTTGCACGTTGCCCCCAAGAATCACTGCTGCTATCATACTTTGCTTCATGTCTATATTTTGTATCTGATATATTCAGTTGGATTTGAGTGAAATGTAGCTTTATTTCTCTCGGCAAGTGTTGCACGTAAAACACTCTCTCTCTGTTTAATAAAGTCATAAAACAAAATAGAAAACATTTGGAGATTCGTATCCAGAAAGTCTTGCTTTCTCAAATACATAGTTCCCACATTAAGTCTATTAATAACTTTCTAGTATAAATATACTTTAGCACTTCAAAGATGAGGAAGAAAGGCAGAGAATGCCAGGTGCGTGCACAAAAACGTAGTGTATCAAAATGCAGTATTCTTATAGTTGTCTTTTTAATCCCAGTTACAGTGAGTCTGATAGCCATGCTTTATTTGCATAATACTTGTAATATTTGCATAAAGCTTGTAATATTTGCATTAAAGCTTTTATGATTGGGACGTGACCTGCCTTATCAGACATATTGAGAATCTTGAGAAGAAATGCCTTTTTATGCTGAACTATGTAATCATCAAAGCAATAATGGCATAGCAGGTTTGAAACAGGAATGAAACGTGTTCTTCAGAGCCAGTGTGTACATAGAGCATTTTCCCTGTTGCTGAATATGAATGATTAAAAAGAAGGTACTTTTCTTTCACCATAAAAGTACTCTGATCAGATTTCTTACATAGGCAAAATGATTACCTATAAACATATCAGCTCTATGTTCTTGATATCTTATTGTAAAGTACAGCTTTTTAAAATATTTATATTATAAGAAAGTATATGTGACATTAATGTTCCTACTGATTAAAATTACAATGATGAAAATAAGAAATTGAATCTTGTGATATTTTTTCAAATGCATTATGGGCCATAGTGCACGTGTGCACGTGTGATCCTTTGAAGTACATACAGTATTTTGACATCATTTTAGTGTTTCAGAAAGACTATTAAAATGTTTTCTCAGAGAAATTGTTTCTTAAATTTGAATAAGTTGTAATTTTATTTTTCAGATGCTAAAAAGTGTGGAAGGATTTGTGTTAGACTTTTCGTTTGACCATTGCAAGGCATTTTTCTTTTACTCTTTAAATCCTATTCCAAAAGTAATACTAATTAATTCTGTGTCACTTGAGCTAAATTCTTTTTTGAAAACCATTTATTCAACTTAAAAAGATCAAATTGGTTTTCGGATTAAATTTCTGTTTTATCTTAGAGTTTAGATTTTGTTTATTTTCTCTTGTAACTTACTAGATAGAGTGTCAGGAGAATGACCAGGTAAGTAAAGTTAATACCTTCTTTGTTCCTTATTATAGGATGATGGTTTTTCAGATTTCCTTTCTATCTCAGTTTAAATCTAACCTTACTATATATTAATTTTTGTTCAAATGATGAGTTAGTGAATAGACAAGTATATTCTTATTTAAGTTACATAGAGTCCATTTTGCTTATTGGGGAGGATTGAGCATCTCAGATAACTTAGTTCAGGGAGTATAGAGAGAGCCCTCGAGGGATTTGACAGTTGAAGTAAAAATACTGACATGGAAAAAGTTTTTACTTGAGATTAAGTATTAATATATACTCAAATCTACTCTTCTGAGTCTTGTGACTTATTTACATAGGGCTTGTCCATTACAAGCTTATAAAAGTATTTTATATTATCTTCTAGTACAAGTAGGCTTATTTAAGTTTACACTTCTAATCCACCTGTAATTTGGTTTTATGGATGTTATGATGTAGAACTGTTTTTCTCTCAGTGGTTAGCAAGTTCTCTTGATAGTGCCTGTTGACTAGTTCATTTTTCCCCACTTAACTGGAATCATGCTAAATTCCCATGTTTGCCTATAGTTGACCCTCTGGCTTAAAAACTACTGTCTGATAATCTCTAGCTAAGTGTATATTCTGTTACAAGAATCTACATCACTAGCACTCAATCAAATTTGAATAGAAGTATTTTCTAGCCATCCTGCATTGTAGCAAGTTATTTCTCCTCTTAGTCACCAGAGGAAAAGATAGCCTCACTTACTCTTTTGAAAACCTTCAAAACCTTCTTGAAAATTAACATTTATCTCTTTCTTTGATATAATAAAAAATCATCAATTTTAAATCTACAACTCCTTTTGAGTCTTGACAAATATGTAGTTATGTAACTACTACTACAATCATAATATTGAAAGTCCCCATCATCTTTAATAAAAGTTCCCTCATTTTTCTTTGCAGTCAATCCCCTCTGCCTCCTGTTGGGTCCTGGCAACCTCTTATCTGCTGTCAGTCACCATAGTTTTGCTTTTTCCTAGAATTGTGTATAATAAAGAAAGACTCAGCATATAGTCTTTGTGTCCATCTTCTTAAGCTTAGCATAATGCTCTTAAAGTACATCTATATCGTTTCATGTGTCTGTATTTCGTTTTTATGGCTGCATAGTTTTCCACTGTGTAGCTGTTGAATATCCTACCAGCAGTCTATGCGAGTTCTAGTTGCTCTACATTTTTGCTAACACTTGGTAATTGCCATTCTTTTAAATTTTAAGTATTCTAACGGATGTCCAGTGATAGCTCATTGTGTTTTTAATTTGCATTTACTTTATGATTAATGGTGTTTAGCATCTTTTCATATACTTACTTGCCATTTCTATATCTTTGGTGAAGTGTCTATTCACATCTTTTGCTTATTTTATTCCCCCCAATCAGGTTGTCTTATTGAGTTGTACGGTTTGTGTTTTTTAATTCTGGATGCAAATTTTTAATCAAATATATGTTTTGCAAATATTTCCTTTCTGCCTGTGGTGTGGGCTTTAATTTTCTTAATAGTACCAGTTTATGCCTTCTCTGGAAACCTTTTTTTCTCTTTTCCTACCTTCTTTTTGGGCTTCCCTTGTGGCTCAGTGGTAAAGAATCCACCTACAATATGAGAGACCTGGGTTCAGTCCCTGGGTTGGGAAGATCCCCTGGAGAGGGAAAGGCTACCCATTCCAGTATTCTGGCCTGGAGAATTCCATGGACTGTATAGTCCACCGGGTCACAAAGAGTCGGACATGACTGAGTGACTTTCACTTACCTTCTTTTGGGTTGTTTTTTTTTTAACTTAAAAAATGGATCCATTTTATCTCTACCATTGGCTTATTATACACACGTTAAATATATATTTTATAGTTTTGCTTCAGGGCAGTAGTTCTCAATCAGAGGCAAGTTTGGCCCCTTACCTCTACCCCAAAAGGACATGTGCCAAAGTCTGGAGACGTTTTTGGTTGTCACAACTTAGAGTGGAGTGCTCATGGTGTGTATAGGTAGAGGCCAGGGATGCCAGTAAACATCTGAACCTAACAGTGTACCTGTACCCTCACACTGTGGAATGACATTTTGGCCAAAAATGTCAGTTGTACCAAGAAAAGCTCCTGCTCCAGGCAGTCCTCAGCAACTTTTTCTGTAAAGAACCAGATAGTAAATACATGGTCTTATATCTCCTTCTACCCACCTGCTTCCAAAATGTATAAAACATTCTTAGCTTCAGAACAAAAATGAGTAGCAAGATGAATCTGTCCTATGGCCTGAATTTGCTGACCCTTGCTCTACAGTTTACAATAGACAGAAACTGTCTTCTCACCTTATATGTAAAGTCCATTTTCCCTTCTTTCCCTCGTGCTATTGTTGTCAAACACTTTACCCTTACATAGGTTTATAAGCCCCTCAATATTTTGCTGTCATTTTTGTTTTAAACTATTAGCTGTCAGGAAGATTGAAAAATGTGTCTTTTATATTTGTTAATGTATGGACTATTTCTGGCACTTTTCATTCTTCATTATATAGATCCAGTTTTCTATTTGGTATCATATTCTACCTGAATAATATTCTTTATCATTTCTTTTGGTATAGGTCTGCTGACACTGAATTCTTCTAGATTTCATTTGTCTGAAAATGCCTTTATTTTGTCATTAATTTTGAAAGATGACTTTTTGCTGCTTCAGATCAGATCAGATCAGTTGCTCAGTCGTGTCCGACTCTTTGCAACCCCATGAATCACAGCACGCCAGGACTCCCTGTCCATCACCAACTCCCAGAGTTCACCCAGACTCACGTTCATCGAGTCAGTGATGCCATCCAGCCATCTCATCCTCTCTCGTCCCCTTCTCCTCCTGCCCCCAATCCCTCCCAGCATCAGAGTCTTTTCCAATGAGTCAACTCTTCCCATGACGTGGCCAAAGTACTGGAGTTTCAGCTTTAGCATCATTCCTTCCAAAGAAATCCCAGGGCTGATCTTCAGAATGGACTGGTTGGATCTCCTTGCAGTCCAAGGGACTCTCAAGAGTCTTCTCCAACACCACAGTTCAAAAGCATCAATTCTTCGGCGCTCAGCTTTCTTCACAATCCAACTCTCACAGCCATACATGACCACTGGAAAAACCATAGCCTTGACTAGACGAACCTTTGTTGGCAAAGTAATGTCTCTGCTTTTCAATATGCTATCTAGGTTGGTCATAACTTTCCTTCCAAGGAGTAAGCGTCTTTTAATTTCATGGCTGCAGTCACCATCTGCAATGATTTTGGAGCCCCCAAAAATAAAGTCAGCCACTGTTTCCACTGTTTCCCCATCTATTTCCCATGAAGTGATGGGACCAGATGCCATGATGTTCGTTTTCTGAATGTTGAGTTTTAAGCCAACTTTTTGATTCTCCACTTTCACTTTCATCAAGAGGCTTTTTAGTTCCTCTTCAATTTCTGCCATAAGGGTGGTGTCAACTGCATATCTGAGGTTATTGATATTTCTCCCAGCAATCTTGATTCCAGCTTGTGTTTCTTGCAGTCCAGTGTTTCTCATGATGTACTCTGCATATAAGTTAAATAAACAGGGTGACAATATACAGCCTTGATGAACTCCTTTTCCTATTTGGAACCAGTCTGTTGTTCCATGTCCAGTTCTAACTGTTGCTTTCTGACCTGCATACAAATTTCTCAAGAGGCAGATCAGGTGGTCTGGTATTCCCATCTCTTTCAGAATTTTCCACAGTTTATTGTGATCCACACAGTCAAAGGCTTTGGCATAGTCAATAAAGAAGAAATAGATGTTTTTCTGGAACTCTCTTGCTTTTTCTGTGATCTAGTGGGTGTTGGCAATTTGATCTCTGGTTCCTCTGCCTTTTCTAAAACCAGCTTGAACATCAGGAAGTTCACGGTTCACATATTGCTGAAGCCTGGCTTGGAGAATTTTGAGCATTACTTTACTAGCGTGTGAGATGAGTGCAATTGTGCGGTCGTTTGAGCATTCTTTGGCATTGCCTTTCTTTGAGATTGGAATGAAAACTGACCTTTTCCAGTCCTGTGGCCACTGCTGAGTTTTCCGAATTTGCTGGCATATTGAGTGCAGCACTTTCACCGCATCATCTTTCAGGTTTTGGAATAGCTCAACGGAATTCCATCACCTCCACTAGCTTTGTTCGTAGTGATGCTTTCTAAGGCCCACTTGACTTCACATTCCAGGATGTCTGGCTCTAGGTGAGTGATCACACCATCGTGATTATCTGGGTCGTGAAGATCTTTTTTGTACAGTTCTTCTGTGTATTCTTGCCACCTGTTCTTAATATCTTCTGCTTCTGTTAGGTCCATACCATTTCTGTCCTTTATCAAGTCCATCTTTGCATGAAATGTTCCCTTGGTATCTCTGATTTTCTTGAAGAGATCCCTAGTCTTTCCCATTCTGTTGTTTTCCTCTATTTCTTTGCATTGATCACTGAAGAAGGCTTTCTTATCTCTTCTTGCTATTCTTTGGAACTCTGCATTCAGATGTTTATATCTTTCCTTTTCTCCTTTGCTTTTTACTTCTCTTCTTTTCACAGCTATTTGTAAGGCCTCCCCAGACAGCCATTTTGCTTTTTTGCATTTCTTTTCCATGGGGATGGTCTTGATCCCTGTCTCCTGTACAGTGTCACGAACCTCAGTCCATAGTTCATCAGGCACTCTATCTATCAGATCTAGGCCCTTAAATCTATTTCTCACTTCCACTGTATAATCATAAGGGATTTGATTTAGGTCATACCTGAATGGTCTAGTGGTTTTCCCTACTTTCTTCAATTTAAGTCTGAATTTGGCAATAAGGAGTTCATGATCTGAGCCACAGTCAGCTGCTGGTCTTGTTTTTGCTGACTGTATAGAGCTTCTCCATCTTTGGCTGAAAAGAATATAATCAATCTGATTTCTGTGTTGACCATCTGGTGGTGTCCATGTATAGAGTCTTCTCTTGTGTTGTTGGAAGAGGGTGTTTGTTATGACCAGTGCATTTTCTTGGCAAAACTCTATTAGCCTTTGCCCTGCTTCATTCAGTATTCCAAGGCCAAATTTTCCTGTTACTCCAGGTGTTTCTTGACTTCCTACTTTTGCATTCCAGTCCCCTATAATGAAAAGGACATCTTTTTTGCTGCTTAGAGAATTCTAAATTGACAGTGTATCTCAGTGTTTAAAGATGTCCTTCACTATCATTTCACTTTCATAGTTTCTGGCAAGCAGACTATTCAATCACTGGTTGTCAGTCAGCAGTTTCATTATCCTATATCTTTGTGTTGATTTTGTTTTATTTTTATTTATCCTGCATGGAGTTCATTGTACTTCTTCATTGTGTGAGTTTTTTTCAGATATTTTTTCTGTCCTGCTCTCTCTCTCATCTCTATTTCCTTAATTCTAATTACATACATGTTTCTCTGTTTTATTTTGTTCCTAAGGTCACTGATACATTATTCATTTGTGTTTCACTTTGGATAGTTTCTATTGGTATGTCTTCAAGTTTACTAAAATTTTCTTCCAAATAATTTAAACTTCTATCAATCTCACCCATTTCAGATATTATGTATTTTTTAATCCCAAGATGGTTTTTCAGGGTGACTATAACATCTTTCCTTTTGCTCTTTAACATGATTATATTTTCTAGTTTCTTGATCATATAGGACATATTTATTATAGCTATTAGTATCCTTATTTGATAGCTTTATCATCTCTTGCTTCTGGGTCTGTTTCTATTGATTGGTTTCACTCTTGGTTATGGGTCATATTTTCCTGTTTCTTTGCTGCTTGCTTATTTCTGATTGGATGCTAGGCATCATGAATTTTCTGCTAACGTATAGTTTGTTTTAGTCCTTTATAGTGTTGGCTTTGTTTTTTTTCCTGGAATGCAGTTACTTGGAATCAGTTGAATTCTTTCAATGTTTGCTTTTAAGCTCTGTTTGGGTAGGTTCAGAGCAGCTTATAGTCTGGTCAATTTACACCTTTCTTTGCTTTTCCAGAACTCTATCTGGTGCCCCATATATTATGAGATCTTTTCACTTTGGCTGGTAGGAGTGAAGTCTTTTCTGCTCATTCTTTTCTGGTGACCCTTTCCCCAGCCTTGGGTACCTTTCTTCACACACATGCGGTTGGTACTCAACCCATACTCAAGGGGACCCACTGCAGGTTTCTGAAGCTCTCCTGTACATTTCCTTTCTCTAATAGTTTGCCTTGCAAATTCTGGGTGCCTTGGCCTCTAAACTCTTGATTTCTGTTTCCTAGCCTTAGTGAATCAGCTGTGCTCTGCTCCCTGTCCCTGTGTTGAGGCCTGGAAACTGCCTCCAGGCAGAAGGCTGGTATAATTTTATTTCCCGTCTCAGGTATCACAGTCCTGTGTTATCTGTTGTCTGATGTATGGAAAACCATTGTCTCATATGTTTTGTCCAGTTGTATAGTTATTTAAGGCAGGAGGGTAAATCTGAAACTTGTTACTCAGTCTTCACTGAAAGTGGAAGTCTTCTTTAATCCTCCAGGTTGGAACTGAGGTAAAAGACAGTGGGCCTCTGGGCTGCCCACCTAGTGTTTGTTGAGTGGAGTGAGATTCAAGCTTTGTTCTCACCCAGACACTCCAAGGGCAAAGCTAGTGGCAAAAGTTGAGCTCTGCCAAAGTAAAGCAATAAGGTGCCCGTTCTTGAGGTCAAGGAAGACTTTCCTGTGTGCAAATGTGCAGGAAGCCTTCTTGGGGGTTAAAAAGGGAGAGGGCTCCACTCCATAACAAGTGAGGACATGCACCCATAGGCCTGTGGTAGAATCCATCTTAGGAAAAAGCCGCACGTGCATCTTGGGGAAGGTCCGAGATGTGAAGAAAGAAACAAGATAATTGGTCAAATGTAAGCAAAGACCTGAAAGGACTGTCCTATATAAGTGATTGAAATCACCTTACTGGGCCCCTCATCAAAGAGGATGCCCATACCCTTTCTCTCTGGGGTGTATTTCTGCCTAGCTTCTGATTTTAGACTGTTTTCCTGTGTGCTCTCCCACACATTGTACTGTCTCTAATAATAAACTTTGTGCCTGTTCTTACGGTTTTTGCCTCCTTGAAACATTTTTGTTTTCAAACGGAAAGAGCCAGGGCCACTTCGCTTCTAGCCTCTAGCCTCTGATGGTCTAGTGGCTAGGATTCCTGGTTTTCAAACAGGTTACCCAGATTCCATTCCTGGGCAGGGAACTGAGAGCTCTCTTCAGGACCACTCTCCTTCTGAGATCAGAACCATTTCCAAAAGAAATGGGTGACTCTATGTTAGTAGAGAGAGAAGTTAGGAGACTATGTTATGGAGTCTCTCTATGTTAGGATACTCTGTGATAGCCAATTAGTAACTAGGTCAAGTTCCTGAGTTTCTCTGTAGCTTATTTCTGTTGAAATATTTACTAGAATGGTTGGTATTTGACTATAAAAACATTTTTGGAGTATTTAAATAAAAGCAAGTATTGGTGGGGTGGTGTCACAGGGCATTAACTCTGAATTGAGCACATCACATTCTAGAATCTTAACCAACTCTAATTTGGTTTGCTCGCATCCAAAAGTAGGAGTTTACCATGCATGCATGCTTCTGAGTTCAGCTTTTATTGCCTGAAGGCCAGGTTGGCTGACAACTTTCTCACTGAAATAATCTTGGTGTATAGCCCTTTAAAGGCCGTTTTGAGTAAAATTGGACCAATTTAGCAAGCAACTAAAAACTAATTCAAATCTTTGCATTATTTTCATGGGAAGCATAATGCATTGCAGTTAACTTGTGAATATTCTTGCAAAATCAAGTATCCCTAACTTATAGTTGGTCCTTGCGCTAAAGGCAGCTCTCCTAGGTGATAACTAGTGATGTTTTTCCATCAAGACTTTTAGGAATCCACATACTGTTTTATTTTAGATCTCAAAAACTTTCTGAAGGTGTTAGCATATTAACATTGATGTGGCTTTTGGTGCATTAATAAAGTGCTCCTGCACTTAGCTTTTCTTCAATGCTTGCTGCTGCTGCTGCTAAGTCGCTTCAGTCATGTCCAACTCTGTGCGACCCCATAGATGGCAGCCCACCAGGCTCCCCGTCCCTGGGATTCTCCAGGCAAGAACACTGGAGTGGGTTGCCATTTCCTTCTCCAATGCATGAAAATGAAAAGTGAAAGTGAAGTCGCTTAGTCGTGTCCGACTTCAATGCTTACAAGGCACCAAATGAGTTGCAAGGAAGATGAGAAAGAGAGTTCAACACTTTCTAAAGTAATATTAAGCTTTATAGCACTGGAAATCTATTTAATTCCCTTTCATTGCTTCTAAAATGCATTTCAAATCTGTTGTCATTGGTAACATGCTCAGAGTCATTGGAGAATTATTTTTGACTTGGTATTTATATCTAAAATTTGCTAGTGAGACAAATCCTCTCCAGTGCTTGAGGAAATTAACATTTTGACTTTTCAACATAGTATTGATATTAGGTTAGTTTACAGTTCCCTGGGGTCTTTCAATTTTCTGGATTTAGAAAGGTTAACAGATTTCAAACTTCTTGTTTTAAGAAAGTCATATTGTCTTGGTCACAGAGTTTCCCTCTAAATTCAGTTTTCTGTTCTTTTAAGTAATCATTTCGTTAAGCCAAGTCTCTAATTCTGTATTACATAGATGTTGTCCCTTAATTTGAAAAACAGAAACGACTGTAATTCTTTTTTTAATCAGTGTGAAACCGCTTCTGTCCAGACTGTAACTGACTATTCAGCAATTGACAAGGGAGGGTTCTGCTAGGCTCTGGAATGTAATGACTAATTTGCTGATGGCATTATGATGGAGGGGAGGGAGGAAATCTACTCTGTAGAACACTATCACCTGAAAGCTTTTCTGGAGGGAGGTCTGATAGGCACTGGTAATATAAGAGAAGTGCTTACACTATGAAATTAACTGTGTAATATCATATGGAAAGATCTGAGACTATTAAAGCAAATACTGACAATAGAAAGCCAATCATTTTTCCCAAGACAAAAATGTTGGACTACAGGTATTTTTCTATAGCATATGTTAGGGCATCTGGGTACTTGAGGGAAGAGATTTGGTCTTTTCTGCATCCAAATTTTGAAGATGTTAAGGATGTAGATAATGGCAGGAGTATAGGAGGCTCTCAGAAAATACTATCTTAGATAGACATCATGGAAATGTATGAGTATCCCATTTTTATCCAGCACTTTTGCTTCTCTAGAAAAAGAGCCTAAGGATAACTTCCATAGAACATGAAGACAGAATTATTTCAGGTTCATCACTCATGGTATTGATTATGAATGCATGTGAGTCTGTGTCTTCCTGCAATTTCTAGAGACCAAGCATGTAGGGTCATTATTTCAGCCCACACCCCCCCTTTTTTTTCCATGCCAGTGCTATAAGATGACAAGGCTGGAAAATTAGCTGATGACTCTCAGCACTTAGCTGCGCTTGAAACATTATGCATAGGCACCACCACCCTCTCAAGATCCTGAAATAACTGATCTAAAGTCAGTTCAGGCATAGATAATTTAAAATAAAACATCTGTTACATTGTTGTTTGCAAGAAAGCCCAGAACTCTAAATGTCTAGAGTTGTGTGAAAATTCCTCTTTCTTAAATCTGCCACGAACTATTCATGTCACCTTGAACATGTGAATAACCCACCCGAACATTTTCTGACTTGAGAAATGGAATACAGCTTTGCTGACCTGCTTTGAGTTAATTTCATGAGGTTTCTTTAATGTCCAAGTCTCTTGACTAAGTATTAATATCATAATGTCTGAGTATTGACCCAGGGACTTAAATGGAGAGTGCTCTATGTATGGCATCCTGCTGGATATTGTGGGAGAGTAAAGGATGTATAAGATCCAACCTCCAACTATGTAGAACCACAAGAAATGGGTTCATAGCAGTGTTACCAACCAGGGTTTGTGGGTTCCTTAATCAACAGAAATTGGTAAGAGGCCAGACAATGGAGACCTTGCTGCAGCAGGGGGTAGTGAAAAGTACCATGTTCCCTTGCTTCCTCCCTGAGGAGGGCAAGGGTGTTCCTTACATCAGGTGAGGGTAGGGGTAGGATCAGGAGTTGGGCCAAAGGGTGGCATAAATGGTTTGCCCACCCTTTCAGTGGTGTGTGCATGGGTCATGTGGCTTTATTCCAGATACCCTGCTCCCAGCTCTTCAGAAGTGGCAGCTGGGATTTTTGGTCTTTTTGTATTTTGTCTGTAATTTGCCCCAACTGGATGTGCAGGCAGTTATTTTTAATCCCTTATAGTTTCTTTGTATTTTGTTACTCAAGGAGATCTCAGGTGCAAGCACCACAGCAGAGGGTCCCAGGTCCCAAGCTGTCTCCCAGCCTGGCTCATACTAGCCCCAAATTACAGACAACCCAAACGTCTCAAAGGAGAATGGATATGTAATTGTATTTTCACAGACTAGACTAGTATATACAACGTGTGTGTTGTAATGCTGGAGGAAAGAAGCCATACATATAAAACAGCAGAATCTATATGATTCTATTTATAGGAAGTTAAAAAAAAGGAGAACATATTTTATATGATAGAAGAAAGAATAATTGATTACCTTTGGTGAGGGCCTATTTAGAAGGGATCTTGAGGGCAAACTCTGGTGTGCTGGAAAGATTCTTTCTCTTGACTTGTGTAGTGCTTATATATGTGTGTGTGTGTGTGTGTGTGTATGTATATATCCATCAAACTGTTCACTTAGGGTTTGCACACTTTATTGAGCATATTATTTCTCAAAAATTTAATTTATTTTTTTATTGAAGAATAATTGCTTTACAGAATTTTGTTGTTTTCTGTCAAACCTCAACATGAATCAGATATAGGTATACATATGTCCCCTCCCTTGTGAACCTCCCTCCCATCCCATGCTTCCAGGTTGATACAGAGCCCCTGTTTGAGTTTCCTGAGCCATACAGCAAATTCCCATTGTCTGTCTATTTTACATATGGTAATGTGAGTTTCCATGTTACTCTTTTCATACATCTCACCCTCTCCTCCCCTCTCCCCATGTCCATGAGTGTATTCTCTGTCTGTTTCTCCACTGCTGCCCTGTAAATAAATTCTTTAGTACCATTTTTCTAAATTCTGTATATGTGAGTTAGAATACGATATTTATCTTTCTCTTTCTGACTCACTTCATTCTGTATAATGCTATGATATGCTAAGTTGCTTCAGTCGTGTCCCACTCTGTGCTACCCCATAGACAGCACCAGGCTCCCCCGTCCCTGGGATTCTCCAGGCAAGAACACTGGAGTGGGTTGCCATTTCCTTCTCCAATGCATGAAAGTGAAAAGTGAAAGGGAAGTCGCTCAGTTGTGTCCGACTTTTAGCGACCCCATGGACTGCAGCCTACCAGGCTCCTCCATCCATGGGATGTTCCAGGCAAGAGTACTGGAGTGGGGTGCCATTGCCTTCTCCGCTCTGTATAATAGGTTCTTGGTTCATCCACCTCATCAGAACTGACTCAAATGTGTTCCTTTTTATGGCTGACTAATATTCCATTGTGTATATGTACCACAACTTCATTATCCATTCGTCTGTCAATGGACATCTAGGTTGCTTCCATGTTCTAGCTATTGTAAAGAGTGCTGTAATGAACAATGGGATACATGTGTCTTTTTCAATTTTGGTTTCCTCAGGATATATGCCTAGGAGTGGGATTGTTGGGTTATGGTGGTTTTATTCCTAGTTTTTTAAGCAATCTCCATACCATCTTCCATAGTGGCTGTATCAATTTACATTCCCACCAACAGTGCAAGAGTGTTCCCTTTTCTCCACACCCTCTCCAGTGTTTATTGTTTATAGACTTTGATAATAGCCATTATGACTGGTGTGAGGTGACATCTCACTGTGGTTTTGATTTGCATTCTCTAATAATGAGCAATGTTGAGCATCTTTTCATGTGTTTGTTAGCCATCTACATGTCTTCTTTGGAGAAATGTCTGTTTAGGTCTTCTTCCCACTTTTGGATTGGGTTGTTTTTCTGGCATTGAGTTGTATGAGCTGCTTGTATATTTTGAAAATTAATCTTTTGTCAGTTATTTCACTTGCTATTATTTTTTTCCATTGTGAGGGTTGTCTTTTCAGCTTGCTTATAGTTTCCTTTGCTGTGCAAAAGCTTTTAAGTTTAATTGGGTCCCACTTGTTTGCTTTTGTTTTTATTTCCGTTACTCTAGGAGGTGGGTCATAGAGGAACTTGCTTTGGTTTATGTCATCGAGTGTTCTGCCTATGTTTTCCTCTAAGAGTTTCATAGTTTCTGGTCTTACATTTAGGTCTTTAATCCATTTTGAGTTTATATTTGTGTATGGTGTTAGGAAGTGTTCTAATTTCATTCTTTTACACATAACTGTCCAGTTTTCCCAACACCATTTATTGAAGAGGCTGTCTATTCCCTACCGGGAGCCGGTGAGGCATTCCACTCGTGACAAAGGTCATGAGGAAGGAGGCTCGGCATACGCAAAGGCGGGATCGAGCCTCAGGAGTCCCCCTAGATATTCTCGAGCATCTACCCCCCAAAAAACCAGAGTCTGCCTACTTTATTGCTTTGTGCTCTCACCTCTGACTTTACTGGGGGCTGTCCCCTACCACCATCTCGCTCTCTCTGTCAAAGAGTTAACTTACAGCTCCAATTAATAAAGTTCCTGGGCAATTAGGAGTGTTTAAATCCAAACCCCTCAGATGGCTCTCTAACTCGCCTGACAAGTTTACCCGGACTCCTACAGCTATGCATACGTTTGTTTACAGTCTCCCAGCCTCGAGAGGCAAGGGAAGCTTAAGATATTCAAATAGCTTAGAGCCTCTCAGAGGGTTAGAAACTGTCAGAATAAACTAGTAAAGGATTTCATTGATGAGCCAATGCTTGTTGCCAAGTTTTCACATCCCCTGTATTGTATCCTTGAATGTGTATTAATTAATAGTTGGTATGTAGAAAAAATAAGTAGTGGCCTTGGTGTTAGTAACTTTAGACCCTTAAGGTAATAAATTCTTTTCTTTGTTGTAAACCCATTACACATCCGCCCTATAGGAATGCAATTTTATTTTCGGAAGATGGTGCCAAACCTTAAAATAATTACTCTTAAAGAAAATAAGTCTTTGTTGATAAGTCCTTGTCAGGAGTCATAAAATGTTAATAGGCCTTCTGGCCAGAAGATGATGTAAATCACCTAAACCATTTGTATACAATAAATTTGCAGGAAAGAAACCCTGGTTTTTGATAAGGATCAAAAACTGCTGACTTGCATCCCCTATTATCCTTTATGTGTAACTTAGGGTATATAAGCCCCTGTTAAAAATAAAGCTACGGGCCTTGCTCACCAACGCTTGGTCTCCCCATGTCATTCTTTTCACATTCTGGCTGAAGTCTCCATCTGGAGCGTGGATATCCTCTGCGACCATTTATTTGCCTGGGCTTCTAAGACCCACTCGAGAAGGTGCCTAAGGTGGGGCACCTTCCGCTATTCGAGAGGGCGCCTGCGGCCTCCGTGGTCAGAGCTAACCTGGTGTCACGGGTTATATTGATTTTCCGCCTAAACCAAGCTACTCAGCCTCTTTTCTCCACTGAATTTTCCTACTGAGCTATCCTCATTCTATTACTCTTTATATCTCTAATTAACATTTGAATAGGTCACCTAAGCCATCTCTCCTTGAATACCCTGGATCAGCCGGGGCTGGACCCCGGCAATTCCCCATTGTATATTCTTGCCTCCTTTGTCAAAAATAAGGTATCCATAGGAGCATGGGTTTATTTCTGGGCTTTCTATCTTATTCCATTGGTCTATATTTCTGTTTTTGTGCCAGTACCATACTGTCTTGAAGACTGTAGCTTTGTAATATAATCTGAAGTCAGGAAGGTTGATTCCTCCAGCTCCATTCTTCTTTCTCAAGACTGCTTTGGCTATTCAGCATCCTTTGTGTTTTCATATGAATTGTGAATTTTTTTGTTTCACTTCTGTGAAAAATGCTGTTGGTAATTTTATAGGGATAACATTGAATCTGTAGATTGTATTTGGTAGTATAGTCATTTTCACAATATTGATTCTTCCTACCCAGGAACATGGAATATCTCTCCATCTGTTTATGTCATCTTTGATTTCTTTTTTTAGTGTCTTATCATTTTCTATGTACAGTTCTTTTGTCTCCTTAGGTAAGTTTATTCCTAAATATTCTTTTTGTTGCAATGGCAAATGGGATTGATTCCTTAATTTCTCTTTCTGATTTTTCATTGTTAGTATACAGAGATGCAAGTGATTTCTGTGTATTGATTTTGTATCCTGCAACTTTGCTAAATTCACTGATTAGCTCTAGTAATTTTCTGATACTATCTTTAGGGTTTTCTATGTACAGTATCATGTCATCTGCAAACAGTGAGAACTTTACTTCTTCTTTTCCAATCTGAATTCCTTTTATTTCTTTTTCTTCTCTGATTGCTATAGCTAGGACTTTCAGAACTATGTTAAACAATAGTAGTGAAAGTGGACACCCTTGTCTTGTTCCTGATCTTAGGGGGGATGGTTTCAGTTTTTCACCATTGAGAATAATGTTTGCTGTATGCTTATCATATATGGTCTTACTATGTTGAGGTAAGTTCCTTCTATGCCCATTTTTTTTAAGAGTTTTAATCATAAGTGATCCACTGGAGAAGGGATAGGCTACCCACTCCAGTATTCTTGGGCTTCCCTTGTGGCTTAGCTCGTAAAGAGTCTGCCTGCAATACGGGAGAACTGGGTTCAATTCCGGGGTTGGGAAGATCCCCTGGAGAAGGGAAAGGCTACCCACTCCAGGATTCTGGCCTAGAGAATTCTATGGATTGTTTAGTCCATGGGGTGGAAAGAGTCAGACATGACTGAGCAACTTTCACTTTCACTTCAATCATAAATGGGTCCTGAATTTTATCAAAGGCTTTTTCTGCATCTATTGAGACAGAGGATGAGATGGTTGGATGGCATTCCTGACTTGATGGACATGAGTCTCGGTGAACTCTGGGAGTTGGTGATGGACAGGGAGGCCTGGCGTGCTGCGATTCATGGGGTCGCAAAGAGTCGGACACGACTGAGCGACCGATCTGATCTGATCTGATCTGATTGAGATCATCATATGGTTTTTATCTTTCAATTTGTTAATATGGTGTTTCACACTGATTGATTTGCATATATCAAAGAATCCTTGCATTCCTGGAATAAACCCAACTTGATCATGGTGTATGAACTGTTTGATGTGTTTCTGAACTCTGCTAAAATTTTGTTGAGAATTTTTGCATCTATGTTCTTCAGTGATATTGGCCTATAGTTTTCTTTTTTGTTGTTGTCTTTGTCTGGTTTTAGTATCAGGGAGTGGTAGCCTCATAGAATGAGTTTGAAAATGTTCCTTCCTCTGAAATTTTTTGAAAGAGTTTTAGTAGGATATGCATTCAATTCATTTCAGTTCAGTCGCTCAGTCGTGTCCAACGCTTTGCGACCCCATGAATCGTAGCACGCCAGGCCTCCCTGTCCATCACCATCTCCTGGAGTTCACTCAAACTCAGGTCCATCGAGTCAGTGATGCCATCCAGCCATCTCATCCTCTGTCGTCCCCTTCTCCTCCTGCCCCCAATCCCTCCCAGCATCAGACTCTTTTCCAATGAGTCAACTCTTCGCATGAGGTGGCCAAAGTACTGGAATTACAGCTTTAGCATCATTCCCTCCAAAGAACACCCAGGGCTGATCTTTAGAATGGACTGGTTGGATCTCCTTGCAGTCCAAGGGACTCTCAAGAGTCTTCTCCAACACCACAGTTCAAAAGCATCAATTCTTCAGCGCTCAGCTTTCTTCACAGTCCAATTCTTGCATCCTTACATGACCACTGGAAAACCATAGCCTTGACTAAATGGACTTTTGTTGGCAAAGTAATGTCTCTGCTTTTCAATATGCTATCTAGGTTGGTCATAACTTTTCTTCCAAGGAGCAAACGTCTTTTAATTTCATGGCTGCAATCACCATCTGCAGTGATTTTCGAGCCCAAAAATATAAAGTCTGACACTGTTTCCACATCTATTTCCCATAAAGTGATGGGACCAGATGCCATGATGTTCGTTTTCTGAATGTTGAGCTTTAAGCCAACTTTTTCACTCTCCTCTTTCAGTTTCATCAAGAGGCTTTTGAGTTCCTCTTCACTTTCTGCCATAAGGGTGGTGTCATCTGCATATCTGAGGTTATTGATATTTCTCCCAGAAATCTTGATTCCAGCTTGTGCTTCTTCCAGCCCAGCGTTTCTCATGATGCAGGGTGACAATATACAGCATTGACATACTCCTTTTCCTATTTGGAACCAGTCTGTTGTTCCATGTCCAGTTCTAACTGTTGCTTCCTGACCTGCATACAGGTTTCTCAAGAGGCAGGTCAGGTGGTCTGGTATTCCCATCTCTTTCAGAATTTTCCACAGTTTATTGTGATCCACATGGTCAAAGGCTTTGGCATAGTCAATAAAGAAGAAATAGATGTTTTTCTGGAACTCTCTTGCTTTTTCCATGATCCATCGGATGTTGGCAATCTGATCTCTGGTTCCTCTGCCTTTTCTAAAATCAGCTTGAACATCAGGAAGTTCACAGTTCATGTATTGCTGAAGCCTGGCTTGGAAAATTTTGAGTATCACTTTACTAGCATGTGAGATGAGTGCAATTGTGCGGTAGTTTGAGCATTCTTTGGCATTGCCTTTCTTTAGGATTGGAATGAAAACTGACCTTTTCCAGTCCTGTGGCCACTGCTGACTTTTCCAAACTTGCTGGCATATTGAGTGCAGCACTTTCACAGCATCATCTTTCAGGTTTTGGAATAGCTCAACTGGAATTCCATCACCTCCACAAGCTTTGTTCGTAGTGATGCTTTCTAAGGCCCACTTGACTTCACATTCCAGGATGTCTGGCTCTAGGTGAGTGATCACACCATCGTGAATATCTTGGTCATGAAGATCTTTTTTGTACAGTTCTTCTGTATATTCTTGCCACCTCTTCTTAATATCTTCTGCTTCTGTTAGGTCCATACCATTTCTGTTCTTTATCGAGCCCATCATTGCATGAAATGTTCCCTTCGATATGCATTAGCTCTTCTCTAAATGTTTGATAGAATTCTCCTTTGAAGCCATCTGGTCCTGGGCTTTTGTTTTTTGGGAGATTTTTAATCACAGCTTCAATTTCAGGCCTTGTAAGTGGATTGTTCATAATTTCTACTTCTTTCTGGTTCAGTCTTGAAAGATTGAATTTATCTAAGAATCTGTCCATTTCTTCCAGGTTATCCATTTTATTGCCATATAGTTGTTCATAATAGTCTCTTATAATCCTTTGTTTTTCTGCATTGTCTATTGCAACCTCTCCTTTTCATTTCCAATTTTGTTGATTTGATTCTTCTCTCTTTTGTTCTTGATGAGTCTGGCTAAAGGTTTGTCAATTTTGTTTATCTTCTCAAAGAACCAGCTTTTAGTTTTATTAATCTTTAGTATTGTTTCTTTCATTTCTTTTTCATTTATTTCTGCTTGGATCTTTATGATTTCTTTCCTTCTACTAATTTTGGGGGTTCTTTGTTCTTTTTCCAGTTGTTTTAGGTGTGAAATTAGGTTGTCTGTTCAATGTTTTTCTTGTTTCTTGAGGTAGGATTGTATTGCTATAACCTTCCCTCTTATCCCATAGGTTTTGAATTGTTGTGTTTTCATTGTCATGTGTTTCTAGAAATTTTTTGATTTCCCTTTTGATTTCCTCAGTAACCTGTTGGTTATTCAGAAACATGCTGTTTAATCTCCATGTGTTTGTGTTTCTTACAGTTTTTTTCTTGTAATTGATATCTAGTTTCATAGCGTTGTGGTCAGAGATGATTGATATGATTTCAATTTTCTTAATTTACTGAGGTTTGATTTGTGACCCAAATGTGGTCTATCCTGGATAATGTTGCATGTGCACTTGAGAAGAAGGTGTATTCTTCTGCATTTGGATGGAATGTCCTGAAGATATCAATGAGATCCATCTCATCCAATGTATCATTTAAGATGTGTGTTTCCTTATTAATTTTCTATTTTGATGATCTGTCCATTGGTGAGGGGATGTTAAAGTCTCCTACTATTGTGTTACTGACCATTTCTCCATTTATGTCTGTTAGTATTTGTCTTATGTATTGAGGTGCTCCTATGGTGGGTGCATAGATATTTACAATTGTTATATCTTCCTCTTGGATTGATCCCTTGATCATTATGTAGTGTCCTTCCTTATCTCTTGTAATCTTGTTTAAGGTCTATTTTGACTGATATAAGGATTGCTTCTCCAGCTTTCTTTTGCTTCCCATTTACATGAAATATATTTTTCCATCCTCTCACTTTCAGTCTATATGTGTCTTTAGGTCTGAAGTGGGTTTCTTGTAGACAGCATATATATAGGTCTTGTTTCTGTATCCATTCAGCTAGTCTGTGTCTTTTGGTTGGAGCAGTTAATCCATTTACATTTAAAGTAATTTTTGATATATATGTTCCTATTGCCATTTTCTTCATCTTTCAGTGTCCTATCTTTTTATCTTTTCATACTGTTCATGGGGTTCTCAAGGCAAGAATACTGAAGTGGTTTGCCATTCCCTTCTCCAGTGGACCACATTCTGTCAGACCTCTCCACCATGACCCTCCCATCTTGGGTGGCCCCACACAGCATGGCTTAGTTTCATCAAGTTAGACAAGGCTGTGGTCCGTGTGATCAGATTGTCTGGTTGTCTGTGATTGTGGTCTCACTCTGTCTGCCCTCTGATGCCCTCTCTCAGCGCCTACCATCTTACTGTCTTACTTGGGTTTCTCTTACCTTGGACGTGGGTTATCCCTTCATGGCTGCTCCAGCAAAGCGCAACCGCAGCTCCTTACCTTGGACTTGGGGTAGCTCCTCTCAGCCACACTCCTGTGCTGTCACAGCTGCTGTGTTCCCTGGAATGTGAAGTCAAGTGGGCCTTAGGAAGCATCACTATGAACAAAGCTAGTGGAGGTGATGGAATTCCAGTTGAGCTATTTCAAATCCTGAAAGATGATGCTGTAAAAGTGCTGCACTCAATATACAAGCAAATTGGGAAAACTCAGCAGTGACCACAGGACTGGAAAAGGTCAGTTTTCATTCCAATCCCAGAGAAAGACAATGCCAAAAAATGCTCAAACTACCGCACAATTGTACTCATCTCACAGGCTAGTAAAGTAATGCTCAAATTTCTCCAAGCCAGGCTTCAGCAATACATGAACTGTGAACTTCCAGATGTTCAACCTGGTTTTAGAAAAGGCAGAAGAGCCAGAGATCAAATTGCCAACATCTGATGGATCATCGAAAAAGCAAGAGAGTTCCAGAAAAACATCTATTTCTTCTTTATTGACTATGCCAAAGCCTACACCACCCTTATGGCAGAAACTGAAGAAGAACTAAAAAGCGTCTTGATGAAAGTGAAAGAGGAGAGTGGAACAGTTGGCTTAAAGCTCAACATTCAGAAAACGAAGATCATGGCATCTGGTCCCATCACTTCATGGAAATAGATGGGGAAACAGTGGCTGACTTTATTTTTCTGGGCTCCAAAATCACTGCAGATGGTGATTGCAGCCATTAAATTAAAAGATGCTTACTCCTTAGAAGGAAAGTTATGACCAACTTAGCATATTAAAAAGCTGAGACATTACTTTGTCAACAAAGTCTGTCTCAAGGCTATGGTTTTTCCAGTGGTCATGTATGGATGTGAGAGTTGGACTATAAAGAAAGCTGAGCACCAGAGAATTGATGCTTTTGAACTGTGGTGTGGGGGAAGACTCTTGAGTCCCTTGGACTGTGAGGAGATCCTACCAGTCCATCCTAAAGGAGATCAGTCCTGGGTGTTCATTGGAAGGACTGATGTTGAAGCTGAAACTCCAATACTTTGGTCACCTGATGCAAAGAGCTGACTCATTGGAAAAGACCCTGATGCTGGGAAAGATTGAGGGCAGGAGGAGAAGGGGACGACAGAGGATGAGATGGTTGGATGGCATCACCGGCTCAATGGACATGGGTTTGGGTGGACTCCGAGAGTTGGTGATGGACAGGGAGGCCTGGCGTTCATGGTGTTGCAAAGAGTCAGACATGACTGAGCAACTGAACTGAACTGAACTGAAGTCACTAAGTTGTATCTGACCCTTTGTGACCCCTTGAACTGCAGCTTGCCAGGTTCCTCTGTTCTCCACTATCTTCCAAGTTAAGTGAAAAGTAAAGTGAAGTCACTCAGTCATGTCCAAATCTTTGTGACCCCATGGAGTGTAGCCTACCGAGGAGCCTCTCAGTCCATGGAATTTTCCAGGCAAGAATACTGGAGTGGGTTGCCATTTCCTTCTCCAGGGGATCTTCCCAACCCAGGGATCGAACCCGGGTCTCCCGCACTGCAGGCAGACACTTTACCGTCTGAGTCACCAGGGAAGCCACTCTCTTCCAGAGTTTGCCTAAATTCATGTCCATTGGTGACGCCTTCTAACCATCTCATCCTCTGCCTCCTTTTTTCCATTGGCCTGCAGTCTTTCCCAGCATCAGGATCTTTTCCAATAAGTTGGCTCTTTGCATCAGGTGGCCAGAATGTTGAGCTTCAGCTTCAGCATCAGTCCTTCCAATGAATATTCAGGGTTGATTTCCTTTAGGATGGACTGATTTTTATATCCTTGCAGTCTGAGGGACTCTCAAGAGTCTTCTTCAAGCACCACAGTTTAAAAGCATCAATTCTTCAGTGCTCAGCCTTCTTTATGGTCCAACTGTCACATCCATACATGACTACTGGACAAACCATAGCTTTGAGTGTACTCTAAATTGTTATCAGTTCCCTAGTCCAACAGCTATTCTTTGTTTCTACATCTTCACATTTCCCAATCATTAACTCTTGAGTAAGCATTTTACTTTAAAGACAAGGACACAGGGCCTTGTACATGGTTTCAGGACCCTTTGCTGAAATGCTTACACCTGGACAAATGTCTCCTTAAGCAACAAAATAAATTATAAAGGACTAAAATTAACTGCATGCATGCAGAGTTGGGGCAAATTTTGGACAAGAAGATACAAAAATACCAACCCCCCCCAAAAAAAAATTCAAAACAACCTAACTGCCACTTCTCAAGAGCCAGGAGCAAATCAAGGTGTCAGGAGTAAAAACAAAGTACTGCAAAAGCCCCCTGCACACAGAACCACCAAACGGGTGGGCAAACCACCTAAGCCACCCCTCTAGCCTGACCCCTGGACACGCTCCTACACTCACCACATATAAGGAACCAGCTGTCCTCTCTTCAGGGAATGAGCAAAGAAATATGTTACTGGTTTTGGCTCCCCTCTACTATAGTAGGGCCATCAATAAAACCTTGCCTGAAATTTTTATCTGGCCTCTAATCAATGTCTAGGGTCTGTGATTGGGGAGGCCAAGAATCCTGGTCAATGTGACTCTAAATTCAACCATCTATAGTAGAAGCCCTTAAAAAGAGCCCTTTTCTGGCTTGCAGAAGGCATCCAAGATGAATAGAAGTTTGCTGGTCTAGCTATGGTGTTTCCTGAAGAGGTCATGGTTTGCAAGCCCCTCCCAAGGTCAGAGACCCACTTCAAAACGGCTGTGTTGGGTAAGCTAGAGGAAAAATAGCAACACGTTTGGAGTGCTAAAGTTGGCTCTGACTGAGCTCTGCCTGTTGATTAGAATCTATTTGCATTCATTTTGCAGCAGGTTTTCTCTGCTTCCTCAAATGGCATAGAGCATCAAAGGAGGGCTGTGTGTGTCTCTGAGGATGCTGTTTGGGCAAAATGTATGTGGGTTCATTAAGCAAAGGAAAGGATGCGACACCTTGGGGTGCTCAGGTAGCATTCTGTGAGCTAGCTTCCTGCTGTCCTCTCCTCTTGCAGGTGGGGATGGTTAGGACTAGCAGGGTGGAGTAGGCAGGAAGAGAGAGAGACTATTTGGGAAGATGAAAAGCTGCTTTGTGGTGGTGCATCTGCTCACATCAAAGTGCTCAAAAAGCTTTTGAAAACATTAACTCATTAAGTTTCCCTGTCTTGGTCTTCTTGCCTGAGAAGCTGCTCTCTCAGGCCCCATTAGGCAGCCCAGGCTCACAGAGGTGGTCATTCTTTATCACTGTGGGTGATGGCTGTGGTACACAGGGAGTGCTGACAGGGTTCTGACTCCAGACAGACTTTTTGAAATCCCTCATACCCGAAAGAGGTATTTTTAAATTCTCCAAGAATGCTTTTGAGTTCAAGGTTGGTTGTTTGCTTGTTTACTTTTTAGTCACAAATGAGTTGCTTGAACATTGCACTGAACCTTGAGCATGGCTCCAAACCCATTCCCTAAGTGTTTGCTCTACCTTTATCTCCCCATTGTCTCTGCATGGATTTCAGAAGGAGATGGGAAGGAGAAGACAGTCTGGGTTCTGTGTCATCATCTGTTGAGACTGCTTTCTTGAATGAGTGGTCACACATGAGTTCTGGGCAGTGCCCTCCCCTAGTATCAGCGCGGTTGTCTCTGCATGAGTGTTAAAACCACATGGTAAAATGCCCCAGTTTTGCTCAGGGGACCTCTCCCTCTCTCTCACATTGGATGCTGTCTTGGGGCAATGGTCATTTCTGGTTTCCTGTTCTAGACTGGTGATACAAGCTCATGTTAAGAAATACAGCCTGGACTTTTTTTCTGACAGTATTTCAAACATTGTTATTATCATGTTAAAGGTAAGCTATATTCCAAAACATGTAGCTACATTCCAAATCATGCCAAAGATGTTAATTTGGATGAGATTGTGGGCTGTGCGTGTATTCAAATTCAAAGTGTCTAAATTTCTAGGACCACATGTGGTCTGAGATTGACATATACAAGGACAATAAAAAATAAAAAAATAAATTGAAGAAAAAGAAATACAGATGCAAAGTAATAAGTGTTTAACTGTGTGAAAATGCACATATGCAGACAAAAGTCATAATGCTTCTGTATAAAACAGAGCCCTTTGTTGGCCTGTGGAAATGTCCCCAGCATCAGGCCAGAAAAGTGGCATTGCTTCTCAACCTACTTCTGAGGTAGGGGAACTGGAGTTCTCCCTGGTCCTGCCAAGCTGTCTGGGCCCAACCACTTACCTTTCTTCTGTAAAATGGGAATATTATTGGCCTCTTTCCCATGTTTTCAGGAAGGCTTTCCTAGAGATTGCTACACACACTCAGTCAAATGCCCAAGAACTTGGTTTTTGAGCAGAGTGACTGAAGAATGAAAATGGTGGGAATTTGCTCATTCCGAAGGTGGTGCTTAATCCAAATCCCTGCTCCTGGGTCTCTGGGGCTGCACTGGTTCTGTCCCTCAGACAGCTCTCCCTTAGCCAGCAAACAAAAAGGAGTCTCCTGAAAGGATATGTGGTAGGAGGTCCAAAGAGTTGGAACTTGTTTCTGCTGCATGTAGTCACTGGCGCTCCTCCTCTAGATACCCGCTTTCTTGCTGGTTACCTCTATGAAAACAACTTCAAATACAATCTTTAGGCAGGAAACTCTGAGCCGTGTCTCCAACTCTGCATTTTCACTTGGCATAACAGGAAGACTAGCTCTGCAGGGGTGTGACGTTATTAGCAAGAGAACCAAATTACTTCTATCTGTGTCTGTCCAGTGACCCACCTCCCAGGTCCCTCTGTCCTAATCCCATTCATTCTGTTTTGAACTGTCTCGTTCAGGCCTCCCATCCAGGCCCACTGCTGTTGCCTTGGTTCAGGCTTCCCTTATCTCTTGCCTATTGCATCCCTCTGCTGACTGGTTCTCACACTACTAGGTGGAGTTATACAAACTCAAAAGCTTTCAGGGGCTGGGAGGCCATGCATGTGTATGAAGTAAAAGGGCCCGGAAATGGGGGTGATGACTTAAGACAGGGTTTGTGAGCTGGTTCCAGTTTTCACATTGCTGTCTTCAGTATTCATGCTGCCATTTCCAGTTTTCACACTGCCATCTCCAATCCTCAGCCATAGGGCTGTCCAGGTCCATTCCTCATGTCTTGTGTCCTGCTGTAGTTTTTTTTTTTTTTTTAATTAGTTAATTTTAATTGGAGGCTAATTACTTTAAAATACTGTGGTGGTTTTTGCCACACATTGACTTGAATCAGCCATGGGTGTATATGTGTCCCCATCCCGAACCACCTCCCACCTCCCTTCCCATCCTATCCCTCTGGGTTGATCCAGTTCACCACTTTGAGCACCCTGTTTCATGCATCAAACTTGGACTGGTCATCTGTTTCACATGTGGTAATATACGTGTTTCAATGCTATTCTCTCAAATCATCCCACCCTTGCCTTCTCCCACAGAGTCCAAAAGTCTGTCCTTTATATCTGTGTCTCTTTTGCTGTCTCACGTCATTACCATCTTTCTAAATTCCATATATATATGTGTGTGTTAATATACTGTGTTGGTGTTTTTCTTTCTGACTTACTTCACTCTGTATAATAGGTCCCAGTTTGATCCACCTCATTAGAACTGATTCAAATGCATTCTGTTTAATAGCTGAGTAATATTCCATCATGTATATGTAACACAACTTTCTTATCCATTCGTCTGCCAATGACATCTAGGTTGCTTCCATGTCCTAACTATTGTAAACAGTGCTGCAATAAACAGGGGTACACGTGTCTCTTTCAGTTCTGATTTCCTTGGTGTGTATGCCCAGCAGAGGGATTGCTGGGTTGTATGGCAATTCTATTTCCAGTTTTTTAAGCAATCTCCACACTGTTCTCCATAGTGGCTGTACTAGTTTGCAATCCCACCAACAGTGTAAGAGGGTTCCCTTTTCTCCGCACCCTCTCCAGCATTTGTTGTTTGTAGACTTTTTGATATCAGCCTTTCTGACTGCATGAGATGGTACCTCACTGTGGTTTTGATTTGCATTTCTCTGATAATGAGTGATGTTGAGGATCTTTTCATGTGTTAGCTAGCCATCTGAATGTCTTCTTTAGCTTGAAATGTCTGGTTCTTTGGCCCATTTTTGGATTGGGTCATCTATTTTTCTGGTATTGAGCTACATGAGCAGCTTACATAGTTTTGAGATTAATTCTTTGTCAGTTGCTTCATTTGCTACTATTTTCTCCCATTCTGAAGGCTGTCTTTTCACCTTGCTTATAGTTTCCTTTGTTGTGCAAAAGCTTAAAGTTTAATTAGGTTCCCTTTGTTTATTTTTGCTTTTACTTCCATTACTCTGGGAGGTAGGTCATGGAGGATCTTGCTGTGATTTATATCAGACAGTGTTTTGCCTATTGTTTTCCTCTAGGAGTTTTATAGTTTCTGGTCTTACATTTAGATCTTTAATCCATTTTGAGTTTATTTTTGTGTATGGTGTTAGAAAGTGTTCTAGTTTCATTCTTTTACAGATGGTTGACCAGTTTTCCCAGCACCACTTGTTAAAGAGATTGTCTTTTCTCCACTGTATATTTTTGCCTCCTTTGTCAAAGATAAGGTGTTCATAGGTGCATGGATTTATCTCTGGGCTTTCTATTTTGTTCCATTGATGTATATTTCTGTCTTTGTGCCAGTACCATACTGTCCTGATGACTGTAGCTTTGTAGTATAGTCTGAAGCCAGGCAGGTTGATGCCTCCAGTTCCATTCTTCTTTCTCAAGATCGCTTTGGCTATTCGAGGTTTTGGGTATTTCCATACAAATTGTGAAATTATTTGTTCTAGTTCTCTGAAAAATACCGTTGGTAGCTTGATAGGGATTACACTGAATGTATAGGTTGCTTTGGGTAGTATACTCACTTTCACTATGTTGATTCTTCCGATCCATGAACATGGTATATTTCTCCATCTATTTGTGTCATCTTTGATTTCTTTCATCAGTGTTTTATAGTTTTCTATATATAGATCTTTTGTTTCTTTAGGTAGATTTATTCCTAAGTATTTTATTCTTTTCATCACAATGTTGAATGGAATTGTTTCCTTAATTTCTCTTTCCGTTTTCTCATTGTTAGTGTATAGGAATGCAAGGGATTTCTGTGTATTAATTTTATATCCTGCAACTTTACTATGTTCATTGATTAGCTCTAGTAATTTTCTGGTGGTGTCTTTAGGGTTTTCTATGTAGAGGATCATGTCATCTGCAAACAGTGAGAGTTTTACACTTCTTCTTTTCCAATCTGGATTCCTCTCATTTATTTTTCTTCTTTGATCACTGTGACTAAAACTTCCAAAACTATGTTGAATAGTAATGGTGAGAGTGGACACCCATGTCTTGTTCCTGACTTTAGGGGAAACATTTTCAATTTTTCACCATTGAGGATAATGTTTGCTGTGGGTTTATCATATATGGCTTTTATTATGTTGAGGTATGTTCCTTCTCGGAGAAGGCAATGGCACCCCACTCCAGTACTCTTGCCTGGAAAATCCCATGGGCGGAGGAGACTGGTAGGCTGCAGTCCATGGGGTCGCTAAGAGTCAGACACTACTGAGTGACTTCACTTTCACTTTTCACTTTCACGCATTGGAGAAGGAAATGGCAACCCACTCCAGTGTTCTTGCCTGGAGAATCCCAGGGATGGGGGAGCCTGGTGGGCTGCCGCCTATGGGGTCACACAGAGTCGGACACGACTGAAGTGACTTAGTAGCAGCAGCAGCATGTTCGTTATATGCCTGCTTTCTAGAGGGCTTTTATCATAAATGGATGTTGAATTTTGTCAAAGGCTTTCTCTGCATCTATTGAGATAATCATATGGTTTTTCTCTTTCAATTTGCTAATATGGTGTATCACATTGATTGATTTGCAAATACTGAAGAATCCTTGCATCCCTGGGATAAAGCCCACTTGGTCATGATGTATCTTTTTTAATATGTTGTTGAATTCTGTTCACTAGAATTTTCTTGAGGATTTTTGCATCTATGTTCCTCAATGATATTGGCCTATAGTTTTCTTTTTTGCAGCATCTTTGTCTGGTTTGGGCATTAGGGTGACAGTGGCCTCATAGAATGAATTTGGCAGTTTACCTTCCTCTGCAATTTTCTGGAAGAGTTTGAGTAGGACAGGTGTTAGCTCTTCTCTAAATTTTTGGTAGAATTCACCTGTGAAGCCATCTGGTCCTGGGCTTTTGTTTGTTGGAAGATTTTTGATTACAGTTTCTATCTCTATGCTTGTAATGGGTCTGTTAAGATTTTCTATTTCCTCCTGGTTCAGTTTTGGAAGGTTATACTTGTCTAAAAATTCATCCATTTCTTCAAGTTGTCCATTTTATTGACATATAGTACTGATAGTAGTCTCATGATTCTTTGTATTTCTGTGTTGTCTGTTGTGATTTCTCCATTTTAATTTCTAACTTTGTTGATTTGATTCTTTTCCCTTTTTTTCTTGATGAGTTTGGCTAACGGTTTGTCTATTTTATTTATCTTCTCAAAGAACCAACTTGTAGTTTTGTTGATTTTTACTATACTCTCTTTTGTCTCTTTTTCACTTTTTTATGCTCTAATTTTTATGATTTCTTTCCTTCTACTAACCCCGGGGCTCTTCATTTCTTCTTTTTCTAGTTGCTTTAGGTGTAAAGTTAGGTTATTTATTTGATTTTTCCTCTTGTTTCTTGAGGTAAGCTTGTATTGCTATGAACCTTCCCCTCAGCACTGCTTTTACTGAATCCCATAGGTTTTGGGTTGTTGTGTTTTCATTTTAATTTGTTTCTATGCATATTTTGATTTCTTTTTTTATTTCTTCTGTGATTTGTTGGTTATTCAGAAGTGTGTTGTTTAGCCTCCATACATTTGTATTTTTAATAGTTTTTTTCCCCTGTAGTTGACATCTAATCTTACCACGTTATGATCAGAAAAGATACTTAAAATTATTTCAGTTTTTTTTAACTTACCAAGGCCAGACTTATGGCCTGGAATGTGATCTATCCTGGAGAATGTTCCATGTGCACTTGAGAAAAAAGTAAAATTCATTGTTTTGGGGTGAAATGTCCTATAGATATCAATTAGGTCTAACTGGTCCATAGTATCATTTAAAGTTTGTATTTCCTTGTTAATTGTCTGTTTGGTTGGTCTATCCATAGGTGTGAGTGGGCTATTAAAGTCTCCCACTATTATTGTGATACTGTCAATTTCCCCTTTCATACTTGTTAACATTTGCCTTACATATTGCAGTGCTCCTATGTTGGGCACATATATATTTATAATTGTTATATATTCTTCTTGGATTGATCCTTTGATCATTATGTCATGTCCTTCTTTGTCTATTTTCATGGCCTTTATTTCAAAGCCTATTGTATCTGATATGAGTATTGCTACTCCTGCTCTCTTTTGGTCTCCATTTGCATGAGATATCCTTTTCCAGCCCTTCACTTTCAGTCTATATGTGTCCCTTGGTTTGAGGTGGGTATCTTGGCACATATAGGGGTCTTGTTTTTGTATCCATTCAGCCAGTCTTTGTCTTTTTTGATAAGTATGATCCCATTGCCATTTAATTTGTTGTTTTGGGTTCGAGTTTATAAACCTTTTCTGTTTCCTGTCTAAAGGAGATCCTTTAGCATTTGTTGAAGAGCTGGTTTGGTGGTGCTGAATTCTCTCAGCTTTTGCTTGTCTGTAAAGCTTTTGATTTCTCCTTCATATTTGAATGAGATCCTTGCTGGGTATAGTAATCTGAGTTGTAGGTTTTTGTCTTTCATCACTTTAAGTACGTACTGCCATTCCCTTCTGACCTAAAGATTTTCTATTGAAAGATCACCTTTATCCTTATGGGGATCCCCTTATGTGTTATTTGTTGCTTTTCCCGTGATGCTTTTAATATCTGTTGAGTTTAATGCTTTTAATATTTGAGTTTAATCTTCATTAATTTGATTAATATGTGTCTTGGGGTGTTTTGCCTTGGGTTTATCCTGTTTGGGACTCTCTGGGTTTCTTGGACTTGGGTGGCTATTTCCTTCCCCATTTTAGGGATGTTTTCATTTATTATCTCCTCAAGTATTTTCTCATGCCCTTTCTTTTGTCTTCTTCTGGGACCCCTATGATTTGAATGTTGGTGCATTTAATCTTGTCCCAGAGGTCTCTGAGGTTATCCTCATTTCTTTTAATTCTTTTTTGTTTTTTCCTCTCTGCCTCATTTATTTCCACCATTCTATCTTCTACCTCACTTATCCTATCTTCTGCCTCAGTTATTCTACTGTTGGTTCCCTCCAGAGTGCTATTGATGTTATTGCATTATTCATTATTGATTGACTCTTTTTTATTTCTTCTAGGTCCTTGTTAAACATTTCGTGCATCTTCTCAATCCTTGTCTCGTCTATTTATCTGTAACTCCATTTTGTTTTCAAGATTTTGGATCATCTTTACTATTATTCTGAATTCTTTCTCAGGTAGACTCCCTATCTCCTCCTTTTTTCTTTGGTTTGGTGGGCATTTATCATGTTCAATTACCTGCTGAATATTTCTCTGCCTTTTCTTTTTGTTTAGATTGCTGTGTTTGGGGTGCCCTTTCTGTAGGCTGGAAGTTTGTGGTTCCTCTTTATTGTGGAGCTTGCTCCCTGTGAGTGGGGTTGGACTAGTGGTTTGTCAAAGTTTTCTGGTTTCGGGAGCTTGGGTCTGTGTTCTGGTGGGTGGAGCTGGATCTATTCTCTCTGAAGTGCAATGAAGAGTCCAGTAGTGAGTTTTGGGGTGTATATGGGCTTGGCATGGCTTTGGGCAGCCTGTATTTTAATGCTCAGGGCGGTGTTCCTGCTTTTTCTGGAGATTTAGCATGGTATGTCTTGCTCTGGAACTTGTTGGCTCTTGGGTGAAGCTTGGTTTCAGTGTAGGTATGGAGGCATTTTGATGAGCTCTTGTCTATTAATGTTCCCTGGAATCAGGAGTTCTCTGGTGTTCTCAAGTTTTGGATTTAAGCCTCCTGCCTCTGGCTTTCAGTCTTATTCTTACAGTAGCCTCAAGGCTTCTCCATCCATACAGCACAGATGATAAAACATCTAGGTTAATGGTGAAAAAATTCTCCACAGTGAGGGACACCCAGAGAGGTTCACAGAGTTACATGGAGAAGAGAAGAGGGAGGAAGGAGATAGAGGTGATCAGGAGGAGAAGAGGGGGAATCGAAGGGGGAGAGAGCAATCTAGCCAGTAATCAATTCTCTATGTGCTCTCCACAGTCTGGAACACTCAGAGAGGTTCATAGATTTACATAGAGATGAGAAGAGGGAAGAGGGAGGTAGAGGTGACCAGGAGGAAAAGAGGAGGAGTCAAAAGGGGAGAGACCAATCTAGCCAGTAATCAGTTCCCTAAGTGTTGTCCACAGCCCAGAACACCCAGAGAGATTCACAGAGTTAAATAGAGAAGAGAAGGGGGAGGGAGGAGATAGAGGTGACCTGGGAGAGAAAAGGGAGAGTCAAAGGGGAGAGAGCAATCAAGCAAGTAATCACACCCCTAAGTGAAAATGGATACTGAAGATTAGATTCTTAAAGGTACAAAATTGATAAGAAATACCAAAAAGCAAAGATAAAAATCTAGAGTAGAGGTTAGACTCTCAAAAATACAATATTAAAAATAAAAAACAAAATCAATCACAAAATTATAAATAAATATATATATATATATGAATTTGCTTTAAAAATTGGGTCTTTTTTTTAAAGGTTATAAAAATGAAAAAGGAGTAATGAACTTAAAAAATTTTTTTAATTTGAAATGATAATAGTAAAAATATATCTAGGACTATCTCTGGAGCTGTTGTGGGCAGTGTGGGGTCAGTTCAGTTTCAGATGGTTCCTTGTTCCAGCTTGTATTTCTTCTCAAGGTCTATAGGCCCCTTCCAATGCTTCAGTTCAGTTCAGTTCAGTCGTTCAATTGTGTGCGACTCTTTGCGACCCCATGAATCGCAGCATGCCAGGCCTCCCTGTCCAACACCATCTCCCGGAGTTCACTCAAACTCACATCCATCAAGTCAATGGACATCACTGATGGCATCAGTGATGCCATCCAGCCATCTCATCCTCTGTCGTCCCCTTCTCCTCCTGCCCCCAATCCCTCCCAGCATCAGAGTCTTTTCCAATGAGTCAACTCTTCACATGAGCTGGCCAAAGTACTGGAGTTTCAGCTTTAGCATCATTCCTTCCAAAGAACACCCAGGGCTGATCTCCTTTAGAATGAACTGGTTGCATCTCCTTGCAGTCCAAGGGACTCTCAAGAGCCTTCTCCAACACCACAGTTCAAAAGCATCAATTCTTCGGCGCTCAGCTTTCTTCACAGTCCAACTCTCACATCCATACATGACCACAGGAAAAACCATAGCCTTGACTAGACAGACCTTTGTTGGCAAAGAAATGTCTCTGCTTTTCAATATGCTATCTAGGTTGGTCATAACTTTTCTTCCAAGGAGCAAACGTCTTTTAATTTCATGGCTGCAGTCACCATCTGCAGTGATTTTGGAGCCCCCCAAAATAACGTCTGACACTGTTTCCACGTTTCCCCATCCATTTCCCATGAAGTGATGGGATCAGATGCCATGATCTTCATTTTCTGAATGTTGAGCCTTAAGCCAACTTTTTCACTCTCCTCTTTCACTTTCATCAAGATGCATTTTAGTTCTTCTTCACTTTCTGCCATAAGGGTGGTGTCAGCTGCATATCTGAGGTTATTGATACTTCTTCCAGCAATCTTGATTCCAGCTTGTGCTTCCTCCAGCCCAGCATTTCTCATGATGCACTCTGCATATAAGTTAAATAAGCAGGGTGCAATATACGGCCCTGTCAATGTTAACTACAGGGTTTTAATCTGTTGTACCTATCACTTCCAGGACGGTTCCCTCTTTGTTTATTTTGGCTTCCTCTTTTTGCAAATCTCTTCAGTGTCTAATTTCCATCCTGACCCAAGGGGGCGAAGGTGGTCACTTATTTAGGCTCATCTGCTCAGTTGTGTTGTGGGGAGGGAGGAGCACTGCAAACAAATATGAGTGGCGTGTGTGGGGAGTGGTTGCAGTGTATGGACCTCACTGGGTTTGCCCCAGCTCACAGCAGTGTGAGCTTTCTGGATCTACACTGCTCGGGGTCCAGGTTGCTCTGTCCAAAGCGGGCCCTGTATTTCGTGCACTTCCCAGGTTCAGGTTCTCAGGTACTCCACAAAGGCAGACTCGGTTGGGCGTGCGTTTTGTGCCCTCCCCAGGTCTGAACAGCTCAGGCGACCAGGTGCTTGGCGACTGCACTGTCCCAGGTGGACCGTGAGTCTTAATCACCTCCCCGGTGCCGGCCGCTGGTTTCCTGGGTGCACCACGAGAGCACCATTTCAGGTGTGCCGCTTGTCACCTCTGGGGAGCTGATCTCAGGCTACAACCCTCCTGGTAGGCATCAACCGTCCAGGATCCCAGGAAGACGTGGTTAGCAACTGGGAGCCTGCTCACAGTTCGGTGGAGGATGCCGTCTCTAGGGCCAAGATAGCCTCTTGCCTTCCGGCTCTGGCTGTCACCCGCCTGCCCCTCTGCCTCCAAGGGAGGGAGGGGCCAGTCTGCAGCCAGTTGGCTCTCCTTTGGTGTTCACTCAATCCTTTGTTCTGAGTGGGCCAAGCTGCGCCTTGCTGCTGCTGCTAAGTCACTTCAGTTGTGTCCGACTCTGTGCGACCCCATAGACTGCAGCCCACCAGGCTTCCCCGTCCCTGGGATTCTCCAGGCAAGAACACTGGAGTGGGTTGCCATTTCCTTCTCCAATGCATGAAAGTGAAAAGTGAAAGTGAAGTCGCTCAGTCGTGCCTGACTCTTAGCGACCCCATGGACTGCAGCCTACCAGGCTCCTCTGTCCATGGGATTTTCCAGGCAAGAGTACTGGAGTGGGGTGCCATTGCCTTCTCCTAGCTTCGCCTTAGGTTAGAGCTTTTCACGGGAAAGTTCTCTCTCTCTCTCTCTTTTTTTTTCTCTCTCTCTCTCTGGCTATATCCCACATTTTGGGTTGCTATCTCACGTTAGCTCCCTCAGATTGTCCTCAGGACATTCAGACCTGGTCCTTACCCTAAGCATGTAACCCGTGCCTCCCTGTCCAGCCCCTGCTCACTGGTGGCAGACATGAACGTCTGGGCTACTTCTCTGGCAGTTATGGTTAGATGCGTATTCTGCGGGCTTTTTTTTTTTTTCCTCCCAGTTAGGCTGCCCTCTGAGATTCTAAAACTCCCCACAGACCCGCCGGTGAGAGGATTTCCTACTGTTTGGAAACTTCTCCTCCTTCACCACTCCCTCCCCAGGAAGGGTCTCCGTCCCTAACTCTTTTGTCTCTCTTTTAGTCTTTTATATTTTGTCCTACCTCCTTTTGAAGAGAATGGGCTGCCTTTCTGGGTGCCTGGTGTCCTCTGCCAGTGTTCAGAAGTTATTTTGTGGAAGTTGCTCAGCATTCAAATGATCTTTTAATGACTTTGTAGGGTACAAGGTGGTCTTCCCATCCTAATCCTCCATCATCTTCTCTATCTTACTTTTCAATTCCTCTACCTGTGTTTCCTGGAATCACCTTTTAAATAAATTTCTTATTCTTGAACCCTTTCCCCAGCATTTCTTTCTTGAAGAACCAGAGAGAAAAATGCTATCAAGAGGAAGAGAATATCCGGTTTGGGTCTTGCTACAGTAAGAAACACAGGACAGGGGATAAAATTCTGAATTCCAGGGTAATACTTTACACCAAGTATGTAACAGGACTCAATAGAAAATAATTCAATGTTGGCTTTAAGGTTCAGCAAATTATATATAAATTCTTCCTAAGATGTCATGAAATTTACATTCAGTTCAGTCTCTCAGTCATGTCTGACTCTTTGCAACCCCATGAATCACAGCAGGCCAGGCCTCCCTGTCCATCACCAACTCCCGGAGTTCACCCAGACTCACGTCCATTGAGTCAGTGATGCCATCCAGCCATCTCATCCTCTGTCGTCCCCATCTCCTCCTGCCCCCAATCCCTCCCAGCATCAGAGTCTTTTCCAATGAGTCAACTCTTCGCATGAGGTGGCCAAAGTACTGGAGTTTCAGCTTTAGCATCATTCCTTCCAAAAGAATCCTAGGGCTGATCTCCTTCAGAATGGACTGGTTGGATCTCCTTGCAGTCCAAGGGACTCTCAAGAGTTTTCTCCAACACCACAGTTCAAAAGCATCAATTCTTCTGTGCTCAGCCTTCTTCACAGTCCAACTCTCACATCCATACATGACCACTGGAAAAACCATAGCCTTGACTAGACGAACCTTTGTTGGCAAAATAATGTCTCTGCTTTTGAATATGCTATCTAGGTTGGTCATAACTTTCCTTCCAAGGAGTAAACGTCTTTATTTCATGGCTGCAGTCACCATCTGCAGTGATTTTCGAGCCCCAAAAAATAAAGTCTGACATTGTTTCCACTGTTTCCCCATCTATTTGCCATGAAGTGATGGGACCGGATGCCATGATCTTCGTTTTCTGAATGTTGAGATTTAAGCCAACTTTTTCACTCTCCACTTTCACTTTCATCAAGAGGTTTTTTAGTTCCTCTTCACTTTCTGCCATAAGGGTGGTGTCATCTGTGTATATGAGGTTATTGATATTTCTCCCAGCAATCTTGATTCCAGCTTGTGCTTCTTCCAGTCCAGCGTTTCTCATGATGTACTCTGCATACTGCAAGGTGGTGAAAAAGCTTTGGCCTAAGGCACTTAAGTATTTGACTCTAGTCACTGCATTGAAAGGGATGCATTCCTTTCAATTCACTAGATCTAATTATATTTGTTGTTTAGTTGTTAAATCATGTCCAACTCTTTTGCGATCCCATGGTCTGTAACGCACCAGGCTCCTCTGTCCATGGGATTTCCCAGGCAAGAATACTCGAGTGGGTTGCCATTTCCTTCTCCAAGGGATCTTCTTGACCCAGAGATAGAACCTGTGTCTCTTGCATTGACATGTGTGTTCTTTATGACTGAGTCACCAGGGCTGCTGCTGCTGCTGCTGCTAAGTCACTTCAGTCGTGTCCGTCTCTGTGCGACCCCATGGACTGCAGCCTACCAGGCTCCTCCATCCATGGGATTTTCCAGGCAAGAGTACTGGAGTGGGTTGCCATTGCCTTCTCCGAGTCACCAGGGCAACCGGGTCATAATGGGAAGGGCTATGACCTGACAGTCCAAGCAAATTGACTGGATGGGCATGAGTCAACATACCCATTTATTCTCCCTTCTGTAACCTACATATTGAGGCTCTACTATAGGCATTACCTGTGTGGACCTGTCCCCGAGGGGCTTATGTTTTTCTGGGGAACAAAATACTAAACTGCAGCCAGAATACCTGAGGTCTTATACCTTCTCTATTACTGTGCTGACTGAAGGAAAATGCATAACCTAAAAGTTGAGAGTTATGTTTTATTTGGCAGACAAAACTGAGGACTTAAGCCTGGGACAAAGCGTGTCAGATATTTCTGAGAGGCTGCTCTGAAGAGGAAAGGAGAGGAGCTAGGATGTATAGGAGTTTTTGTAATAGAGACCAGGTAGTTGGGGAATCTAAAGGTTACTGGGAAGTTAAGAAAGTCAGATATTTCAAGATTAGGAATTTAGTGCTTTTCTAGGTATGAGAAGATGCAAAAATCTGGGTTCACTGTAATCGTTCCTTTGATATACACCTCAGCTATCTGAGGCCAGTATCCTGTGCGTTCTCATCCCAAGTCCCCTCAGGGTGCACCATCGGGGCTGCTGCAGCTGTTGACTGCTAAATAATGGGCTTCTTGTTTCTATGCTAAGTTCCCTCAAGGCTCCCTCAAGGGTGATGGTGCTGTGATGGCTCAATGGCTGTAACATCCTTTGTTTACTGATATAACAAGGCAGTATTTTTATTTACAACTGTGTGACTCTGGATAAGTTACTTCTCCTTTCTGTATCATAATTTTCCCTCTGAAAATGAAAATAGAGTACTAAATGATCTAATTGCTCTTCCAACCCTGTTGTTCTCTAATTTATATTTTCTAATCCCCATATCTCTCAGCAACATTTTGTATATTCTGTCTTCCAGAGATGAAATCTTGGTGTAAAGTTAATAAAGCGGAAATTCACATTGTAGTCTATAACACAACTGCTGTGACTAATATCTAATGTTTATATAGTTTTAAATGTAGCGAACACAATGAAGGAGGAAACAGACAGAACACGTTCCATCTTGAAAGCAGGACTCCATCTTGGGCCAGACTGTGGACTTTGAGCTATATGCCCTGTGTCTATGGAAAGGACATACAAACTGGAAAATCAGACCCCCGTCCCCGCCCCCGATGGAAGAGCCCCAGGGCTTGTACCTAGACTCTCCATCACCTAAAAAAAAAAATACCCTAATTATCTGTGTAACCGAATAGAATCATATATTCTATTATGCTTATTGGGGTATGACCATAGGCCTATTGATAATTGTCCACTGTTAACTACCTAGGCTTAAGGCATATGAATCATGGGTTAACATTGATTGTATCTTTTCCTTTGTTCAGACTAGTTTCAGAGAATTTGGGGAGGTGGGTTTGAGCACGTACACTTAGGTTATATAGTCAGTTCAGTTCAGTTCAGTCGCTCAGTCGTGTCTGACTCTTTGCGACCTCATGAATTGCAGCACACCAGGCCTCCCTGTCCATCACCAACTCCCGGAGTTCACTCAGACTCACGTCCATCGAGTCGGTGATGCCATCCAGCCATCTCATCCTCTGTCATCCCCTTTTCCTCCTGCCCCCAATCCCTCCCAGCATCAGAGTCTTTCCCAATGAGTCAACTCTTCACATGAGCTGGCCAAAGTACTGGAGTTTCAGCTTTAGCATCATTCCTTCCAAAGAACACCCAGGGCTGATTCCTTTAGAATGAACTGGTTGCATCTCCTTGCAGTCCAAGGGACTCTCAAGAGTTTTCTCCAACACCACAGTTCAAAAGCATTAATTCTTCTGTGCTCAGCCTTCTTCACAGTCCAACTCTCACATCCATACATGACCACTGGAAAAACCATAGCCTTAACTAGATGGACCTTTGTTGGCAAAGTAATGTCTCTGCTTTTGAATATTCTGTCTAGGTTGGTCATAACTTTCCTTCCAAGGAGTAAGCATCTTTTAATTTCATGGCTGCAGTTACCATCTGCGGTGATTTTGGAGCCCAAAAAAATAAAGTCTGACACTGTGTCCACTGTTTCCCCATCTATTTGCCATGAAGTGATGGGACCAGATGCCATGATCTTCATTTCCTGAATGTTGAGCTTTAAGCCAACTTTTTCACTCTCCTCTTTCACTTTCATCAAGAGGCTCTTTAGTTCTTTACTTTCTGCCATAAGGGTGGGGTCATCTGCATATCTGAGGTTATTGATATTTCTCCCAGCAATCTTGATTCCAGCTTGTGCTTCTTCCAGCCCAGCATTTCTCATGATGTTCTCTGCTGCTAAGTCACTTCAGTCATGTCTGACTCTGTGCGACCCCATAGATGGCAGCCCATCAAGCTCCCCTGTCCCTGGGATTCTCCAGGCAAGAACACTGGAGTGGGTTGCCATTTCCTTCTCCAATGCATGAAAGTGAAAAGGGAAAGTGAAGTCGCTCAGTCGTTTTCTGCATATATGTTAAATAAGCAGGGTAACAATATACAGCCTTGACGTACTCCTTTTCCTATTTTGAACCAGTCTGTTGTTCCATGTCCAGTTCTAACTGTTGCTTCCTGACCTGCATACAGATTTCTCAGGAAGCAAGTCAGGTGGTCTGGTATTGCCATCTCTTTCACAATTTTCCACAGTTTATTGTGATCCACACAGTCAAAGGCTTTGGCATAGTCAATAAAGAAGAAATAGATGTTTTTCTTCAACTCTCTTGCTTTTTTGATGATCCACCACATGTTGACAATTTGATCTCTGTCTATTCTGCCTTTTCTAAAACCAGTTTGAACATCTGGAAGTTCATGGTTCACGTATTGTTGAAGCTTTCCTTGGAGAATTTTGAGCGTTACTTTACTAGTGTGTGAGATGAATACTAGTGTGTGAGATGAATCCAATTGTGTGGTAGTTTGAGCATTCTTTGGCATTGTCTTTCTTTGGAATTGGAATAAAAACTGACCTTTTCCAGTCCTGTGGCCACTGCTGAGTTTTCCAAATTTGCTGGCATATTGAGTGCAGCACTTTCACAGCATCATCTTTTAGGATTTGAAATAGCTCAATTGGAGGAATGCTTACTGAATATCTATTATATACCAGGTACTATGTTAAGCCCTTTTCTATATCAGCTCATTTAATTAGTATAATAATGTAAAACAGGAGATACTATTATTACTTTCATTTCACTGACAGCGAATTTGAGACTTAGAGACATTTGGAAATAATGTTCAAGGTCACTAGCTGCATCTTGGCTGGTCAGGCTCTAGAGTGGGACTGTATATCATTATGCTGCAGTCATATAGTCATTATCATGATCATTACGGCTGCCCCTGTATGTCGGGCCCTGTGCGAAGTGCCTTATGACTAAGGTCAGCTCTACAGTTACTTGTAGGATGTGCCAGTAGACATTCACAGGTAACTCCAACTCACGGCTACAAATTCCTAGAGTCAGTTATTGACAACTGAGCTGAACTCATCCGTGTGAGCATCAGAAGTGGTTAAGGTACCACATAAGCCTGGGCTGTCTTTTCCTTTGTGGCTGGGTTTGGTCGCTGGGCAGGAGCTGATAAGTCTGTACTGCCCTCCCAGTGGGAGAACAGAAGCTACACATTTACCTGGTTCTCTGGAGGAGGCTCCTACTGTCCCTGAACTCACTGGCAAAGTAATCCAGAACTCACTGTTTTATCTTTGAAATTTGTAGTTATTTTGCCTGATAGGCATTTCTGTCTTCACTTGGTGTATAGAGAATTTGAGATGGAGAAATTCAAAGTGAGATGTCTAAGGCTATATACAATTAGTAACTGATAGAGATGAAATTCATCTGGCCTGTCCAGTTCCAATCCTGGTGCTCATGTTATCCCTATTCCACTACTGCTCAATCATTATCAATATTTAAACATCTTCTCCTTTTATTTTCTTCCTTTTAGTACAACAGTAAGACAGAATTTAAGGGCTTGGTGAAAAACTGGTTTTCAGTCCCAACATATATGTGCACATCTTCTATGTGAGAATCCAATAAGAGTTAATTAAATAATGCCTTCATAGAAATTTCATCATTCTTTCTAAATTTCTCCTACAGAGGAACCTGGCTGACTAAAATTTACTGGTGTGCCAATGGCACCGTTTGCAGCCATGTTTGCAGATCTACTTGCGGGGTCCAGCCCCGGCTGATCCAGGGTATTCGAAGGGGAGACGGAGTCGGCGACTATTTACATATTTATCAAAGATATAAAGAGTAATAGAATGAGGATAGCTCAGTAGGAAAATTCAGTGGAGAAAAGAGGCTGAGTAGCTTGGTTTACGCGGGAGACCAATAAAACTTCAAGACAAGAAGTTTGCACCACTTACGTAGGCCGCAGGCGCCCTCTCGAATAGCGGAAGGTGCCCCACCCTAGACACCTTCTCGAGTGGGTCTTAGAAGCCCAGGCATAATTAGTAAGCATGGTGGGTTCCGCACTCCAGATGGAGACTTCAGCCAGAATGTGAAAAGAATGACATGGGGAGACCAAGCGTTGGTGAGCAAGGCCTGTAGCTTTATTTTCAACAGGGGTTTTTATACCCTAAGTTACACATAGAGGATAATAGGGGATGCAAAGTCAGCAGTCTTTGGTTCTTATCAAAAACCAGGGTTTCTTTCCTGCAAATTTATCGTATACAAATAGTTTAGGTGATTTACATCATCTTCTGGCCAGAAGGCCTACTAACATTTTATGACTCTTGACAAGGACTTATCAACAAAGACTTATTTTTTCTAAGAGTAATTATTTTAAGGTTTGGCGCCATCTTCCGAAGATAAAATTGCATTCCTATAGGGTGGATGTGTACTGGGTTTACAACAAAGAAAAGAATTTATTACCTTAAGGGTCTAAAGTTACTAACACCAAGGCCACTACTTATTGTTTCTACATACCAACTATTAATTAATACATATTCAAGGATACAATTCAGGGAATGTGAAAACTTGGCAACAATCATTGGCTCATCAATGAAATCTTTTACTAGTTTATTCTGACAGTTTCTAACTCTCTGAGAGGCTCTAAACTATTTCAATATCTTAAGCTTCCCGTGCCTCTCGAGGCTGGGAGACTGTAAACAATCGTATGCATAGCTGTAGGAGTCCGGGTAAACTTGTCAGGCGAGTTAGAGAGCCATCTGAGGGGTTTGGATTTAAACACTCCTAATTGCCCAGGAACTTTATTAATTGGAGCTGTAAGTTAACTCTTTGACAGAGAGAGCGAGATGGTGGTAGGGGACAGCCCCCAGTAAAGTCAGAGGTGAGAGCACAAAGCAATAAAGTAGGCAGACTCTGGTTTTTTGGGGGAAGATGCTCGAGAATATCCGGGTGGACTCCTGAGGCTCGATCCCGCCTTTGCGTATGCCGAGCCTCCTTCCTCATGACCTTTGTCACGAGTGGAATGCCTCACCGGCTCCCGGCATCTCTGATCATCAGAATCATCTGAGGAGCTTTGAAAAAAATGTTCTTATGCCTGGCCCACTCCAGAGTTTTGGCACGGTTGGATTAGAAGGAAGAAATCTGTAGAGGTTTGATAAAGGGGTCAGAGCACTGGCCTATCAGCTTGGAGGCCTGGGTTTCTGTGAGGGCTCTGTCAGTGACTTGCTTCATGACTTCAATCATGAAGTACGTTCTTCTGTGATGGCCTTGGTCTCCTAACTACCAAATAAGGGAAACTGTTCTAAATCAGAGGTTCCAAATTGGTTTCCTGTAAGATCCAGGCATACATGTTTACCATACACAGAGGCGATATTAAAATACTTCATAAGTGTACTGCAAGCACTTTATGCTAACTCCTGCTAAAGGGTGAAGAGGTGTTGGCAGATTTTAAGCAAGGATACTCCTGCTAAGGGCTTCCCAGGTGGCAGTAGTGTTAAAGAACATGCCTGCCAATGTAGGAGACATAAGAGACGCAGGTTCAATCCCTGGATTGGGAAGATCCCCTGGAGGAGGGGATGGCAACCCATTCGAGTATTCTTGCCTGGAGAATCCCAAGGACAGAGGAGTCTGGCGGGCTACGGTCCATAGGGTCGCAAATGACTGAAGCAACTTAGCATGCACGCAGTCCTGTTAAAGGTGGGGGTGAGGTGTTGGTTGATGATTTTTGAGCAAAGACCTGGAGCAGCACTCACAACAGTTTTATGGGGACTCAGCTTCAGTAGACAGTAAATGTTTTAGATTTTGCAAGCCACATACTGTCTCTATCACATATTCTTGCTTTCCCTCAACTATTTAAAAATGTAAAAAACATTCTTAGTCATGTAGAAATACGTGGTGGGCTGGATTTGATGTTCAGGTATAGCTTACTGATCAAACTAGACTCTAAGTGATATATATATTATTCACTGAGCAAAAAAACATAAAGATACGCCCTTATGAAATTTTAATTCTAGTATATATTTCATTCTCAGAAAAATCCATCATCAGTATCACATTTAGCTCTATTTTAGAAATAAGGGGAAAAATTAATTTGTCCAAAATCACAGACAAGAGCTGGGTTATGAACAAAGCTCTGACCCCACAGATTACACCTTTAATCCTTGTGTTTCACTCCCTGTCACATGCTCTTCCTTTCTCTATGATGAATCCAGCACTTCTGGCTTCAAGTTTGTTAATTAAGCAAAGATGATGGAGAGTAGGTGCTGAGGAATTATGGCAAACAAGATAGCTGTGACTCTGTATTTGCATTGTGTTTGACATCTTGGGGGGGAGGGAGAGAGAGATCTCAAGGAAGAAATATGAAGAGACCAAGAGGCAGGGCTAAACCCTGAAGAGCTCTGCTACGTAAAGCTGGGTGGAGAAGATGGCGCACCTGGAAGGCAGAGATTGAGAGACCATAGGAAACCCAGGAAAGCATTCAGTCATGAAGGCCTGGACAGAGAGCTTTTTAAGAAAAATGGCAGATGCTTCTAAAAGGCCAGGTGAAGTGGGAATTAAAATGTAGTCAGTGGATCGAGGAACACTGGAGCCCCTAGTGCCTTTGGTAAGAGCTCATTTGATGGGGTTGTGATGGTGAGGCCAGCTTGGGGTGGACTGAAGAGGAAACGGGGGTGAGAGGAAATGGCAACGCCTCATGTAGACAACTCAGGTGCTTTTGAAGACTGACTTTGAAAAGAGAAGAAACAGGACAGGTTTTGAGGCAATGTGCGGTATACTGTGTTTTCTTTTTTTAAAGAGGATAGAGACTAGAGCATTTGTTTAAACTCTCAACTGAAGAAAAATGCACAACTTAAAAGCTGCAAGCTAAGTTTTATTCAGGGACCTTACTGAAGATTATGCTCAGGAGACAGCTTCTCAGCTGTGATAACTCTTCCAAAGAGACAAGGGATGAACCAGAATGTATCAGAGTTTTTTGCCAGGAAAACATCCTTGTAGTCAGATATCAAAAGATTACTACTAATCACAAAACCAGACATCTTAAGTTAATTATTTTAGTGCTTTTGTAGGTATGGGAAGATGCAAGAATCTGAGGTCATTGAAATTATTCCTTAGATGTGCATTTGAACTATCTAGGTTCAGTACCCAAAGCACATAAAGCTTCCTATTTTTCTCTATCCTGAATTCCACTCATGGTGCATCCTGGGAACGGAGTTGGGAAGCAGCCATAGTAGCTAATGGCTTGATTCTTGTTTACTGGAATGGTAGGAAACATTCCTGTCCTCTATACCAAGGTGGGGATGATGGAGATACAGGGCAGGAAGAGAACAATGGTGTCGACGGGTCCGTTAGAGGGATAAAAGGCTTGAGGCTCGTAGCACAAACAGAGGAGTGGGCCTTTCCTGTATATCAGGAAGGACTTTGTCCTCAACTGTAAGAGAGCAGAAAGAGGAGAGGCACTGCCGGAGGAAGGTTCATGGATTTGGTAGATGGAAGATGAGAACATTTCAATCTGACACCTTCTATTTTTCTGAGAATTACATATTTCTCTAGAGATCAGTGTTATTTTTCTTGGACCTACATGTCTGGAAGGATTGAGTTAAGCTTGCATAGGGGAAGAAGGGGAGACACTGAGCTGAGCTGAACACATGCAAATTGTCAACTACTCCTTTTTTTCTCGGCTTTTATCCTTTGTTGGAAATAATCCTTCTTATGCGTTTGGCAGACAAAATAAACTGTTCTTGAAAAAGAAATAAGCATGATGTTCAAAGCATGGTATGCTCATATCATCGAGCTGAGTAGGATGACAGCACTTGGAATGCTTAAATTATTTATCAGAAGAAGTGAATCAGGTGTTTAAGATCCAAAGCCTTAGCCAAAAATTTCTTATTTGAGTCAAATTTGCAAAAAATTTTTAAAGGAATTCATCTGTAGCAAGTATAAAACCTTATACCCAAGCTAAGCATACACAGTCTGCATTGGACCATATAAATATGCTGCTCACAACTCAATCTGTCTGCCACAGAGATCAACTCATTGGCAGCTGAAAATGAAATATCCTTGCTGAATTCAAAAGTGACTTCTACTAATATTAACTCCTTGGAGAATCAAACACTGAAGGCTAGTTCCTTATATTTTTCAGATCACCTAAACTGAACCCCAATTCTTTAGATGTAAAAATAGAAAAAAGCCAAAATGAGTTTTATGTTCTCGCTCATTATTGTTTCTCAATTTTAATGTAAGAAGTGTAAGGCACAAAGAATAAAGCTCCCAGGAATTAAAGGGACAGGGGCTTTAGCCATGTGAATCATTGAGTCTGGAGGTTGAAAAGGACCTCAGAGGTCCTTGATGGAACCTTTTCATAATGCAAGAATCCCCTCTTCATCAACCTCAACATAAGACCTGTCAGCATTGGTCTTACAGTGAGACCAACGTAAGAGACCTTATGTGAGACCTGAGGTGCACTCACACTGCTGTGATCCATTTGTCTTCATATGAAGTGATTTCAGTTTTCCTATAACTCACTAATCCTGTGCTGCTAAGTTCTACAGAGCAAGTCAAATCCCCTTTAGAGATATCTTGGCCTTCCTGCAGTACAACAGAGCACTTAGGAGCATGGGGCTATGAGTCATTCAAATGTGAGTTTGAGTTACATCCCAACCTTTCCTGGTGGTGTGATTTTAGGCAAGTTATTTCTTCTCTCAGAGTATCAGTTTCACATTCATAAAATGACATGAGTCTACTACTATTACCAAATGCAAATTCATGGGCCCAATGCACAGTGAGGCCAAACAAACCAAAATGTTGGAGTCTGGAGGACAGAAAGGTTTTCAGAGGGTTATACAAGGAGAACTGTGGGTTCATGCCCACCACCACCCCAAACTCCTCAGAGGCTTTCAAGAAAATATTTTTAAAGGCTAGGTGAGGGGGGCGGTTACAGGGTAAGTATTCAACTCATGCACAGTTCCCGGAGTGGTTGATGGTGAGGTAACAAAGTGGTGTCACAGGGTTTACCATTATCAATCTTTAGGCTCCAGGAAGTTTGGAGGTTATGGGCATCAAGTAGTTAACATTTCCCATTTGGTGCGTGTGGGGGTTGACATCTGTAAAAGATCTCAGGAAATGTGCATCAAATACTGTTATCTGCGTACTTCAGAGAGAAGCTAAAGCAGAGAATATGGGGAAAGGATCTGCCCCGGGAAGGCCCCATAAGGTCATGCTGGATATCAGTTTCTGCCTTCCTAGGGCTGTTGGCCTCAAGTTTGTAATGAACATGGTCATAATACAATGCTCTGATCAGGGCTTCCACATCTTTTAGTAAATTCACCATTTCCCTGTTGAATGACCTTGGGAAAGCTATGTCATCCCTTGGTGCCTCTGCTTTCTTATGCATAAAATACTCACTTCATAGGATTGTTCTGAGGTTAAATGTAAACGGCTTAGAGCCATTTCCAGCACTGCTGCAGAAACCAGTACTCGAGAAACCAAGCACCATACTCGGAGAGTTGGAGAACTCAGGTTTATTATGCTGGTGGGCCCAGAGGAGTTTCCAATCCTTAACCATACCTCATCTCCTGGCTGATAGGGATGAACCTAATTGCCCAAAGGAATAGGTGTCCTTTCTAAGGTTTCTCAGGTGATATGGTGGAGGACTTTTCCCAGGGCCTGGAGGTGTTGGGACATCTCCAATTCAGCTAGTTTTGGGGGGTTTCCATTGAGTTTTCCTATCACTGGGGCTGTTCTCCCATATAAGATCTCAAAGAGAGAATAGCCGTAGGACCTCAGGGTGCATCAGGCTCAGAGTAAGACTAGGGGTAACATGTAGATCCAAGATAACTGGGTCTCCTGACAGAGTTTAGCTAATGTAGTCTTGACAGTCCGATTCATGCATTCAACTTTCCCTGAGCTCTGTGGCCTGTAAAGTAGTGTGAAGCTTCCACTTGATTCCCAGTGTCCTGGATAAAGTTTGGATTATCTCAGACACAAAAGCTAGCCCATTGTCAGACCCTATGGAAAGAGGCAGCCCATATCTCGGGATTATGTCTCTTAGTAAGGCCTTGGCCACTTCTTGTGCCCATTCAGTGCATGTGGGGGAGGCTTCAGTCCATTCCGAGTAGGTGCAGACTACCACAAGTAAATACTTATAGCCCCTATAGGGCTTGACTTCAGTAAAGTCCACTTCTTGATCTTCAAAGGGCAGTGTCCCAACTGCCTGCACCCCTGGGTTGGGTCTTGGTCCTTGGCTGGTGGTGTTTTGCACACAAGTCACACATCTAGCCCTGATCTGGGCACATAGGGAGCTTAGGAATGAAATAGTAGTGGCTAGTAAACTCTCCAGCACAGTTTTTCCTAAATGAGTTGTCTCATGATGTTGTTTTACCAGCTGGACTGTTATATTGCTGGGGACAAAGAGTCTTTGGTCTGTGAGCTTCCTCCAGCCCTCTTTTTCTTTTATTCTTCCCTCATTTACAGCCCATGGATCTTCTTCCTTGGTGTATCTCAGGGACAGAGGCAATTGTGGTATCAAGAGGACCTTAAAGATTGCCTCGGGGCCCACTGTGGGGCTCGGTTGAGTTGCCACCTCCTTGGCTGCCTGGTCAGACAACTAATTTTCTTTGCTGATTGGATCAGTTCCTCGCTGATGGCCTTTACAATGGATGACTGCCACTTGGGAAGGCTTCCAGGCTGCTCCTAACAGCTGAAGGATTTCTTTTTTGTTTTTAATCTCCTTTCCTCCTGCTGTCAACGGTCCCCTTTCTTTATAAATGGCTCCATGCATATGTGAAGTAGCAAAGGCATACCTTGAATCAGTATAGATGTTGACTCGCTTCCCTTCGGTGTGCCTTAGCGCCTGGGCGAGTGCCCACAGCTCAGCCTGCTGTGCTGACCACCCTTGTGGCCAGGCCTAAGCCTTCACTCTCTCGTCCGTTGTTGCTATGGCAGAGCCTGCTTTGCACTGCCCATCTGGGAGGAAACTGCTTCCGTCAGTGAACAGTCCCAGTTCCGGGTTCTGAAGGGGAATGTCTGCCAGGTCCGGCCTGCTCAAGTAAATCTCATCTATGACCTCCTTCAGTTATGATCGGGGGTTCCCGCTTCCGTAGGTAAAAAGGTGGTGGGGTTCAGTGTCCGCACAGTCTCAAGTTGGACCTGTGGGTTTCCCAAAGCAGTCCTTGATGGTGAATCATCCTGGAGCTGGTCAGCCACTTATGTCCCTGGCTGTTCATCAGGGCAGTAACAGCATGGGGAACCTTTACATCTATATTTTGCCCTCGAGAAAGCTTATCTGCTTCTCTGACCAAAGCCACAGTGGCAGCTAAGCCCGGAGGCCTGGCGGCCATCCCGTGGCCACTGGATCAGTCATTTGGACAGGTATGTGACTGGGCACCGCCATGGCCCAATTGTTTGCGTGAGGACCCCCAGTGTGGTGTGACTTTTCTCACCTACAAAGAGGTTGAAGTCCTGTGTCACATCCGGCAGCCCTAATGCTGGAGCGCGGGTCAAGAGTCTCTTTATCTCTTCGAAGGCTTTTTCCCCGGTCAGGTTCCCACTCCAGGGGGTCCTTACCAGACCCTGCTGTGGCTTTAAACAAAGGCTTGGCAATCAGAGAAACCTGGTATCCAGATTCGGCAGAATCTAGCAGCCCCAAGGAACTCATGGACTTCTTTCTTGGTGTTCGGCTGAGGTACTGAACAGAGGCTTGCTTCCTCTCATGTCTGAGTGCCCGATGCCCTTTTAAGATGACAAACCCCAGGTACTTGACCTCGTGTCTGCAGATCTGAGCCTTTTTCCATGACACCTTGTACCCTGTGGTGGACAGTAGAGCCAACAAGGCTTTGGTGCCTCTCCAGCAGTCCCCTTGGGTGGGGCTGGCTAGCAACAGGTCATCCATGTACTGGGGTAGGGTGCAGTTTAAAGTTTCTCCAGGAAAGGCAGCAGAGTCCACGGCCAGGGCTTCACCAAACAGGGTAGTGAGTTCCTGAAGCCTTGTGGCAGTCGAGTCCAAGCCAGCTGTGTCTTTCTCCCAGAGTGTGGGTCTTCCCATTCAAAGGCAAACAATGGCTGGTTGGCTGGTGACAGCCAGAGGCAGAAGAATGTGACTTTGAGATCGAGGCATGTGAACCAGCTTGCCTGAGCCGGTAAGAGACTAAGGAGAGTGTAGGGATTTGGGACCACTGGATGGATGGTGATCACTGCACTGTTGACCGCGTGGAGGTCCTGGACGGGGTGGTAGTTGTTCCCTCCAGACTTTTTGACAGGTAAGAGTGGATGTTCCAGGGAGACTGACATTCGATTAGGATCTCGGCAACTCGTAGACGCTGGATGTTGTCCCGAATTCCCAGGCATGCCTCCCATGGTACTGGATATTTGTTTTTGTCTAACAGGAGTGGCTCGTGGCCTCAGGTCCACTACAATGGGGGCATGGTTTTTGGCCAAACTTGGGGGCCTCTTCTCTGTCCAGACATCAGGGAATTCTTTTAGCAGGCTGGGGGGATTTATTTGTTCCCTCCCTGAGGAATAGAGACACCATTCATCTTCCCTGGGCATGGTCACAGCCATCCTCAGAGCTGATTGGCTCCCCAAGGGGAGGCTCACAGGCTTTCTGGGGGCAAAGGTGATCTGTGCCCCCAGTTTTGTCAGTAAGTCTCTACCCAGCAGGGGAATGGGGCATCTGGTAAGTACAGAAATTCATGTGTCACCAGATGGCCCCATAGCTGACATGAACAGGCCTTGCAAAATGAGCGGGCTGCCATGTCCCCTGTGACCCCAACTATAGGTGCTGTTCAGCCTGTGAGGGGAGCCACAGGTGTGGTTACCACGGAGTGTTCAGCTCCAACATCCACTACAAAAGTCATTGATTGGCTCCCTACTTTCATCGTGACCGCGGGCTCCCAGGGGCCCAGGATCAGGGAGCCCAGTCTTCCCTAGTCCGTCTGCTCCAGCCAGGCTGATAAGGTTTTGGACAGCCTGCCCAGGCTGGTACCTTTCTGTGTTGGGTTGACTGAACTTCTTCGACCCTTTAGATGTCCCTCTGTGATGGGGGCATTCATTCCTCCAGTGTCCGGTCTCTTTGCAATGGGCGCACTGGGCCTAGTGGTGGTCTCTTCTTAGCTTTCCCCTTTGCACGAGGGAACAGTCTGTCCCACTGGATCTGAGCTCCTCAGTGCTGCTGCTAGCCGGGCTGCTTTCGGTGTCACTTTTTCTGAGCGGTTGGGCCACAAATTACCCTACTCTGTCCCTGTCTGTTCGTGCAAAATCTTGCCCATGGGGGCAGGGTCTGTGCTATTAGAAGCCAGGAATCTATGTATGGAAACTGACCTGGATGTCCTGGAGTCCCACTGACTACCTGGTGTACTGCTTGGACAGTGGGCAGGTCGAGAGTGCCCTCTGGCGGTCATCCAACATCAAAGGATAGCGAATCGAGCTCACGTAATTTATGAAGCTTCCTGGGGGTCATCTTGACTCCTACAAAGCCCTTCTTAAAGTTCTTTATCATGCAATCTAAAACTGTTGGCTTACAGGAATTTCCCCCCATGTTGACAAATGTTATCTACCTGGCAGGGTTTTGAGGAAACCTCTTAGATGTCGGCTCAAGGAGTCAGTTGACAGAATAACCAGTAACCAAAAATTTCTCTGATTCAATGAACATGAGTTTGAGTAAACTCTGGGAGTTGGTGATGGACAGGGAGGCCTGGCATGCTGCAGTCCATGGGGTCACAAAGAGTCAAATCCATGGGGTCACAAAGAGTCAAACAAGACTGAGTGACTGGACTGAACTGAATTTCTCCCTCCCTGTGTATCCCGCCCTGAGTCAGTGGCGCAGAGAAAAACAAGGGCGGGTGCCCCGTCAAAAGAGGAGACCATTCAGGTTCCTGCTTAGCTGCATTCCCAGGGGAAACTTAGCTGCCTCTTAGCATTGGCAGATCAGTATAAACCCCTGATCTGGATCTGTCTTGCGGGGAGGGACTGGGTCCCCCAGAGGCAGACACCGCCTTGAGCCGTATTACGTCACCACGGAACCACAAGCTAAGGCCCACTCGGAGTCCGTAGCCACGAAGGCCATGAAGCCACACAATCGAGCCTGAAGTGCAAGCAAATCAGGCCGCACTCTCATTCACATTCATTTTTTGTCCGCCTGGCCCCTCTCCTGAGGGAGATTTAAGATCCTCTTAGCATTGGCAGGTCGGTATAAACCCCGACCCAGACCAGCCCCTCAGGGAGGGATCAAACCCCCCCAGAGACCGGCACCACCCTTCAGCCTTATGAGGTCGTCACGGAACTGCAGGTTTTGGACCCTCTCAGGCTCCGAAGCCTGAGGACTGTGGAGCTCACTTTCACTTCTTCCAATCAGAAATCATGCATACACAATCCCTCAGAGGTTATCACAATACCTCCCTTTTCCCGAGTCCCCAGGGTTCCCTATCTGATGCTCCCTTCCTGGGAGCCCAAGGAGGTGATCAGTCTCCTCTTCTACCCATTGGGGTAGGTTTCTGCCTGGGGACCGGCCCTGGGGCCTTACCTTATCCTATGGCTATTCCTGGTGAGTTGGTCCATCCCTCCAATGAGTCCAGCCAGGGCTCAGCCATCCGGAGAGTCAGAACGCCAGCTGGAAAGAGAACCGGAAGACCATCAGGTGGCGCCTCCTCGTTGGGCTCGGGGCTCCTCTGCTCCGACCTGGCCGAGCCACCAGTCCCGTGGCTCAGGGGGCCAGCGTGGTTGAATCTCACTGGGGCCTCCAGAAACGTTGCAGAAACCAGTACTCGAGAAACCAAGCACCACACTCAGAGAGTTGGAGAATTCAACTTACTATGCTGGCGAGCCCAGAGGAGTTAACACTCCAAGCTCTGAGCCCCAAAGGGGTTACAGAGTTTTTATACATGCACAGGCATGATTAAGTGGGTTTGCGGGTTTGCAGGGGCTAGGGCAATTGCAAAAGTAGGACAAGGGTGAGTGAGATAAGCTCCAGTTTCTAGTATTGTGAGTCCCCACTTTCTGAGACCTACGTGATCTAGACTTTGCAAGGAGCAAGCTGAGTTACAGAGGCAGAAAGAGCAGGAGGTTATGTAAAAATTTTAATTTTTCCTCTTCATAATGACTAGAGAAATGCAAATCGAAAGTCCAATGAGGTAAGCACTCACATTCATCAGATTGGCCACCTCTAAACATCTTAAAGAATAAATGCTAGAGATGGTGTGGAGAGAAAGGAACCCTCCTGCACTGTTGTTCACAATGATACTTAGGAGAATGTGTGGAGGTCACTTAAAAATAACATACAAGTGTTGCTGGCCAAAATCTTGGCTTTCTCTGTCCACCAAAGCTGAATAAAAAAATATGGAGACAGAACTTGGAGGAAATAGAAAGGTGGCTTTAATCCTCAGCCGGTGGAGAAGGGAACACAGTAGGCTCAAGCTTCAAGAACCGCCCCTCCCAATAAGGAATCTAGGGGCCTGTATAAGGCAAGGGCTCACAGTGAGGGATTGGTGAGGAGGAACAGATGTGTTAGAATCTTCTCAAAAACAGTCATAGGCTGGCATCAGTAACCCAGTGATTGAGTCTAGCAGTTCGGTGTCTCTGCAGCCTTCTTTCTGATGTGTGACCACAAGGGGAAGGGTGTTGTAAGGATAAGAAAAGGACCATAGGAGTGACGTGTAGCTCCTGCAGAGTTAGGGGGCAGAAAAGCAAACTAAGTTACAGACACGCACAGTTAGCAGTAACTAAAGTAAAAATACTTTGGCCACCTGATGAGAAGAACTGACTCATTGGAAAAGATCCTGATGCTGGGAAAGATTGAAGGCAGGAGGAGAAGGGAATGACAGAGGACGAGATGGTTGGATGGCATCACCAACGCGATGGACATGAGTTTGAGCAAGCTCGGGAGTTGATGATGGACAAGGAAGCCTGGTGTGCTGTAGTCCATGGGCTCACAAAGAGTTGGACATGACTGAGTGAACTGAATTGAAAGTAAAAAAGATAGGGATGCACAGGCCTGCTCACTGTTCTCTTTATCTTCTTTGTTCTCGGGAAAGAAAAGAAAAAAACTCACTCTTCTCTTTTCTTTCCTTTTCATGGCAACAAATTTCCCCATCATTTTATTTCCTCCATATCAGTGGAGAAAGGGAAATAGGTGTCATTCTTGTTCTTGTCTAGCTGAGGACAAAACCTCAGTTTTGCTCTGTTTGACAATCACCAGTTGTTCAGCCCAGGGGCCCATCTATCTTCTATTTCAAATTTTCCTTGAGAGGCATGAACCCCAAGAAATCTTCATTGGGGTGATGAGGGACAGAAGGTCAATCTTTCGTAACTTCTTGAATGCTGACATGGGACTCAGAGACCCTATCTAATCAGGGTCATGGAGCTCTTTCCCTGTTTTATTAAGGGGCCCCAGAGTGACTTTTGTGGTTATTGCCACGGGATCTGCTCAGAGGAGTGGCTATAATCTCTTTGGGGGCGTGTGTTTTCTCTCCACGTAATTATTATCTTGATGTAAATCTGTTGTTATCGGGAGGAGACAAGTCTTAACAGGTACTTTAAGAACACAGAGGCCATAGATCAGTAAAAGAGTTATTGTAACTAGGGGTCAAAGGAGGAGTAAGAACCAAGATACGTTTGATGACGATTTTGATTGTGGTCCGGATAGGGTCAGTGCTTGGGGCATCCTGTCCAAAAGGATGGAGCCATTCAGACTCAGAAATAGTTGGAGGAATAACAACCTGAACATTAATAGACAAATTAGAAAAAATGAAGCCTGAAATTGAACCTGAATCCTAATTTAGACTTAACACTTTCAGGGGACTTGTACAAGCTGCCCGGTAGCCAGTTGTCTAGGTTTATCTATGTAGATCTTAACCTTTAATCCTTTAATGTGGCTATTGGCCATTACACATTTTTTTTTCTTGTTAACATATGATCCAGAGCAATTTCCTTGTCTATACATATAACAGTTACAAGAGACCTTTAAAAAGTAAGATTGTAGTCAGCTGCTGCTACAGACTTGGTTTTCAGAATGGCTGACGGCATCCTAAGCCTGACACAGCTCAGAAAACTCAAGTTCTCAACAATACAAGGACTTACCCGAAATCACACCATAGTGTCACCTAGTTATTTCCACAGCTACTCTATTTTGTCTTTAACTGTAAATTTTGTTCTTAATAGCCAAAGCGGCTGTCACTGTTGGTGATGTTAGTGTTTCTCTAGGTTTGAGAAGATACAAGAATCAGGGGTCATAAAAATCTCCTCCCCAAAGTGTCAACTATCTGAAGGCCTCTTTTGCAGCTTTTTTTTTTTCCCCAGAGCATAGAGTGCTTCATTCCTAATTTCCACCCTGAACTCCTTTCAGGGAGTGTTGAAGGTCAGCAGCTTCATGGCCATGATTTAGTCTTTGTAGAGGTAGATGGCAGAGCCCCTTCAGGGTCATGAATCTGTCCACAGTTTGGGGACATTACATGATCATTTTTGTCACACACTTGGTAATGTAAGGGACAACACTTTTAAAATTTTTTAGATTATTTATTTTAATGGAGTATAACTACTTTACAATATTGAGGTGGTTTTTGCTATACAACGACATGAATCAGCCACTGGTGTACATGTGCTGCCCCCATTCTGAAGCCTCCTCCCGCCTCCCTCCCCACCCCATCCCTTTTTGGGGATGTTGTTCCAGAGCACCGACTTCGAGTGCCCTGCTTCATGCTTCGAACTTGCACTGGTCATCTGTTTTACATATGGTAATACACATGCTTCAATGCTATTCTCTCAAATCATCCCACCCTTGCCTTCTCCCACAATGTCTGAAAGTCTGTTTGTACATCTGTGTCTCTTGCTGCCTTGCATATAGGGTTGTTGTTACCATCTTTCTAAATTCCATACATATGAGTTAATATACTGCATTGGTGTTTTTCTGACTTACTTCACTCTGGCTCAGGACAACACTTTTGAAACAGGCAATATAGAAAACAATATAGCTAGCAATAATAATAAGGTCATCAGTAAGAACTAAAGTCAAGAACTTCCACTATGTATAGCCCAATATATACCTAAGTCATCTGACTTAGTTTGTTCCATACAAATCCTTACTTGGTAAGAAAACTATATACTGGCATTGTCCATAAGGCACCCGGCCTAGTTTTCTAGTGTTATTAGACTGATTATTCTTAGTATGATTTGTTCCCAGTATAGAGGAGACTTTAAATAGGTGCAAAGCGTAGCTCCTGAAGAGTAAGAGGGCAGGAAAGCAAACTTAGTTACAGACATGCAGAGCTGCTGCAGGCTAAAAAAAATAGGAATATTCAGGTCTGCTCACTGTTCTCTTTATCTTCTTTGTTCTCAGGAAGGGGAAAGAGAAAAACTCATTACACTCTTTTTTCTTTTTACTGCAACAAATTCCTCTTTATTCCCTTTTCACTGCAACATGAGTACCTTAGGACCCAGCAGTCCCACAGCTGGGCATAAACCCAGAGAAAAATTTTTTTTTAATTTAAAGACATGGGAACTGCTGCAATCTTGGCCCAACAACGTACAACAGTCAAGTCTGGGAAGCAAGCTAAATGTAGAAATTACAGCTGAATAGAAACAGAGGATGGGGCACATGTACACAATGCAATATTTCTCAATGATAGGGAGGTAGGAAATAAAAGCCACAGGAAATAAAGTAGAGGTGATCATTCCCAGTGAAGGAAGGGAGACAGAGAGAGAAAAGTATCATGCGATATGACCTCTAGGTGTAACCTAAAAATGGATACAAATGAAGTTCTTTCCTAAAGAGACACAGCCTCACAGATTTAGAAAAGAAACTTCTGGTCACCAAGAAAATCAAGATGTGGTATATTGAAAAGAAAAAACAAAAAACCCCACAAGATTGTAATTCACTTCTGTTCAAATTGTAGGGTAAAAACAGAAAAATATGTTGATTCTATTCCCCTCAGGCCATAGTGACCTGAGCTGATGTCACATCCCTGGAGCCTGATTGGCTTGGGTACCAAGGCTGGAGTGTCCTGGGGCTGAGGGACCTGGGAGCATGTAGCAGGCAGTGTATCTCCACAACCAACCTGGAGTGCCTGTTGCCCTCTGCAGAGCCCCCAACCTTCAGAAACAAGTGGGAGAAATTAAGAGTTCGGAATCAACATATACACAGTAATATATATCAAATAGATGATAAAAAGTGACTGCTGAACAGCATAGGAACACTGACGAGCACACTGTAATCACCTATACGTGAAAACGAACCCAAAGAGAATACACATCTATGCGTAATTGGATCATGTATGTGTACAACCGAAACAAACACATCAGAAATCAACAATATTCCAACACAAAATAGCAAGGAAATTACAGGGGAAAAGGAGTGGGGCATGAAGAAGTGCTGCTCCCTTGGGGCCTTTCAAGTTAACAACACCATGAAAAGCAGTGTGTGTGTGTGTGTGTGTGTGTGACTCAGTCGTGTCTGCCTCTTTGTGACCCCCGCCAGGCTTCTCTGTCCATGGAATTCTCCAGGCAAGAATACTGGAGTGGATTGCCATTCCCTTCCCCAGAGGATCTTCCCGACCCAGGGATTGAACCCTTGTCTCCTGCATCACAGGCAGATTCTTTATCACTTGAGCTACAGGGAAGTCCTAAAAGCAGTGCTCTGGGTATTTAATAGGCACAAGGATCAAGGGCTGAGGGTAAAAAATATCTTCAAGAAATGTCCTCGGTGTCACTGAAAAAAAAAATTCTAAACAAGGCAGGTGTTCAAGTGGTCAATTTCAAGAGGTAAGTTTAACTCACACCCTATAAAAGAATCACACGAAAAGATGACCACATCACCAAATATTAGACTCATGCCAATCAAAACTATAATGAGGCATTTCCTCACGTGGTTAACAAAGACTGTTGTCCAAAAGTTGACAAACAATAAATGCTGGAGAAAGTGTGGGAAAAAGGGAACCCCCTACACTGTTAGTGAAAAGGTGAATTAGTAGCAGCCACTATGAAGAACCGTGTGCAGGTTTTTTAAGACATGTATGAGAATGAAATTAGAATACTCCCTAACAGAACACACAAAAATAAACTCCAAATAGATTAAAGACCTAAATAAAAGGACAGACAATATGAAAATCTCAAGGGAAAAAGCAGAACACACTTTGACATAAAATCCGGCAAGTTTTTCTTTGACCTACCTCTTAGAATCATGAAAAATAAAACAAAAATAAATAAATGAAAAAAAATTTTAAAAATAAATGGGACCTCAGTCAGTCAGTCAGTTCAGTTGCTCAGTCCTGTCTGACTCTGCGACCCCATGAACGAAGCACGCCAGGCCTCCCTGTCCATCACCAACTCCCGGAGTTCACTCAGACTCATGTCCATTGAGTCAGTGATGCCATCCAGCCATCTCATCCTCTGTCGTCCCCTTCTCCTCCTGCCCCCAATCCCTCCCAGCATCAGAGTCTTTTCCAATGAGTCAACTCTTCGAATGAGGTGGCCCAAAGTATTGGAGTTCAGCCTCAGCATCAGTCCTTCCAATGAACACCCAGGACTGATCTCCTTTAGGATGGACTGGTTGGATCTCCTTGCAGTCCAAGGGACTCTCAGGAGTCTTCTCCAACACCACAGTTCAAAAGCATCAATTCTTCGGTGCTCAGCTTTCTTCACAGTCCAATTCTCACATCCATACTTGACCACTGGAAAAACCATAGCCTTGACGAGACGGACCTTTGTTGGCAAAGTAATGTCTCTGCTTTTAATATGCTATCTAGGTTGGTTATAACTTTCCTTCCAAGGAGTAAGTGTCATTTAATTTCATGGCTGCAATCACCATCTGCAGTGATTTTGGAGCCCCCCAAAAATAAAGTCTGACTCTGTTTCCACTGTTTCCCTAATTCCCCTTAAAAGCACTGGCACAGCAGAGGAAACCATAAATACAACAAAAAGACAAGCCCCATAATGAAACTAATATGTGCAAACAGAGACACCCATGAGGAATTTCTCTCCAAAACATACGAACAGCTTATGCACCTTGATATCAAAGAAACAACCCAGTCAAATAGGGGCACAAGATTTAAGTGGACCTTTCCCCAAAGAAGACATAGAGATGGCCAAGAAGCACATGAAAAGACGCTCAGCATCTGTAAGTGTTGGAGAACTGTGAATCAGAAGTGCCATCACCTCACACGCCAGAATGGTCAGCACAGAAAATCTATGACAATACATGCTGGAGAGGGGATGGAGGAAAAAGAACCCTCCTCCTTGTTGGTGGGAATGAAAGTCATCAAATCCACGAAGGAGAACAAGACAAAGGGTCATTAAAAACTAAAGAGCAAAGTAGCATAGGACCCAGCAATCCCAGTCCTGGGCACACATCCAGAGAAAACCATAATTTTAAAGACAGGGGCACCCAATGTTTGTGGCAGCACTGTGTACAATAGCCAATACATGGATGAAGCCTAAGTGGGTAAGGACAGATGGATGGGTAAACCAGATGGGGTACACGCACAGAGCAGTTATCGCTCAGCCATAAAAGGGTGACATCACGCCACGTCCAGCAACAGGAAAGAAGTAGAGACGATCACACTAAGTGAAGTAAGTAAGACAAAGGAAGACAAGTATCATACTTACCTGGCAGGGGAGATACCATGATCACGAAGGTGGTTTTCCCAGGGCGAGGCTTATCCATTGCACTCCGGATGTGCTGACCCCTGTGATTTCCCCAAATGTGGGAAACTCGACTGCATAATTTGTGGTAGTGGGGGACTGCGCCCCTGATCAACGTAAAAAAAAAAAAAAAAAAAAAAAAGGAAGACAAGTATCATATGATATTTCTTGGAGGTGGATTCTAAAAATGGATACAAATGAACTTCTTTACCAAAAAGAAATGGCCTTACAACATAGCAAAGCACCTTATGGTTACCAAAAGGGAAAGGTGGTGGGCAAAGGAAATGAGAAGGTGGAGATGAACATACACACACGACTCTGTGAAATGATCAACAAGAACCCACTATAGGACGAGGACCCCTAATCAACACTGCATAATAAACTACATGGGAAGAAAACCCAAAAAAGAACATGTACTATGCATCACTAGAACATTTATGCATCACTATGGATGAGTGAGTCGTGTTGCGGTACACCAGAAACAAATAAACCCTACAACATTGTAAGTCACCTCTGCTGCTGCTGCTAAGTCGCTTTGTCGTGTCCGACTCTGTGCGACCCCATAGACAGCAGCCCACCAGGCTCTCCCGTCTCTGGGATTCTTCAGGCAAGAACACTGGAGTGGGTTGCCATTTCCTTCTCCAATGCATGAAACTGAAAAGTGAAAGTGAAGTCGCTCAGTCGTGTCCAAACCCTCAGCAACCCCATGGACTGCAGCCCACCAGGCTCCTCCATCCATGGGATTCTCCAGGCAAAGGTACTGGAGTGGGTTGCCATTGCCTTCTCCAAACTCACCTCTACACCATTACAAAATACAAATTACAAAAGAGAATGCTCTCTACAAAAAGAGAATGCTGAGTATACTCCCTTCAGGCCTTAGTGACCTGGGCTGCTGCCACATCCCTGAAGTCTGGGCAGGCCGGGGTCCCTTGGACTGTCTTGGGGCTGAGGGAGCTGGGGAGGATGTGCCAGCCAAGAAGCCCTACCCCGTGGACCTGGTGACCCTGTTCCCCTATACACCAGCCCACAACCTCCAGATCCTGGCGGGTCCTCCTGCAGTGAAACTACACCTACTGCACCCAAAGGATGTGGAGCCTCTGGGCTGGAAGAGCTCTGAAAAGCCCCCTGGGTTCCATGTTTCCAGGTGATGGGGTTCCCACCTCCAGCTTCCCTCCTGAGGGTCACCCCACCTATGATGAAAGCACCCTCCACAGAATGGTGTTGCAGGAATTGGGATGTGTCCAGGGGATAGGGTAAGGAAGGAAGAAGGAATGGGAGACAAGCCTTGGATCTTCTGGCACATTCCACTCTAATTGACAATCCAGGAACAGGACTTTCCCTAAGGCTCTGGTTCCCCCAGTAACCAGGGTAGGGGCATGGAGACATGCCGCCGCCTTGTGGCCATTTCCCATAACAACAATTTAAAATCCTTAGCTCAGTTCAGTCACTCAGTCCTGTCTTCATGACCCCATGGACTGCAGCATGCCAGGCTTCCCTGTCCATCACCAACTCCCAGAGTTTACTCAAACTCATGTCCATTGAGTCGGTGATGCCATCCAACCATCTCATCCTCTATCGTCCCCTTCTCCTCCCGCCTTCAATCTTTCCAAGCATCAGGGTCTTTTCAAAAAAGTCAGTTCTTCACATCAGGTGGCCAAAGTATTGGAGTTTCAGCTTCAGCATCAGTCCTTCCAATGAATATTCAGGACTGATTTCCTTTAGGATGGACTGGTTGGATCTCCTTTCAGTCCAAGGGACTCTCAACAGTCTTCTCCAACAGCACAGTTCAAAAGCATCAATTCTTTGGCGCTCGGCCTTCTTCACAGTCCAACTCTCACATCCATACATGACTACTGGGAAAACCATAGCTTTGACTAGACAGATCTTTGTTGGCAAAGTAATGTCTCTGCTTTTAAATGCATTGTCTAGGTTGGTCATAACTTTTCTTCCAAGGAGCAAGCGTCTTTTAATTTCATGGCTGCAGTCACCATCTGCAGTGATTTTGGAGCCCAGAAGTCTGACGCTGTTTCCACTGTTTCCCCATCTATTTGCCATGAAGTGATGAGACCAGATGCCATGATCTTCGTTTTCTGAATGTTGAGCTTTAAGCCAACTTTTTCACTCTCCTCTTTCACTTTCATCAAGAGGCTCTTTAGTTCTTCTTCACTTTCTGCCATAAGGGTGGTGTCATCTGCATATTTCAGGTTATTGATATTTCTCCCGGAAATCTTGATTCAAGCTTGTGCTTCCTCCAGCCTAGCATTTCTCATGATGTACTCTGTATATAAGTTAAATAAGCAGGGTGACAATATGCAGCCTTGACGTAATCCTTTTCCTATTTGGAACCAGTCTCTTGTTGCATGTCCAGTTCTAACTGTTGCTTCCTGACCTGCATACAGATTTCTCAAGAGGCAGTTAAGGTGCTCTGGTGTTTCCATCTGTTGAAGAATTTTCCACAGTCTATTGTGATCCACACAAGCATTACTTTGCTAGAGTGTGAGCATTCTTTGGCATTTCCTTTCTTTGAGACTGGAATGAAAACTGACCTTTTCCAGTCCTGTGGCCACTGCTGAGTTTTCCAAATTTGCTGGCGTATTGAGTTCAGCACTTTCACAGCATCATCTTTCAGGATTTGAAATAGCTCAACTGGAATTCCATCACCTCCACTAGCTCTATTCATAGTGATGCTTCCTAAGCTTCCACTTGACTTCACATTCCAGGAGGTCTGGCTCTAGGTGAGTGATCACACCATCGTGATTACCTGGGTCGTGAAGATCTTTTTTGTACAGTTCTTCTGTGTATTCTTGCCATCTCTTACTACTGTCTGCTTCTGTTAGGTCCATCCCATTTCTGTCCTTTATTGTGCCCATCTTTGCATGAAATGTTCCCTTGGTATCTCTAATTTTCTTAAAGAGATCTCTGGTCTTCTCCATTCTATTTTTTCCCTCTATTTCTTTGCATTGATCACTGAGGAAGGCTTTCTTATCTCTCCTTGCTAGTCTTTGGAACTCTGCATTCAAATGGGTATAACTTTCCTTTTCTCCTTTGCCTTTCGCTTCTCTTCTATTCACAGCTATTTGTAAGGCCTCCTCAGACAACCATTTTGCCTTTGCTCATTGGCACTTAATATTCACTAGGCCTGGGGGCTGTAAGTAAAAAAACTGCTGCCCTCAAGAAATGGCCTAGGGGATGTCAACAGAAAAATATTAAAAACAAAGCAGGCATTCAAGAAGCCAATTTGAATAAGTTTAAGTCACACTGTTTTAAAAAAAAGTCACATGTAAAAATGTCAACATCGCTCAATATGAGAGAAATGCAAATCAAAACTTCAAGTCAGGATGGCCATAGATGGAAACTCTACAAGCAATAAATGCTGGAGAGGGTGTAGAGTGAAGGGAACCCTCCTACACTGACGCTGGGAATGGAAATTGGGAGCAGCCACTATAGAGGGCATCGGGCAGGTTCCTTAGCAATGAAAATGAGAATGAAATTAGAATGCTCCCTAACACCATACACAAAAATAAACTCCAAACAGATTAAAGATCTAAATAAAAGGACAGATACTATGAAACTCTTGAGGAAAAGAGTACACGCTTTGACATAAAATGCTGCAAGTTCTTTTTTGATCCACCTTGTAGAATCATGAAAATAAAACAAAAATAAACAAATGGGACCTAATAAACATTAAAAGCATCTGCACAGCAAAGGAAACTGTCAGTGAAAGAAAAAGACAACCCTCAGAAGAGAAAAAAAAATCTTGCAAAGATACTTACAGGGAATTTCTCTTCAACACATACAAACCACTAGTACAGCTCAAAATAAAAAAAAAAAATCAGCCAAAGAATAAATGCACATTTCTCCAAAGAAGTCACAGAGGTGGCTATAAAGCACATGAAATGATGCTCAGCATCACTAGTTCTTAGAGAAAGGCAAATCAAATGTACAATGAGGTATCACATCACATTGATGAGAATGGCCACACTGAAGACCCTATAACAATAAAGTCTGCAGAGGGTGTGGAGAACAGGGAACCCTCCTACACTGTTGGTGGGAATGTCAGTCAGTACACCCACTAGGGAGAAGATTATGGAGGTTCTTAAAAAGCTACACACAGAAGTACCCAGTGAGCCAGCAATCCCATACCTAGGCACAGATCCAGAGAAAGCCAAAATTCAAACAGACACCTTCACCCAACGATCATGGCAGCACTAGGTACAATAACGAAGACATGGAAGCAACTTAAGTGTACAAGGATGGATGAATGAAGACAGAAAATGGGGTACATGTACACAATGCAGTATTACTCAGACGTAAAGAAGGATGAAATAATGCCATTTCCATTTACTAGGAAGAAACTAGAGATAATCATACTAAGTGAAGTAAGTGAAAGAGAAAGACAAGTATAGGATATTACTTCCTGTGGAATCTAAACATGGATACAAACAAACTTCTTTACAAAACAGAAACAGCCCCACAGACTTAGAAGAGAAACTCATGGTAACCAAAACAGAAAGGCAGAGGCACAGGGAGTAATTAGCTGGTTCAGATCAATCTATACACCTTAAAACAGATGCTAAAGGGTTCATAATAGTCACAATTCTAAGAGGGCTGTAAATGACACCCGCCGTCAAGAAGTGTCCTGGGTAAATCATCAGAAAAAATATTCCAAACAGGCCAACTTTAAAGAAGCCAGATCGAAGAAGTACATTGTTCTCACAAGGTGTAAAACAATAATAAAAGCACATGGAAAGATGGTCCATATCAGTAATTGTTAGATCAATGCCAAACAAAACTATGAGGTCTCACCTCACACTGGTCACAAGAGCCATCGTCGAAAAGAGCGACAAAGAATAATTACTTCAGAGAATGTACAGAAAATAAAATCCTCCCACAGTCTTGGTGGGATGTAAATGGTAAGGCTACGATGGAAAACAGTACGGAGTTTCCTTGAAACACTAAACATCGAGGTATCATATGATCCTGCAGCCCCATTCCTCAGCTTAGGTCCAGAGAAAATCACCATTCAAAATGACACGTGCACCCTGATTTTCAGGACAGCACTATTACAATAACCAAGACACAGAATCCACCAAAATGTCCATGGACAGAAAAATGAAGACTCCACGGTACATCGATACACTGGAATGCTACTCAGCCATGAAACAGAACGAGATAATGATATTGGCAGCAGCCTGGATAGACCAAGAAAGTATCATACTATAAATACTTTTCAGAGAGAAAAGACAAATAACCTAAGATATCACGTACAAGTGGAATCTGTAAGTTCAGACCAAAGAACTAATTAACAAAATAGAAACAGACTCACAGACTGAGAAAATCAAAGTATAACTATCAAAGGAAAGGTAGAAAGGACAGATAAATTAAAAGTTTGGGATGAAAATATACACGCTAATATACATCAAGTTGATAACAAAAAAAAGGACCTACTGAATAGAACTGAGGACTCTACTGAACAAACTGTAATAGCCTATATGAGGGGGAAAAACAGAAAAAGAATAGATACACATCTCTGTAGAACTGAATCAAGTTCATGTACACCTAAAACAAAACACTGGAAATCAACTCTACCCCCAATATAAAATAACAGTAAATTACACATTAAATTACATGAACTCAGTCTAGAGGAAACCAGACAGTGGTGACCCTATGAATTAGATATATGATATTAATGTGACACATTAATATCAAAGAAAACCAAAGGTTTTCTTTCACTCAGCAGAATGCAGAGCGGCAACTCACTCAGAGGTGCCTGACCTCATGTGACTGTGACAATATGAAGAGACGTTAAAGGACCACAGGTTAAGCTGGGCAACACCCTCAATTCAGATGTTGGAAATCTCAGAGCGGTGTAGACACACCGAGGTAAAGAGCAGACATGCGGTCCTCTCGGTACAGGATCCAGACCCTGTGGATGGGGTGGGACCCACACAATCCACAGACCCTGCACGCAGGCTCACACGTCCACAGTCTCCAGGGTGAACCCCCCCCAGACCCTGAACCTGAGCTCACACGTCCACAGTCTCCAGGGTGAACCACCCTCAGACCCTGAACCTGAGCTCACATGTCCACAGTCTCTAGGCTGACCGCCCCAGACCCTGAATCTGAGCTCACATGTCCACAGTCTCCAGGCTGACCCCTCCCAGACCCTGTACCTGGGGTCACATGACCACAGTCTCCACAGTCTTCACAAAACAGAAACAGACTCACAGACTGAGAAAATCAATGGCTGACCAGGCTGACCCCTCCCAGACCCTGCACCTGGGGTGGCAAGACCCTTGGTTAGGACAGCAGGTCTCTGCTGGCTGGGCCCCTACAGTGGAACGAGTGAGTTCCTATAAGCTCCTGGCTTGGTAGATAGAAGTGTTGGGGGTCTCCTTCCCCCACACTTGTCCCAGAGAAGTCCTCCTCTTTTCCCTTTGGTTCTATGTGATATTAACTTTTTTTTACAGCTGTCACGATAATGCTGAACACACTACCTTGGTGCTGGCTGAGGTGCTGTGAAAACACACCAGACGCTGCGCTGGAAGACGAGGGGCAGGTCTGGTCGCTGCTGAGCATGGGCGGTCTACTGGAAGGAGATCACAGCAGCAACCTCACCTGCTACTCACTGGCTTTTTGCCTGATTCGTGTGCCCTGCAATCAACTGCGCAGGTACACCTGCTCCCTTCTCGCCATGCTCATGCTGGTGAATTGGAATAATTACCTGAGCTCACCTGAGGAGTCTCCAGGAGCCCCAGGGATGGGGAACCTCACTCACAGGGATAAAGAGGGAATAGGCACAGGCCTGTATAAAATGATACTGTAATGCATTTCCTAAACACAAGTCAAGTGAAGCTCACATGTATTCTTCCCCTTTTCTTAGCTTTGAGTGTATGGTCTCCCTCTGCATATGATTCTGACCCATGCAGATGGGGTGAGACTCACACAGTCCCCAGACTCCTCAACCTGGGGTCACACGTTCACTTAGTCAGGACACCATGGCTGTGGTCGGCGGGCCCCCAATGTGTAACCAAGCCAGGTCCATATGGTCAAAGCTATGGTTTGTCCAGTAGTCATGTATGGATGTGGGAGTTGGACCATAAAGAAGGCTGAGCACCGAAGAACTGATGCTTTCAAACTGTAGTGCTGGAGAAGACTGTTGAGAGTCCCTTGGACTGCAAGGAGATCAAACCCATCAATCCTAAAGGAAATCAACTGTGAATATTCGTTGGACAGACTGACACTGAAGCTGAAGCTCCAATACTTTGGCCACCTGATGGGGAAAACTGTCTCATTTGAAAAGACCCTGATGCTGGGAAAGATTGAAGGCAGGAGAAGGAGACAACAGAGGATGAGATGGCTGGATGGCATCACCGACTCAATGGACATGAGTTTGAGCAAACACCAGGAGATAGTGGGGGACAGGGAAGCCTGGTATGCTGCAGCCCATGGGGTTGCAAATAGTTGGACACGACTTAGAGACTGAACAACAACCAGGTAGCCTGCCTGAGGTGTCTCGGTGAGCCCCAGGGGAGGTGAACTCGTCAGAAGGAAAGACTAAGAGCCCTACCTCAGCACTGACCCCTGGGAGGGCCATGGAGCCCCACGATTACCCAGAGAAACCCACCTCAGCTCCAGACCCCAGACATCTGAGCACTGACATTCAGACACAGGCACGGAGTTTTCCAGGACAGAGGCCAGGCCGGGTCTCCACCCAGGTCTCCATGTCCTACTGCACAGAGAACCCGGTCAGGTGTAAATGTTCTCAGTGTAGAAGCACATGATCTCATCTAAACATAAGCAGTGTAGTCAGGACTTGCAGAGGTCTGAATCTACTCTGTAGACAGAACTTGGTCAGGTTCAAAGAAACTTAGGGCTGTGCCAGGAGGCACAGGTCACACATTTGGGGTCGTTCATGGTTGGACAGGGGGCTCACCCACATGTGAGAATGAGGATGTACCTTTCTTGAAGAAGAAATCATCACTGGGCTCCACACGTCACCCACATCAGGAAATGGAACAAAAGATTTGTCGCTAAACATTCCAACAGGCAAAACAAAACCGTCACCAGGTTCTGTGGCCACGTGGTGGTCAGGGCCCAGGGGAGAGCCAGGAACCTCCTGGAGCGCGGCAGGACAGATCAAGTGGCCCGGCTGCAGCGTCCCAGGCTTCCAGCAGGAGGCGCTGCCCTGGCCTCCCAAAAAGGACAGTCCTGCAGGGTCCGGCGGGTAGAGTGGGTCCGTCCATCCTGATGGTCAGGGATGGAGCGCGCTCAAGTCCTGCTTCCCTGCAGGGTGGTGGGGTAGGGAGCCTGACACCTCCTAGGCTCACAGTCAAGTGACTTCGTGCCGGGGTTGACGCCCATAGGGCACCGCACTGCATCCAAGTGGAGAATGCGGGCAGAGGTGGGGCATAGACACCATCAGAGCAAAGAACCCACAGGGAGCTCCCACTTGCGCCCACCTGCCCAGCTCGGGCCCCAAGCCCCCAGCCCTTAATCCATTACCACAAAAACACACACGCCCATGCTGCACACATAATGCGCTGTGCACCTACACCATGCACACAAACAGCATATGTCTGCAAACAGGCGCGCACACACGCATAGCACACACACGGGGAGTAAAATGAATACCCTAAGGCGTTCATTCCTAAACACAAGTGAAGCTCACATGCATTCTTCCCTTCTTCTGAGCTTTGATGGGTTTCAAAATAAAAAAGTTTATAAAGTAGCTAGTGGTGAGTGACTTTTGGATCATCATGGGACTTTCTGAAGTTATTCCACAAATATTACAAGACGTGAGAGATGAATGTAGATATTCCCTGGGTCCCTCAACAGAAGAACGGACAAGCAGACCATGGTCCATCCACACAATAAATGTTGTCCAGCCTGAAAGGAAGGCAGTTCTGACACAGTCTACAGCGTGGATGAACCCTAGGGCATTATGCTCAGTGACATAAACCAGAAACGAAAGAACAAATGATGTTTGAGTCCACTCATACAAGCCCCTAGAGCAGTCGGCTCCGTATTCACAGAAAGCAGAATGGTGGGTGCCAGAGGCTGAGGGAGGTAAAAGGGGACTGAGTGTCTTGTGGGGTCTGTCTCAGTTTTGCAAGAAAGAAGTAGCGACTGAACAGCAACAACACACACACACACACAAGCATGCACTGGAGCAGCATTTACAATAGCTGAGATATGGAAGTAACCAAAATGTACATGGACAGATGAATGAATAAAGAAGTCATATATGCATAGAATGGAATATGATTCAGCCATGAAAAAAATGCCATTTGCAGGGATAATCTAGGACAATCATAGTAAGTGAAGTACTTCAGAAGGAGAAACTGATACCAATGAGCTATTTTATAAAAGCGAAATACACGCACAGTCTTAGGAAACAAGCATGGTTACTGAAGGGGAGTTCTGGGTGGAAGGGATAAATTAGGAGGCTGGGATTAATGTATAGTCACAAATACATGTAGAATATAGAATCAACACGGACCTACTTTGAGAAAGGTGCTGTACTACACACTCTATAATAATATGTATGTGATAAAAGCAAAGATGAATCAATGTGTATGGGGATAACTGATGAAGAATCTCTCCACCTACAAACACAACATTGTAAGTCAGCTATCCTCCAAAAGAAGTAAACATTAAGTTTAACAAACAAACAAAAAAGGATTAATGAGACACAGGCTTCTGGCACCTGTCAGAAGAAACCACAGACTAGGAGTAACCCTAAGGTTCTGGTTACTGTAGTAACAGGAGTAAGGCGTGAAGAAATTCTGTCTCCTTGTGGCCATTTCCTGCAACAGAAAGTTTAAAGCTATTGCTTATGCTACAGTGAAATAAAAATAAAAGTTTTTTCTCTTTGGCCTTTTGATTCCTTCTTTACATTAGTGGTTCCTGATCTAGCAGTCTACATTGATAACTAAGTTTCCTTCTTTGCAGAAGATTAACCTATTGAGTGTTTTGAAACAATGCAAAAAGGAACAAGAATATGGGAACCTTATACCTTTGTGGAAATAAAGGTTTTTTGGAGGAAATAGAAAGATGGCTTTAATCCCCAAGCTGGAAGAAGAGAGAACACAGTAGGCTTATGCTCAAGAACTGTGTCTCCCCCAATAGGGAGTCAAGGGGATCACACAGTTAGGGCTCACAGTCAGAGGCTGGAGATAAAGGGCAAACACGTAAGGATCCTGTATGCTTTCTTTTTGCATTGTTTCAAAACAGTCAACAGGCTGTGTCAGCGAGCCCAATAACTTGGGTCTGGCAGGCAGTCCCAGGAGTTGGATCCATTGCCTTTTGTGGATTGCACTGTGCCTTTCTCTCCGTAATGCAGAAAGAGGGACAAACACATGACAAGGGAAGGTTTGCAGAAAGAGTAACGTAAAGTTAAGCATCACTTAACTTAAGGATGTGACTAGCATGAAATTAAAAGATAATAGATGCAAAGTATGGCTCATGCAGAGTTAGAGGGCGATAGGTGGGGGATATCCCTGGAGAAGGGTATGGCAACCCACCCCAGTATTCTTACCTGGAGAATTTCATGGACAGAGGAGCCTGGTGAGCTACAGTGCATGGGATCACAAAGAATCAGACACAACTAAGCAACTAACATACACACACACACAGGTGCAGGATATAGCTTACATAACAGATTAGTCTTCTGTAAAGAAGGAAACTTAGTTATCAATGCAGACTGTAGATCAGGAACAGTTAAAGTAGAGAAGGACTCAAAAGGCAAAAGAGAAAAAGAAAACTATTTCTTATTTCACTGCCACACTTATGAACACTTCATATTCACAAGGATTGCTGGGCTCTAAATGATAATGGCACTTTAAAATTTTCCATGGGTAACTAATTGAACCTAGCATATTCAAAAGCAGAGACGTTACTTTGCCAACAAAGGCCCGTCTAGTCAAGGCCATGGTTTTTCCAGTGGTCATGTATGGATGTGAAAGTTGAACTGTGAAGAAAGCTGAACGCCGAAGAATTGATGCTTTTGAACTGTGGTGTTGGAGAAGACTCCTGAGAGTCCCTTGGACTGCAAGGAGATCCAACCAGTCCATTCTAAAGAGATCAGTCCTGGGTGTCCTTTGGAAGGACTGATGCTAAAGCTGAAACTCCAGTACTTTGGCCACCTCATGTGAAGAGTTCACTCTTTGGAAAAGACTCTGATGCTAGGAGGGATTGGGGCAGGAGGAGAAGAGGACAACAGAGGATGAGATGGCTGGATGGCATCACCGACTCAATGGACGTGAGTTTGGGTGAACTCTGAGAGTTGGTGATGGACAGGGAGGCCTGGCGTGCTGTGATTCATGGGGTTGCAAAGAGTCCAACACGACTGAGTGACTGAACTGAACTGAACTGAACTGAACTAATTGAAAATAAATAAAAACTGGGCAGACTGTGAAGAAGAAAGTGTCCACAGTCAATTCCACACACACTAGTTAAAATCAAAATCCATGAAAATGAGATGCACATCAGGAATTGTTAGAGACATGCAAATCAAAACCACAGCGAGGGAACACTCTGCACCTGTTTGAAAGGCCATCCTCAGTCTACAAAGGTAAATGGTGGAGAAGATATGGAGGAAAGAGAATACCTATGGTGCTGATGAGATGTAAAAGCTAAGAATCACTGTGGAGAGGAGTAGGGAATGGTCTCTTTTTTTTTAAATTTTTAGTAAGACAAACTGCCGGGAGCCACCACGGGAGATCCCACCCATGACAAAGGTCATGCGGAGAGAACCTGACAGGCAAAGACGGATCAGGCCTCGAGGGATTCCCTGGATCTGCTCAAGCATCTACCCCAAAACCAGAATCTGTCTGTCTTACTATTTTGTGCCTTTCACCAACTCTTCTGACATTAACAGGGGGCTATCCCCGACCACCTTTCTCTGGAAAAAGTCAACTTAGGGCTTTAGTTAATAAGTCTCCTGGGCACGATAGGAGTGTTTCAATTCAAACCCCTCTGATGGCTTTCTAGCTTGCCTGACAGGTTTATCCAGACTCTTGCAGCTACACATGTGATTGTTCACAGCCTCCCAATCGTGAGAGACACGGGAAGCCTAAAACATTCTAAAAATATACAGCCTTTCAAAGAGTTAAAAACTATTAGAGTACTGCTGGTGTAAGATTTCATTGTTGAGCCAATGCTTGCTGCCAAGTGCCCATATCCCTTATCCACTGTGCACCTGGGAGTGCATTAGTTAGCATAGTTGGAATGTAAAAAAACAAGTAGTAGCCTTGGAATTAACCACATCAGACCTTTGAGCTAATTGGTTCTTTCTTTGTTGTGACCCACTGCACCTTTGCTCCGTGAGAATGTAACTCTGTTTAGCACTTTCTGAGGCTGACATAGATTAGAAATATAAAGAAAAAACACTTCAAGGGAAAATAAGTTTTCTGGCTGATCAGCCTTTATCAAAAAAGGGTCATAAAATGTCCACAGGCCTCCAAGGCCAGAAGATAATGTACACAACATTGTTTGTGGGAAAGGTATGCAGAAAAAATCCTGGTTTTGCTAAAGACAAAACAGATGTAATGTGTGGGCTGACTCTGCATGACTTTGCATCTTTCATTTCCCTCTATGTACAAGTCAAGGTATAAAAGTTCCTTTTGAAAATAAAGTTATGGGCCTCACTCACCGAAGCTTGGTCTCCCCATGTCATTCTTTTTTCCTTTTCTCTCTCTGTTCTTCTTTCCGGATGACTCCTTGGGGCACAGGGGCTCTCTGAATTCACTTTTTTGCCTGGGCTTCTAAGACCTGATCGGGAAGGTGCCCTGCGTCTTCACCAGGGAGGGGGTGTCCTGCGTCCTCACGCCACTGAGAGGGTGCCTGCAGCCTCCGTGAACACAGCAAGTTCCGTGCCAGGAGCTTTATTGGCTTTCTGTGTAAACCAAGGAAGATCAAGCCTCTTTCTCTCCCTTTTTTTTACTTTCCTTATCACCGATGCCGTCATCCTGAGGGTACCCCTGGATCCTGCTGGGGCTGGACCCTGGCAACAAACATATTGATTCCAGCCTAGGTCACAGGAGGACTTAAAATATGTCCTGCTCAGCGTTCCCTTATCATCAGCACCAACAAAGGAAGAAGGTGTCTGAACAGCAGCTCCACCAGAAGCTGGCAGACAGCCTTGGTGAGGGACACATCAGTCAAGTCTCATACTCATCAGGCGGTTAACGAGGCTCCCCCCTCATAGAAAAGGGTCCCTTAACTCCAAATTCATTTTCCACAGAGAAGAGAAAAGAATCAGACATAAACTATAAATGAAATCAAGTATCTTTATTTTTAGATTTAAATATAAAAAGTAAAGGATAAAAGCAGTAAAAATTACACTTTAAGTGAATAAATTACTATATATTTTGACATTTATAAAACACAGGAGGAGGATGGAAGCCACACAAATTACTGTAAATGAGCAGCCGTTGACTATGTGGGTACCACCCAAGTTCTCCAGTCGACTCCACCACTAGACTCGGCTGCAGATACCATCTGGGAACCAGAGCTGCTCTCTCCTTCACACCAGGAGGAGCCTTCCTTATCACCGGGGCACGGAGAGAACCCAAGTGTGTGCCTTCAAGCACCTCTTCTGCCAGGCTCCAAGCAGAAGGCTCAGCCTGAGTTGTGTTCTTCATCTTCTCCTGCAGGTTAATGGTGTTAAAATGAAGCAAAGGAAGTGCCTAGAAGTTGGGCACCTCTCCTTTCTGCAGTTGCTTTGTTGTCTTCTCCTGTAAATTAATTTTTTGAATCAAAAGAGAAAGGGCCTATTTCCATAGTTCTCCTCACCGGGATTTTGGGCTTAAAAGGTACCCCGCAGTAGGGCAATTGTTAAGCTCTTATCACTATTGGCTGTTCCTCGTCTTCATCTTCTTAGGTGAGTTTTGGGGTTCTCTTCTTCCAAACAAAGGCAGGTGACCTGGGGTCAATGAGTGGAATTTCTTTCTTTTCAGGAACACCCACAACATCTAACAAGCTACAAGAAAGGCAAGGCTCCACATGAAATTTAAAGTGCTTATCCTCCCATACCTTCTTTGCTTCTCATTGTTTGATTCTTTCTCTGTTTCAAAATCAAAGCCAGTAGGGATGGTGAGTGGCTTCTCTGGCAGTTTCTTAGACAAAATGGACCCACCATCAAGAATCCCGAAATCCAGTTTCCATGCTTTAAATTTGCAGAGCTTTCAGGATTTCCCTGAGCATTCAGGGTTTAAGAATCCACCTTGTAATGCAGGAGTCAGGTTCGATGCCTGGTCTGGAAACTAAGATCCCACAGGCCTCAGAGCAACTAGCCCTCAAGCCACAACTAGAGAGTCCATGCATCTCAATCAAAGACTTTGTGGGATGCAATGATGATCCCGAGTGTCACAGGATTGTCACGAGTGTCATGATCCCGGCTGCCCCCATCCCTGCTCAACTGCTGACAAAGACAAATAAATAAATAAATATGCAAAAATATTGTAGAGTCCTGCTTCTACAGGATTACATTTCTTGGATTTTCCATTTGTTTCCAACACCTCCACCACATCTTGCTGCATTTTATTCTCTTCTCTGACTTGCTTCTCAGTACTTTTTAGGATCTTCTGTATATGGGGAAAAGAACCTGAAATGGAATAGATATGCATTTATGCATGGCTGAATTAAGTTCCTGTACACCTGATACAAACACAGCATTGGACATCAACTCTATTCCAATATAAGATCAAAATGAAATTACAGAGAAAGTAAAAGAAAAAAGAAAGGGGCATGAAGAAATGCTGCCACCCTGTGGCCGTTTTTCATAACAGCAACGTTAAAAGCTGTGCTGATGGACACGATATTCAGAAGGCCTGTGGGGTTGAGTAAACAACTGCCCTCAAAAAATGTTCTAGGAGTGTTCATCGAAAAACAGGGCAGACATTCAAGAAGTCATCTGCAAGAGGTTTAATTCATAACCTTTAAAAAAATCACAGGAAACATTGTCAACCTTGCTAAATATTAGAGAAATCCAAATCAAAACTACAATGAGCTATCACCTCACAACGATCAGAATGGCCACTGTCAAACATTCTACAAAGAACCAAGGCTGGAGAGGGTGTGGAGAAATGAGAACCCTCCTCCATCAATGCTGGAAAGTCAACTGGGAACAGCTACTATGGAGTGTGCATGCTAAATCACTTCAGTTGTGTTTAACTCTTTTCGACCCTGTGGACTAAAGCCTGCCAGGCTCCTCTGTCCATGGGATTCTCCAGGCAAGAATACTGGAGTGGGTTGACATGCCCTCCTCCAGGGAATCGTCCCCACCCAGGGATCAAACCCAGGTCTCCTGCACTGCAGGCGGATTCTTTACCATCTGAGCCACCAGGGAAGCCTGAACATGCCAGTTCCAATAGAGTAAAGCTTCCCCAAATTGTCACTCTGCTTATTTAACTTCTATGCAGAGTACATCATGAGAAACGCTGGGCTGGAAGAAGCACAAGCTGGAATCAAGATTGCCAGGAGAAATATCAATAACCTTAGATATGCAGATGACACCACCCTTATGGCAGGAAGTGAAGAGGAACTAAAAAGCCTCTTGATGAAGGTGAAAGAAGAGAGAGAAAAAGTTGGCTTAAAACTCAACATTCAAGAAAACGAAGATCATGGCATCTGGTCCCATCACTTTTCATGGGAAATAGATGGGGACACAGTGGAAACAGTGTCAGACTTTATTTTTGGGGGCTCCAGAATCGCTGCAGATGGTGACTGCAGCCATGAAATTAAAATACACTTACTCCTTGGAAGGAAAGTTATGACCAACCTAGATAGCATACTGAAAAGCAGAGACATTACTTTGTCAACAAAGGTCCGTCTAGTCAAGGCTATGGTTTTTCCAGTAGTCATGTATGGATGTGAGAGTTGGACTGTGAAGAAAGCTGAGAGCCGAAGAATTGATGCTTTTGAACTGTGGTGTTGGAGAAGACTCTTGAGAGTCCCTTGGACTGCAAGGAGATCCAACCAGTCCATTCTGAAGGAGATCAGCCCTGGGTGTTCTTTGGAAGGAATGATGCTAAAGCTGAAACTCCAGTACTTTGGCCACCTCATGCAAAGAGTTGACTCATTGGAAAAGACTCTGATGCTGGGAGGGATTGGGGGCAGGAGGAGAAGGGGACGACAGAGGATGAGATGGCTGGATGGCATCACTGACTCGATGGACATGAGTCTGAGTGAACTCCGGGAGTTGGTGATGGACAGGGAGGCCTGGTGTGCTGCGATTCACGGGGTCGCAAAAAGTTGGACACGACTGAGCAACTGAACTGAACTGAACTGTAGTTTGAAGAGACATTGCTCTGGAAAACTCCCTGATGTTCTCCATACGTCTTCAAGTAATACACCTTTCCTTCCGATGAGCTTTGGCTGAGTTGTAGCTTCTGGTTCAACAACCCCCGGGAGGCAAATCCACTTTTCTGGTAACACCTCTCCATCCAGACTCCCAACCAGCACTCCTGGCCCCCCTTGATAATAATTCTACAGTCAGTTGTCTTGCTTCCAATACATGGAAATCATGTTATTTTTCTGCAAGCAAAGCTAAGTAAGGGCCAGAAACAGTGTCCCCATTTTATCTTGTGAAGCCAGTAGGTGTCAAATTCTCTTCTGTGGATCCATCATCCTCCAGTTCAATGCCTCCTTTTATGGAAAACACTGGTAGGGCTTTGAGGTTTTATTTATGGCTCATTTCTGAAGCCTTTTAATACCTACATTGTGCTTAGTCGCTCAGTCATGTCCAACTCTTTGCAATCCCATGAACTGTAGCCTGCCAGGATCCTCTGTCCATGGGGATTCTCCAGGCAAGAATACTGGAGTGGGTTGCCATGCCTTCCTCCAGGGGATCTTCCCAACCCAAGGATCGAAGCCAGGTCTCCCGTATTGCAGGAGGATTTTTTACCGTCTGAGCTACCAGGGAAGCCTATACCTACATTAAATATACAGATTACTTATCAGTACCACTTCTACTTTGAGGTTAAAAATCCTCCAAGTTTTTCCTCATATACTTATTATTCCATGCATTGCGTTTAAATCTTTGTCCATATGTTATTTATCTTGTGTCTCATCTGATTTAGTTAATTACACAGTTTTCCCCTGAATAACGCGGTACTCATCACATACAGTTCTTGCTAAAACTGGATTTGACAAAGTAGGGCACAGGTGGGCCTGGGAGAAAGTTCGAGAGCAGGACTTCAAGTCTGGTGGAGGCGAGAGTCTAGTTCAGGGAACTGGAAGGAAACACCCTGCCTGAGGACCCACCGCCGACTTCAGGCTCCAGGACTAAGACTGCACCTGAAAACAAAGACAATTGCCAAGATGCGCCTGCGCGCTGGAGGCCTCCTGACAGACACGCGCGAGACGCAGAGCAGCCAATCCCCGAGTGGTGGGGCGGGACCTTCTGCGCGCTCCGCACTCTCCCGGCGCCTATTGGCCGGGCTGCTTCGGTCGCAACGCCGATTGGAGGCTTGTGCCTGACAGGCCTGTATAAGCCGGCTGCTCGCCTTTCGCTCGTCTTCAGCCCGGGAGGACTGGACTAGGCTCGGCTGGACGCCGCCCAGCTCCGGGCGCGCCCCGGGCCGGGTTGGGCAGGGCCGGAGGATAGACGGAAAAGCGCCCTGTGAAACCCTCGTAAACTCTTAGCCTGGCCTCTTCCAATTCTAGGCTGGGAAACCCCAAATCCCAGAAACACCGAATCCCCTAGTGCTGCGACCCCCAAATATCTAGAGGAACCCCAATTCCCCTCAGCCTGAGGCACCCTAAAAACAGCACCTGCAGAGAGACCAAATTTCCTTCTCCTCAGAGACCCCGAATACTTTAGCCTGGGAACTCTTAATCCTGTCATGCTCAAGACCCCAACTGTCCTGCATGTTGGACGCCTAAAGCCCCTTAATGAGAGATCCCCAATTTCCTCAGCCTCAAAGATCCCAAGTTCTCTCACCCTGTGCATTCTACATCAGCCAAAAGACACCCCCCCAATCCCCTCCTTCTGAGGAACCCCAGTTCCTTCAGCCGGGGTGACCCAGATCTCCTGAAGCCAAGCGACTTGTCCCTTAGATGTAGAACCCATGTTGTGCCCAGATTTTCCCAGAGTACCCAGGCGGAGATCCCCAAAACACTTTTTGGAGAAATATTCCCTCCCAGGCACTGGAACAGAGCCCTGATTTCAACCTGACCCCAGTCCAGCAGTTAGGGGCTTCCAGGTCTCCTCAGGACTCCCTCTGTCACCCACAGACACAACACTCCCAGTGCCTTTCCTCAGAGGGGCTAAATTGTAGGGGAATCAAAGAAACCAAATCTAGTTCACATTAGGCTGGTCTGCCATAGCTGGTTAGGATCCCTCCATCCCACCAATACCCCCACCCCGACTTTCCCCACACCTTCCTGCCCTGGACACTCCACACAAGGAAGACAGACCTGGCCCTGGACTGTGGTCTAGGCTATCTCAGCATCTTCTTCTTCCACAGGTAACCTTGGCCTTGAGGCAGTGCCATGGCCATGAGCCCCAACAGGTCCCCAGAGGACAGCATTGAGGGAGATACTGGGAGAACAGAGTGGAAGCCCACGGTGAGCGGCAGAGTGGCAAAGCTGGACTCTAAGCCGGCCCCACAGGAAGGACATGGAGGTGGTCCCTGAAGGACCACAGACTGCTTGCCTGCGCCACGGAGTAAACTCTGTGAACATACACAGGATGGGAGTACCGGTCCTGTCTGAGACGGTGGGATAGACTGGGGTGGAACAGGACACTAGCATCATCAACTGCTCTGTGTCCAGGGACAGTTAGGAGGCTCAGTGTTTGCTCAGTTAAGCAGGACATAGTCCGGAAGGAAATTATTCATCCCTGTCTCACAGAGACCATCCACTAGCTTCAGGCTACTCCCTGCACCCAAGGTGGAAGAGAAGGCCCAGCTCTAAAGTCTGACTTATATGAGTAAGTCACTGATGAACTCTATTATTTTTCTTAGGCCAAAGATGCTTTCAAAGACATTTCCATATACTTCTGCAAGGAAGAATGGGCACAGATGGGATAATGGGGGTAAAGTCTGATATAGGAATGTGAAAAGGAACTATGAAGCGCTGATTACTTTAGGTAACAGGAAGTGCTGGGTGCCTGTGAGCTTAGGAAACATGAAACAGGTCTTCGGCCTCAGTGTTAACTTGGCCCTCTCTTTGGTGGCTTCATCTGCTCACAGTTCCCTTTCGTGTGGAGACTAAGGAGGAAATTTTTATTTCTCGCTGGGTATGCAGCTTTCTACTCCTGGGTGCCTGCCAGCGAGGGGCTCCCAAGACACCTCAAGCTGGGGTTAGCGATGGGTGAGCTGGATGCCAGGGAACCCAAGACCCTGCAGCAGGTCAGTGCAGTATGGACAAGGGCTGGCCTCACTGAATGGTTAGGCCCTGTCCATTCAAGACACCCTCTCTGAAAAAAAAAAAAAAAGACACCCTCTCTGGACTCCAGATGAAGGTTCTGCTGCCCTCAGTGCCCACCTGAGTCTCAGGAGGTAGAAGAAAGACTAGGTTGTCTCTCCCACCTCCTGCCCAGAGAATGACAAAGGCCAGTTCCCAAAAGTCAGTGCAGGGTGAGCAGAGCAAGTGCTTGGGTCTCACAGGGTCCCTGTGAAGAGGGGTTTACTCGTGATCAGATCCTTCTTGGCTAATTCTCTTTCTGTGTTGTCTTCATATCAAATCTCACAAGGACAAGGCAGTCCAGGTGTTCACAGCATCACTGGCCCAGGTGCCGACAAGACGCTCCTTATGGTGTGTTTATTATAGGCAGGGAGATAGGGTGGCTGGTGTGACGCTCCCCTGGACAAGGGAAGAGACCCCCTAGGTTGTGTCTCTTCTACCTCCTGAGATCCAGGTGAGCACTGGGGGCAGCACTACCTGGGGTCTGGAGAAGGTGTCCTGAATGTCGGACAGGGCCTAACTGTCCAGTGTGGCTTCAGGGGGTACTGGCATGAGGGTACTAACCCCTTTTCTAAAAATATCAGACAACCACTGAGTTCTTTTTGGGGTTTGGCTTCAGGTCTTTTTTGATATGGTCCATTTTTGAAGTCCTTGTTGAATTTGTTACATATTGCTTCCACTTTATGTTTTGATTTTTTGACTGCAAGGCATGTGGGATTATTACCAAGTCCAAGCTCGCTTTGCTTGCCGCACAACAGGTCAATAAATCAGAGGTGAGGTGCTGAGGCATGGAATATGACTTTACTTAGAAAGCCAGCAGACCAAGAAGATAGCGGACTAATGTCTTAAAGAAGCCACCTTGTTGGGGTCTGGATGCCAGTGTCTTTTATAGGACACAGAGCTGGGGAGGTAAGGAAATAAAGTAAAAAGGCCATTAATCTGGCAAATATCTCCTGGAATGGCCAGGCTAGGGAGGAGATGTGTTACTTTCTTCCTTCCTGTACCCATTCACAGGTGGACAGGTCCTGAACAAAAGCAGAGGGCAGGGTTTCCTGAGGTGGGCCATTACGTATGGACAGTATCCTTACAGTAAACAAGCCAACAGGAAGCAAAGCTTAAAGTAAAGGATTTAATTTTTTTTTTAATTTTAAAACATGGAGTCAGATTTTGTTCTTCCCTGTAACAATTCCCCACTGTCAGTGTCCATTCCACAATCTTATGGAAAAATGGGTGATGACTGTTCTAATTACTCCATCAGTTACGTCTCTGGGGGCGTGTCCACCATTGGTGCCAGTGTTCTGAATGTCGAGATTTGTCTTCTGTTGTTCTTTGGAAAGTGTCTACTTCACATGTGTAGACATAAAAATATTTATAACATAGGTGTGAGAGTTAAGTTTTATTCAGTGAGAATCTTTTAGGACTTCAAAACTGGAGGCAGCATCTAAAGGTAAGGAATTTAGCACTTTTCTATGTATGGGAAGATGCAAGAGTCGTCTCATTGAAATTATTCCTTTTGATACACACTTCACCATCTGGGGCCAATATCTTGTCTTCTCCTTCCTGAGTTTCTTCAGGGCTCGCAGTGGAGACTGGCTGTAGTCTGATAGCTGCTAGAGAGCAGGTATTCTTCTCCTTCCCGAGTTTCCTCACTGCTCACGGTGGGGAATGGCTGCAGTCTGATGGCTGCTAGAGGGCAGGTATTCTTCTCCTTCCCGAGATTCCTCAGGGTTCACAGTGAGGAGTGGCTGCAGTCTGATGGCTGCTAGCAGGTAGGAGGGGGAACCTGGGTCCCCATTGAGATCACCTCAGCAGAGAGAGCAAGCATGTCCTGTGACTCCAGACAATCTTCCAACATTCAGGGTTCAGCATTCAGTCTGCAGGATCCAGAGCTACCAGCTCAGCCACCAGCTCAGCCACCATGCTCTGTGCTTAGTTGCTATGTAGCCCTAAAACCTACACTGCAGGAGGCCTTCTAAACGAGGCGCCCTGTCGAGCAAACTCTTGGTCACACACTCCAAGCCCGACCAAGGCCCAGCTTTGCTGAGCGGGCCTCACTGGGGACCCAGGTTCCCCTCCTTCTCTTCCACATTCCATATCTGAGTGGGGATAAGGCAGGGGCTGGGGGCACAGTGCAAGTAGGGCAGAGGGTCTCCCATCGCCCTTTCTGGTCCATCCCTGGGAACACGGTCTTGTGTCATGTCCAGTGGCAGGGGACATGTGTCCCCAGCTCAAACACTCTCTCTAGGGGATGTGAGCCATGAGCACTAATACAGGAAATCCTGAGTGACCTGCTTAGGCTGGAAGACTAGTTCCTGGGATGTGAGATGAAGTCAGAAAGCGGCTTCTCACTGGGACTGGCCTTCTCCAGACCTAGCTTGTGGGCAGCAAGAGTGGGATAAGGGGCTCCCAGTTGGGGCAGCCACACAGTGCCTCTTGACAGCCCTATGGAGACTGTGTGGCCAGAGCAACCACGAGCCTGCATTCACACAACAGATGGCCTCTGAGAGGTCCACGACAGACCAGAGTGACCACAAGCCCACATTCACCTATCAGACACCCTCTGAGAGATCTGTGACAGACCACAGTGACCATGAGTATGCATTCACCCAGCAAACGGCCTCTGAGAGGTCTGTGACAGACGAGAGTGACCATGAATGTGCATTCACCCAGCAAACGGCCTCTGAGAGGTCTGGCAAGCCCACATGCACCCAACAGGTGGCCTCTGAGAAGTTGAGACGTCTATGACAGGCCAGAGTGACCACAAGCCCACATGCACCCAGCAGATGACTTCTGAGAGGTCTTGGACAGGCCAGAGCGATGAACATTCATTTGACTACCTCTGAGAGGTCTGTGACAGACCAGAATGACCAAGAGCCTGCATTCGTCCAGTGGACGGCCTCTGAGAGGTCTGGCGAACCTGCATTCACCCAGCAGATGGCCTCTGAGAGATCTGTGACAGGAAGCCCACCATTAGACAATGGAGGGTCTTAGTGACACATGGAAACACCACCAGGGAAAATATGAAGACTCTGGGAAACTAAAGTATGAAGATCAAAGAAAATCTTACTGCACTGAAGGTTCCTCTTGGGACGAGCAAGGGCAGCTCCGGGACTGCAAAGGCTTTTGTGGCTTCAAGCAGTAGAGACCCTGGTCCAGAGTGCTGGGACTGGGGCGGAGGTGGGGAGGCAGCATTTCACAGCAAGGGGGCCCTTCTGGGATTGTGGGGCTGCCACTGTCCACTATCTGGGGTCACCCACAGCCCAGGGTCATCCACTGGCAGCCCCGCCCCTGCTGTGTCCCTCCTGCTCACAGGCCCTCCTCCCCACAGCTGCCCCCATCCCTGCTCAGCTGCTGGTTGTCCTTTCATGCTCCCAACCCTGCCCCTGAAAACAGGAATCTGACTGGCCATTCCAGGGCCAACCTCTCCCTCAGGGGGTGCCATCCCGCTCTCAAACTCATGCCCCACCTCCAGCCGCGGTGTCTTAGGAAGCTTCTGTTGGTGCCATGTCCACAAACCCAGAGTCTCTGACCGACACCTAGGACTGAAAAGTACCAGGCGTTTCCCAGGAAAGGAAGCTGGGAGAGGGTGTTCTCCTTCCCCTCCAACCTGCAACCAGCAGCCACCAATGCTGCCTCTTCTGCCCCCATGCTGCTCAGTGGGCAGACAAGCTGTGTTCTGATCACGCACGTGAGGCCTTGCGCTGCTCAATGGGCAGACAAGCTGTGTTCTGATCACACACGAGGCCAAGGCCATCTCAGGCCCCATCAGTGGACCAGCTGCCTCCTCTGCCCCCACGCTGCTCTGCGGGCAGACAAGCTGTGTTCTGATCACTCACATGAGACCTTGTGCTGCTCAGCGGGCAAGACGAGCTGTGTTCTGATCACCCATGTGAGGCCAAGGCCGTCTCAGGCCATCAGTGGACCAAACAGAAGAGGCTCAGTTCTAACAACCAGGACACATGCCCCTAACCCGTTGGGCCAGCCCCCAACCAACCACTTCTCCCCCTCTGGTTCGTGTGCTCAGCCCAGCTCCAGCCCCGTGGCCAGTGGCCAGATAAGACGCCCCTAACAAGGGCGGGGAGAAGGGAGCAGTGCGTGATGGAACGGTGGGAGTGTGGAGCATCACCCTCCCCTTCAGCACTTAACAGCTTCCCAGTCCCTGAAGTTAATCACATCAAGGGGAACCTATTCCCCAATAGTGACAGTCACATTGAAAGGATGCCCTAAAGATTTTTGGAAGAGTAAGCAAACCATGTGGAAACTATTAAAATACTGTGATGAAGTATTTGAACTGGAACTTGTATCAGTTGATATCAATTTATCATCTCCATCATGAGTAGACTAAATAGGGATACATTTGATTTTAGATTTTATGCTAGTTTGCCTTGTCACACTGGCTGAGACTACCAACTCCCCTCCCCTTTGTCCCCGCAGGAACCTCTGTGATGTGAGTCTCAGCGTTGGACATGGGTGGTGATAATGAAGCCGACAGCACAGACAACTCGGCCGTCGCCAACACCCTCAGCCAAGACCCCTCGGTGCCATGTCACATCAGCTAGCACGTGGAGACCACCAGCATGCCCACTGCCAGATGCACCCACAAGTCAAGGGTCAGCAGGGGGCCACCCAGTGAAGCCACCGAATCGACACTTGTCCCAGCTGGTGAGGGACAGACACTGCAGCCAATGAGAACAGGCAACAGCAATGAAGACATAAACGAAAGACATGACACTGTAAAAACCCCTAGAAGACAACACAGGCAAAACATTCTCTGACATAAATCATACCAATGGTTTCTTTGGTCAGTCTCCCAAGGCAACAGAAATAAAAACAAAAATAAACAAAGGGGGCCTAATCAAACTTACAAGCTTTGGCACAGCAGAGGAAACCATAAATAAGATGAAAAAGGCAACCTACAGAATGGGACAAAATATTTCCAAATAATGTGACCAACAAGGACTTAATTTCCAAAACATACAAACAGCTCATACAACTCAACAAAAAAAAACAAACAAACAACCCAATCGAATAAAGGGCAGAAGAACTAAACAGACATATCTCCAAACAAGAAATACACAGGCACCAACAGCATCGACCCTCTGGCTTTTGGCCCGACTGCAAAGTCCAGCTGAGGCCAGTGCACATTCCATGACCTGTGCTCTAGGGTGGCCCTTGTGTCACTGGTAAGCAGCGGTGTCACGATGCAGCCCAGCGGGACTCAGCCTGGCGGACTGCTAGAAACAGCGGGGACACCCTGACCCATCAATGCTCCCAGTCCTGGATGAGGCAGTGACCTGAACGGGCAGACGAGTGCAGAGAGCAGAGTCCATGGCACGGACAAGGTCCAGCCGTCCCCAGGCAGGGAAGGGGCTTCCCTGGCTTAAGAATAAAGAAGCTCCAGGCGCAGGTGGTGGGAACAGACTCAGAGCCACTTTTTAAGACATGCAGAGCAGGACACCCAGGTGAGCAAAGGTCAGAGGGAGTTTACCGTAAAAAAGTGTCTGGGAGAACAGACAGGCTTGGGTGGAGCTGAGCCCAATGGGGGCTGGGAGGTTGGGCTTAGAAACCCTGTATGCCTTTCTCTGCCTCCTAATCTACTTAACCCCCACTCTGCAGCCTGACACTGTCTGTCCTGTGCATCTGCATACTCAGACTGTCCATTCATTCAAAGGATATTTGTTTAGCACCTGCCTCTCACCAGGTCACGTTCCAGGCACAGGAACAGCTGTCAGGAGACAGACAATAACCCCAGTCCTTGGGGAGCAGAAATTCTACCAGGGGCCAAACGCACCCTTCCTGCGGCCACTGGCCCCAGCCTCACCCTCCTCAGCCCATCGGCCGGCCCTCCTGAAACTCCAGCCCACAGCTGTGGTTCTATCTGAGCATCTCCCATCCTCCAAGAAGGCGACTCTCTGAACTCACCGCCCATCAGCCTCTGGTACCCCGTGCCCTGTATCCTTCTCAGCACGTACTGCCATCTGAAGTGGCCTCCCTGACACCTGCATCACCTCAGTGTACCTGGCAATGTTATGTCCTTGGTGAAGGAAGGTCCCAGCTGCCTTCACACCCTTTCTGTTGAGTTCCCACCACAAATTCCTGTCACGGCAGCCTGGAAGGACTCTCTAGGCAGGTGTGAAGCAGGGGCTCAGAGGAGCCTGAGAGGCTGCACCCACCTGGGCCACTCCAGTGGTCAGGGTAGGACAGGGACCTCCCAGCACCGGCTCGGACCTGGACAGCAGGCAGACCAGCTTCCTTCTTCCTGGGACCACAATGGGGAGAGTCTCTTGTCACTGCTCAGGGTCGTGGCTGCCCGGGAAGGACTGTCAGTTCCACAGCACTGAGCACCCTGTGTGCTGTTGCACGTTTTACCTGCATGATCTCAACTTCCTCAGGCAGAATGCTTCGGGCTACATGCTTGAAACAATCAAAAGGAGTGGTTTAAGGTCACTCAAGAAAACACAATCCAGACACAAAAGGCCCCACACACCTGCCAGGAGGCCCAGAAGAAACACCAGAAAGGGAGTTGCTCGTCTCCTCCTCGTGGTCTCATGTCTTCCTTAGCACAAGTTGTGCCTCCTTGTGCTGGGGAGCTGCTGCACCTCCAGCATCACATCACACAGTCAGAAGGGAGTGGGAGGAGGAGGGCTGGCCCACCAGCAGAGCTGCACTTTGCTCCCAGGAGCCTGAAGGTGCTGTGTGGCAGCTACCGCTTAGGGGTCACGTGGTGAACGTGGCATGGCTGGCCCTGGCACTATTAGGCTGGACCCCTTGCCTGCTCTTAGTCAGCCTCCTGCCCTCTCAGGTTCCAGGTGAAGCCTGCAGGCTGGGCAGGGGCCCTGGTGGGGCCACAGAAGCAGCTGTGGCAATGCCCTGCCCTGCCCGGTGCTCTCCCAGGACTAGGTTCTCTCTTGGGCAGAGAAGGCATCAGGGCTCTAGACAGAGGGGGTGACAGGGCAGCCAAAAAAGTTTGATTGTTGTTTTTGTTAGCTTGCTTCTGACATTTGAGACTGTAAGTGTACAAGGAAAGGTTACAAAGTGAAAATGATCAGCCCGTTGACACTGCTCATCCCTGACGTGGTCCTGGCATCACTCGCCTGTGTCCCACACCAGGAAGTTTTCCAGCACACAGCCCCTTTGCACGTCAGCTTTGTCCTTTGCGACACGGAGACTCTGACAGCCGCACCCTGAGCCTGTGATGGTGAAGAGGTGAACGAACCCTTGTAATGGAGTGAAAGCTGCTGCAGATTCAAACATGAGGCTAAAGCTGCCTCTCCCCCCAGTCACCAGCCACTACTCACCGCTCACTCACACACCAACACTCTGCACTGGGCTTACTCTCTGTACTGGGCTGTACTGGTCTCACTCTGTGGACTGGGCTCACTCTCTGGACTGGGCTCATTCTCTGGACTGGATTCATTCTCTGTCCTGGGCTGTACTGGGCTCACTCTTTGTACTGGGTTCATTCTCTGGACTGGGCTCACTCTCTGGACTGGATTCATTCTGTCCTGGGCTCACTCTCTGGACTGGGCTCACTCTCTGTACCGGGCTGGACTGGACTCACTCTCTGTACTGGGCTGCACAGCTGCCAGTGTGTGGAGGAGTTCATTGATTTAATTATTCCTCGTTGGGGAAGTAAGCTTGTTTCTGGTCCCATCCCCATAGCAGTTTGCCTAAACAGGTGTGTGTATCTCTGTGGGGTCACCTCCTAAAAACATAAGCCCTGCCAAACCTCATCATATTTACCTCAAACACACATTTCCTGGTTATCTCCAAAGCAGTTGTAACCAATGCACAAACTTTGCCAGAGGTCTCTTTCCCCACCTCAGAGGGGCTTGATACTTAAAGCTCAAACTGAGAACGCTCACTATCCGATCATTAGACCATGCAGTTTAGCGAGAAGAAAAACCACCCCACACCCAGAGCAACACAACCCGTCAGGCAATGTCACGCAGACTGTAAATACAGAATGCCCTTATTTTTATGTTACATAAAATCTGTTCGTGCGCACATCACGTGATATTGTAGTACGAGGAGATTCATGCCTGTGTGCTCAGACTTGTCTCTTCCTTCATTTCTGCACAGTCTTCACCCTACGCTGTCAGTGTGCCGGGTCCCTGCACCTTGGGGTCGAGGGTCAGAGCAGGTAGGAGGGGGTAAAACGCAACCACAAGGGTGTCACCCCGCACCATCACTCTCAACCAGGGGTCGGTCCTGCCTGAGGCACCTCCACGCGGCCTGTCGGGGCTTCCAGCAGATCCTGACCATCCAAGGAAGGAAAAGAAACTGCACCGGTGTAGGGCCCTGGGGCTGATTGGGCTCACTGCGCCGCTTCCAGTGGCAGGCGTGGGCGCCAGCTGGAGCGCCGCCCGGCCTTCCCCCCACCGCCCCCTGCCCTTGCTGCGCCCCTCCCCGTCCGGTCCCGCCCAGCACTCCACCCCCACGTCTGAGCCCTGCCCCTCGTACCCCGCCCCTCATACCCCACCCCTACTCCCAACCCTACGCCGCAGGTCCACTCCACTTCCGCCGGGAGGAGCCTCCGTATCCTCCGCAGGTCTGCGCGTTGCGTTCGCTCTGTTGGCCCCCGCAACCACCACCAAGAAGACCCCTAGGACCCCCTGGGTGGGCACCTTCCACTCCTCCCCGGATTGGCCGGACACGTGGGAGGTGCCAGGGCAGGGCTTCCCGGGGAGGTTCTGGGGATGGCGGTGTGGTGACCTCTGGCCTCCTCGCCAGTCCCCAGGTCGGCCGGCATGAGCTCTGGGGCCGCCCAGCGGCTGCAGACACTCCAGCGACACGTGGGCTTCCGGGAGGTAGGGGGACAGACCTGGGTCCGGAGCCCCTGACCTCTCCTCCACCTGGGGCTAAGTTCTGAGGTGGCCCGCAGATCAGGGGACTGAGCTGGATTCAGAGAGAAGCCCCTGAGGTCACCCAGGCCCTGAAGAGGTTGAAGGTGGCCAGGGTGCTCTGGGTGTAGAGACCCCTTCGGTGCTGGGAGGAGGGGGAAGGGTCAGCATTGTATATGGCAATGTGTTACCCAATTCCACTCCCACCCCCAGCGCCCCGCCCCCCCCAACCCTGCTCAGGGCAGTTTGGGACTTTGATCCTGGGGCTCTTTACTCCAAGGCACTGCCTCCTACCAAGGGGTGTGGACACAAGGTCTGCCCCACAAGCGCATCCCTGCCCCTCTCGTGGCCCAGGGCAGAGGCATGGAGCCGGGCAGCAGCCCGCTGACCACACACGTGCTGGACACTGCCTCAGGGCTCCCGGCCCAAGGCCTCTACCTCCGTCTGTCCAGGCTCGAGGACTGTGGCCAGCAGTGGACCGAGCTGAAGAAAAGGTAGGAGGGTGGTCTGGGGCAGGGCTCAATCCAGAACACTCCCCACCTCACCCACCCACCCCACCCCACCCCACCCCCCCGCAAGGGGCCCTGCACTGGGGCAAAGGGTGTGGGCACCGCTGGCAAGTGGCAGGGCTGACCGGGCCGGACGGTCTCCCTGCACTCTCAGAGCCTCTGTTTCAACAGGCTGAGTAGTCCTGGTCATGCTACAGCCTTGCTGGCAGAGCTCACACCCCAAGTGCCCACTGCGCTGGTACAGGGCTCTGTCTCTCCTTGCCCATTGGCCAGTTGAGGCCTGAGGAGGAATCGGAAAGGCCTGGTCGTCACCGTGACTGGCGGGTGACCTGTGCTGGGCAGCTCTTGAGCGCTGGACATTTGTTAGGTTCTCACTGTACCCTGTGTACAGACCCCGCAGGAACCCCTTCCACACGTGAGGAGATGGAAGGTGAGGCAGGAGGCCCCTGCCCCTGGTGGACCTCAAAGGCCTGGGGCCTGAGACTACGGAGCCCTTCATGAAAGGGGGTCCAGGTCACATCTGAGCTTGGAGGAACACATGGAGCCACACAGAGCCACTCCCAACCCCCCTAAACTGCGCTGGTAAATGCTGCTGATGCTGATCACAGCACGGACACTTGACAGCATGGCCTCTCGGTGAGCAGAGGCCCTCAGAGCCGCCGGCACTGCAGCTAGAAACGTGGCTGGCAGCCTGGAGACAGTTACTCACCCAGAAAGCACAGTGTAGTGAACAGCAGGTGCTTGGTTTTACACTTCCCAGGTGGTGACAGCGTAAAGAACCCGCCTGCCAACGCAAGAGACTTAAGAGGCATGGGTTCAATCCCTGGGTTAGGAAGATCCCCTGGAGGAGGATATGGCTACCCACTCCAGTATTCTTGCCTGTGAGATCCCATGGACAGAGGAGCCTGATGGGCTACAGTCCAGGGGTCCCAGAGAGTTGGTTACGACTGAAGTGACTTAGCACACGTGCACACGTCATGAAACAGTATGGCTAGTACAACAATTTTTTTTAATTTGTAAATAAGCACACTTATGCATAGAGAAAATGTGAAGTCTTTGTGCCAGATATGAAGTGCGGGGGAAGGGAAGGTTCTTTCCCTTCTCTTCTCTGGGGTTCCCTAAGGACAGTGAGGGGACATAGCCCTGGTCCTGGACGCTGCCCTGCTGCAGAGCCACCCAGGCCCTGCTCACCTAGGTCCGAGTCAGGCCACCGGGCACACGGACCCAGGAGACCTAGGCGTGTACCCCTCTGCAGCAACGCTCCTCTCCCCAGTTGCACAGATCGTGACGGCCGCTGCCCTGGGCTCCTACCTCCAGGCCAGATGAAGGCGGGCACCTACAAGCTGTCCTTTGACACCAAGGGCTACTGGCAGAAGAGGGGCCAGGAAAGCTTCTACCCATACGTGGAGGTGAGGGCCAGACGGATGGAGGCCCGAGATGCACTGTGACCTGCAGGCTGGTCCTCCCCCGCCCCATCTCAACAAGCACCTGCTCTGAGCTCCTGGCCTTGACCACCCCACGCCTGCACCGCGCCACTCCAGTCAGGCTGACTCAGCCCCGGCAGACAGAGGTTCACCCGAGCCCTTCCAGCTCTCTGTCCCCTTCGCCTGACCTGTTCAGGGTGGTCCTAACCCTTGGGAACCTTCAGGCCCAGGGGCCCCTTAGACCAAGTGCTTCCCCTGGGCAGACCCCAGCCCCACCCACAGTCCTGTCTCCACTTGGCCAGGCTGTGTGTACTCCCAGTGCCCCCTCTGCCCGCAGGTCGTTTTCACCATCACAAACGAGACCCACAAGTTCCACGTGCCACTGCTGCTGAGCCCGTGGTCTTACACCACATACCGAGGGAGCTAGCGGCTGACCGGCAGCCAGCCTGTGGGCGTGGACACGGCACCACGGCAGACCGGGCCACCCCGGAGCAGGGGGGTGGGCAAGTTCCTGATGGGCACCAGGGTCACACTTTCCCTGGGATGTTCTGGCCCCATGTCGCAGGGGCAGGTGTCACTCAGGCTTCAATAAAGTTGCTGCTGACATCTGCGAGGTGGCTTCAGTCATGAGGCAAGCTTGATGGGAGCTTCCCTGGGGGGATGAGGGGCGGGCATGTGCACAGGGGGAGCACTAGGCCCCGGGGGGATGAGGGGTGGGCGTGTGCACAGGGGGAGCACTAGGCCCCGGGGGGATGAGGGGCGGGCGTGTGCACAGGGGGAGCACTAGGCCGGGGGGATGAGGGGCAGGTGTGTGCACAGGGGGAGCACTAGGCCCCGGGGGGATGAGGGGCAGGCGTGTGCACAGGGGGAGCACTAGGCCCCGGGGGGATGAGGGGCGGGCGTGTGCACAGGGGAGCTTCCCCGGGGGGATGAGGGTGGGCGTGTGCACAGGGGGAGCACTAGGCCCTGGGGGGATGAGGAGCGGGCGTGTGCACAGGGGGAGCACTAGGCCCTGGGGGCACCTCCCCACACAGCCACACAAGAGGACACGCAGCGCTCGTGGGAACCTTCATTCTCTGACGCACGCCTACAGGACAAATACCTGCTGTCCTGCTGCGGGGGGACCTCACCCGGGCTGGGGCTACGTTGGAGTGCCCACAAGTCCTGCGGGGCCCTGTCCCAGCGTCTGCCCGATCACAGCGGTCTCCAGGGGCTTGAAACCCACGTTGTCCAGGGGGACTCCGAAGGCCAGCAGCTTCGCCTCATAGGTGCGCAGCAAGTCATTGTGGGCCTGCAGGGACACAGCGGTGTTGTAGGGGGGTAGCCGGGGTGACCCTTGCTCAGGCCACCCAGCCCCGTGGAGGACACGCCTTTTCCAGGTGCTGACTGTGCCAGGCCCAGGCCCAGCCCCACACCCACACGCATTTATGTAAGTTTAAAGATTTAGATTTAACTAGCTCTACTCGGGGCTTCCTGAGTCGGCAACAGCCACTTGTTAAACAGAAGGGCGCTCCAAGGAGCTGCACGAGATGGAGGCTCAACGGGCGTGGAGGGGCGGGGTGCGGCCACCCTCCAGCATCGGTGCCTCCCTGAGGGAGGCGGGGGTCTTTAGCAGGTCACCTCCCTAGTGCTGACCAGAAAGCCCCAGGCTGATGGGTCAGAATCTCCACTCCTGGAGAGGCTGAGGTGGCGGTCAGTTCAGGCGGAAGCCCTGGTCGGGCTCAAACAAGTGACCACTGGGGCGTCCCGGTGCTTTCTAACAGCCCCGCTTTGATCAGGCTGTCAGCCTGAGAGACGTGGTCTCAGCTGCCACCACCTGTGGCCTCTCAGCCTGTGCTGACCCTCTTCTGTCATTCCCCCCTCTTCTTCTTAATGTCCCAGTCTTAAGGAGAGCATTTGCTCGACAGTTAGCAGTGCAAACAGGCATGTAAAGCTTTTCAGAGCACCTGACTCTCCAGGAGATGATTAAAGTAAGCAGAACAAACCCCAGTGATTGGCCTCCATAAGACCAAACTCACCCAAGAAAGGCCCCATGGAAGGAGCCACTCTTTTAAGCCAAGAGGATTGAAGTCACTGAGTCTCCACCCCCGGAAGTGCGGTTCCAGGTAAGTGGGTGGTGATGGCCATGCACAGACACCTCCCAGCTCAGCTGGAAGATAACCAGGAGCTTCCCTACTGAGAGAACAAGTGTGGCCCAAGTCTAAGAACTTCATCAGGTGCTACCCAACCACTTCATGTGCGGGACCTCCAGTAACGTCCGATTCACGGCTGGGGAGGCTGAAGAGGGGGTGCACTCAGAGTTCCTGGTTCCCGCAGGCATTTCTCACTCAGGCTCACCATCCCTGCCTTCCTGGGAACCACACTCCCCGCCGTGTCTGTCAGCATCTATTCCCTTTCCCCTTCCCAGAAAAGCCAAGGTCTGGGCAACGGTGCTGGCAGGACCGATGCAGGCAGGATCTCTGTCCCCTCTACTTTTTCTCAAAGAGCACATTTCACAAGGTGGTGGTAAGGGTGTGAAGAGCGGAGCACGTTACATGCTGAGAGCCTAGCCTGACTCAGGACAAAAGCTCAAAGGGATACCTTGTCCTCAGCATCGTCACGACAAGATGCTGGGAGCCGAGACAGAAGGGCGAGCAAGGATCAGGCTCCGGAAGATCTCGGGGATGGGCCCCAGCCCTCCTCCTTCTCTGGGGCTCAGCCCTCCCGACAATCAGATGTGGGTTATGGAAGTTCTCCTGAGAGCCTGATGCACCCAGTGCATGGCCCTAATTTTCTGCGAGTACGCATCAGGGTTGCCAGAGCACCCGGGGAGGGCCCGATGGGCAGGGAAGGCCAGGGGATTTGGTCACCACAGAGCCCAGTGCCCATGATGGCAGTGCCTTCACCCGGGGCTCCAAGACCCAGGGCTCGTGTCTGAGTCACACTTGTGGGGTGTCTGCTCTCTGCAGGCAGCACTTCATCTGTGTCCCCACAGGCCAAACCCTGACAGAACTGTGGGCTCAGCCAGGAGCTGGGGACGCTCGGTGCAGGACACAGATGGTTACCAGGGTCAGAGCACTGTGCAGGAAGTCTCCATGAATGGTCGAGAAAGGCCAGAGCCCTAACTGCCCCTGCTTGGAGGACATGGACATTAACCTGGGGGAGTAAAGAGAACCCCCTGACAACTGCCCCAGAGGCCAGGCTAGCACCACGGTGCCAGAGCGAGGGTCGCACGGGACACCAGGCAGGCCATGCACCGGGAGGCGCCAGCAGAGGCTCGGCCACACACAGGCCCAGTGACCCCGGGCGGGCACAGATGGCCTCAGACTGGGTCAGCACCCTGATCTCGGGGGTCAGCATCAAGATCGGGGGCTCCTGGGTGAGGGGGCGGTGGGGGGCCCTCCGCACCTTGCAGACCCGGGCCAGCTCGTACTGCAGGTCCTTGATGGCGCTGTTCTTCGATTCCAGAACGTCCTGGGGAGAGGAAGGCATCAGGGAACCATGGCCTGGCCCCACCACAGGGACATCCACACAGGGAAGGACTGCCATGGGAAGGCCTCAGAGTGAGACCCCAGTGTGTGTCCGCCCCCTAGACCCCGAGGGGACCTAACCTCAGGCCTAGCAGCCTCGGGTCACCCAGCTGGCCAGGACCCCAGAGCCAGGCCATGCCACCCTGGCAACACCAGAGACCCCCGCCCCCGTCACCTGCTCCTTCTGTGACACATCCCAGGTCAGGGAGCAGAGGGTCGAGGCCCAGCTCTGGGCGGGGTCCCTGCCAGGTGCGGTCAGGCCCTCTGGCCCTTGGGCACCGAGGCCTTGTCTGTCCTTTCCCAGCAATGCCCAGTGCCCAGGACAGCCCGCCCCAGGGGAGCACCACAGACAACTGCGGACGCTCGAGGGAACAGACGCTCAGCCTGTGCTCAGGCGTGCGTCCCAGGGAAACCTTCCCACCACCCGCCGCACAGGCCACCGCAGGCCTGCCTCTCGCCCGCCATGGTGAGGGGCCATGGTCTCTTCCAGCACAGCTTAGGGTCCAGGCGGATGGAGGCTGTGGCCTCGGCTAAGAGACCAAGCTGGAGCGGGCAGTGGACTCGGGCTAGAAGGGTTAAAAGGCCAAGGAGGGGCTGGGGAGACCTTGAAGACACTGGAGCTGGGAGTCCACGGCGCACACGGACCTGGGCTCTCTGGCCAGGAAGCTGCGACCGCCCCTCCCCGAGGCTGACTGAGGGTCTGCCCTGGAGGGACGAAGCCCTGAGCACAGCCCTCGAGGCCTACCTCCAGCTTGCGGGACACGAGGGTCAGGGCCGCGGGGTCCAGGTTGGAGGCCGCTAGCACCTCATTGAACTGCACCTCCTTCTTCTCCACGGCGGCAACCAGTGCCTGCACCTTGCGCTCCAGGACGAGGTTCCTGAAACCCGCCTTCTGCTGCACCTCCAGGATGGCCGAGGTGAACTTATGGTACAGGTCGTCCCGCTCCTGCTGCACCTGCGGGGCACGGGTACCTCGCTGGCAAGATGCCCCTCCCACTCTGCCCAGGGCCACACCCCCACCTTCCCCAGCGTCCAGCCACGGGCAGGCTGGTCTGTGCCCAAGCCCCACTCTCTGCAACCAAATTAAAGGAGTGCAGTCTCCACACCATGGGAGGCAGGAGAAAACACCTCTGGGAGGTGTGGCAGGAAGCCATGGGGACCCCCAGGATGAGCTGCAGAGCGACCCTCCCACCAAGAAGCCAGAGCCAGCCCTGCCCTGGGTCTGGATGGCAGGCTCAGGACTGCACCCCACCCCCAATCATCCCCACAGGAGATCAGGGCCTCAGACTCAGCAATGCTGGGGTGAGGGGCCTTGAGGAGGTACACTCCATCTGCCCCAGATCCTACAGCCAGCTGCCTGCCCACCAAGGACAACGTGCTTCCGCGTCTTCTTTTAACTGTGCACCATTTAGAAGTCAAGACTTAGCAGGGGTGTAACAGGAAAAAGTGACCCTCCTAAACCCCACTTCACAGAGGCCACCATCTGAGCACTGGCTGGGACTCCTTCCAGAATGTTCTCCACGCCCGTAAAAAACACAGCACTGCGAGGCATGACAAGCACTGCGCTGCAAACCTGCGGCCCCGTCCTTCTGACCATACTGCCACACCTCACATCTGCTTCCGTCCACTCCCTGGCCCTCTGCTCTTTAAAACCTGATGACCCTGGTTTTCCAGGACACTGCCTCTCTCACATACTGCGTAGACATGCAAATGGAGGACAAGGGGCAGAGAATGCAGACCTACAATGGCCTGAGCCTGACTGAGCCGCCTCCTCCTGATTCATGCCCACTTTGACCAGCGGGAGCAGCATCTCCCTGGTGCCTGCAGGACCCTCGGAGGCCCCTTGGGGGTGACTCCAGATCCAGCTGCTTGTGGGATGTTCCCGAGGAACTGGGTCCTTTCCACCGTCACAGTCTGCAAGAGTGTTTCAGTGGGAAAGGTGCTAACAGCTGACACATGAGGTGCTTGCCCGCGGCCAGGCCCCGGGAACCAAGCACGCTGGGGGGCTATCTGCAGAGAAGCACGTTCAGTGAGACACACACACCCAGTCCCATCAGTGAGGACCTGGGGCTGGGGACGGCCCCCTGGGAAACCATGGATGAGGCCACAACCCTGAACAGCCCTCGGGCAGACCGTCCACATTCTCAACACCAGCCGTCTGACCCAGCAATTCCCCTGCTAGGAATCACCATTCCAAAAAAGGGTCACACACCACACTAACAGGGTGCCTATAGCAGCAAGGACTGACAAGGGATTTTCACCAGGGGACACAGGCTGCTCTGGAGAGAAACGCGGGCTGGGAGGAATAGGCAGGCCCCCACTTCTGGGAAGCAAGGTCCTACACCAGCACACTCGAGAGTTTGGAAGAACTCAGGGTGCTCTCGCCACGTGTGAGGACCAGCATGCAGCCCCAAGGCCTTGCATTTTCACCCACGGGCTTCCTACGACACACGTAAAGGGTTAGGACTCAGAGACACACACAGGGATGAAAGATGAGCCAGACCACCGCTGCTTCAGAGGCCAGCCCAAGGTGAGAGCAGTGGGGAACTGCTAAGACATCAAGCTCGTCCACTGAGAGCCCTGCAGAACGGGGAGGGGCCAGAGCCAGCGACCTAGTCCCCCAGACGTGCCAGGAGCCCCCAGACATGCCGGGAGTCCTCCAGATGCCCTGGGAGCCCCCAGATGCACCAGCAGCCCCCCAGACATACCGGGAGCCCCCCAGATACCCCAGGAGCCCCCACACATGCCGGGAGCCCCCCAGATGCCCTGGGAGCCCCCAGATGCACCAGGAGCCCCCCAGATGCACTAGGAGCCCCCCAGATACCCCAGGAGCCCCCAGACACATTGGGAGCCCCCCTGATGCTCTGGGAGGCCCCAGATGCACCAGGAGCCCCCCAGACGAACCGGGAGCCCACCAGATACCCCAGGAGCCCCCAGACATGCCGGGAGCCCCCTAGATGCCCTGGAGCCCCCCAGATGCTCCAGGAGGCCCCCACACATCCCAGAGCCCACCTTGACAAACTGCCAGCCCCCCAGATGTGCCGGGAGCCCCCCAGACCCCCCAGGAGGCCCCAGACATCCCTGGAGCCCACCTTGATGAATCGCTGCTCCAGCACCTCATGCTCCCACCTCAGGCTCTTCAGCTCCTTCTCGGTGACTTTCAGACGGGCTTTTGTGCACTGGAGAAAAGAAGGGTCAGAAAGCACCCCCAGTTCAGGCACCCACAAGATGCAGCTCAGGAGGGATGACCAGGTGAGGTGATCGTCAGAGCGAATGGCTCCCGGTCACAATGGACCGAGCCACACCATGGCGGCCAGGGGTCACTGGGCTCCCAGAACAGGTGCCAACCCCACGTGCCCCCAGGTCACCAGGCAGGGGACGGAGGGGTTCAGCACCTCCCCTGGTGCCCCGAGGGCCGACTCTGCTCTGGGACTCGGGAGACACCTGCCCGACCTTCCTGCCCCTTCACACCAGGGAGGGCTGGGAATGCAGCGGAAACCCACCACCAGGATCTGCTTGTCCCTCTCATAACTGCCGAGCTTCTTCTGCATGTCACTCATCTCCTCCCGAGCCTTCTGCAGGGGGTCTGCCAGGCGCCGGTTCTGCATGGCCACCTCCGTCATCTCCTTCTCCAGGTGCTCCTCCTTCTTCCGCATGTCCTCCATCTGCTCCTGTGGGTGCCGGGGGAGGAGCGGGACAGGGGTGTTGGTGGCAGGACTGGGTGCTGTGGCCTGCACGGGGGCTGCGAGCTCTCCTGCACAGAGAGGATGGTCCTAGGCATGTGTTCTGTGTGTAGACACGGAGAATAGTTTCTGAATTCTCTAGTAACGCGGCCTGCATGCAAACAGAGCTTCCGCTGTGCTCACTGCCAGCACTTGGGTGCGATGACACCCCTGATGCACGTGGGCCTATGACTTCCCCACCACGCAAGGGGACTCACAACATGTGCGTTTCAATCAGGGGCCGCTGAAGGCCAGGTGTGTCTACAAGCAGGGGTGTGGGCTCGAGGCGGCAGGCAGCCCCGGCGGCACCTTGAGGGAGTTGATGAGAGCCAGGTTGTTGAGGGTGATGTCGTTGTAGTAGTTCTTGATGTCGGTGAAGGCTTCCTCGTGTCGCTGCATCAGTGTGGTGATCTGGCCGTTCTTCCTCTCCTCCACCTCGTGGATCTCTGTCTTCCTGCGCAGGTCGAGCTCGTCCCGAAGCATCTTCATCTTCTTGTCGTACTTGGCCTCGATTTCTGAAAGGCAGCAGCACCCGGAGCAGCTGAGCAGAACCCCTGGTGCCGTGGTGACGAGAACAGATGGCGGCTGTGCCCAAGGCGGAAGACCTCCCAGGGGACGGAGGCCATCGACAGCGGGACAGGGCGGGGCGCTTCTCCTGCTGCGTGGCACCAGCACATGCCCTCCTCTGCCTGTCTCAGGCACCGCTGATCAGTCCCTGCCTCAGGGATCCCAACAGCCAAGTGCCACCCGGTGCCAGGGGGCACGGGCCACGGCCATCCAGCCAGACTGTGGCTAAGGTCGATGCCTCTGCAGGACGGGAGGGACAGCATGCCACCCCCTAGCTGGGTGACCTGCTCCAGGAGTCACTGTGTGCCAGGGTGGGGGGGCGAGGGGGGTCCTCCCAGCCTCCTAGACACCAGCCTTAGAAATGACCATGTCCTCTCACTCCGCAGGTCTGGGCTGTTTTAACTGGAGGGCAGTTCCTTCCTGACAGGAGGGGCTCTCGGGCCGCCTTACGCAGCGGAGTGCGGGAAGCACTGACCTCGCACCTGCCTCTCAAAGTCGTTGCGCATCTTGGTGATCTCCTCGGTGTGTTTCTGCAGAGGCGGAAGCGGGCTGTCACTGGAGGCCAGACGGGACAGGACAGACACCGGCCCCGCAGCAGGGTCCCCTCCTCACTAGCACCGACAGCCTGTGCGGCTGCTGCTCCGGCTAGACCCTCACCCCCGAGCTCAGGACCAGCCCAGAGGAATGAGGGTCTGGGAAATTCCATGTTTCATAATGGACTGGGGAAGATGCTGATGACACTCACACCCTGGCTGTGCCCACAGGCTGGGCAGCAGGACCAGACCCACCCAGAGCTGCAGGCACCCCGTGTGGTGCTGACCTGCTTTGGCTTAGAACACCAGGACAAATTACTCTGACAGCTATAAAGTTTGAATAAAAGGCTTAAATTATACTTTATTTTCATGCCGAGAGGCACTCTGAGCATGTAACTATTCCACACCATGCCTTGGGTGAGCAGAGACTGCACTCGGTGGAAGCCAGCCCATGCTGTGCTTCTGTCAAAACAGCCAGGCCCCTCAAGGGACCATATCTTCAGCACCCTTAAGCTTCACGGAAAACTGCAATATTACTGAGTGTTCCCAGATTCAGTTGAGGCTAGGCTGCGTCCAGACATATAGCAAACGTATTGACAAGTCTCAACCCACAGCCAGGAGAACCTTTGAAAGCCAAAGTTGGATACATCCTCCCTTTGCCCAAGCCCTCCAGAGGTCCCCAACTCAGGTGTGGCAGGGTGGTCAGAGCCCCAGTCCTGTCCGCAGCCTCCTCATTCCTTGCATCCCAACCCTTCTCACGGCCTGGTCTCCCCTAGCCTGGCTCAGCCCTGCCTTCCCCCACCTTTGCTCGGGTGTCACTTTCTCAATGAATTCACAGAACCCGTACAGAAATGCAACCACCTCACTTCCCGCATCTCCTGGAGCACCCCCTCATGCCCGCGGACCTGTGATGCGTGTTTGACAGTTTACTTTGTTTTCTGTCTTGGGGTGGCCTGTCCTCTCCTGACCATCAGCCACACACGGGCAGGCATTCTGTCAGCCCCACCCTCTGAGCACCCACAATCAGAGCCAGGCCTGGTGTGCTACAGAAGGAATTCCAACCTCCACCCAGAGCCCCTCAGCCTCCCTCTGAAAGGATCAAAGAATCTCCAAGGCCAGTGAGGTGCTTGTCAGCATGGCTCACAGGACAAAGGCTGCAGCAGCTGAAGGGCTGGCGGGCAGCTCACTCCAGGGGCCCGGGGTCGGCAGCACGTGGAGAGCGGCCCGGGCTGGATCTCCCTGTCGGGAAGTCAACCGGTCGAGTCTGAGACAGAACTCTGCACCTGGCCCCAAAGGGGTTTGTTTGGCTGATGCAATTGTTGTTGCTGAACATTTCAGTTAATTGCCCACCAGCAGGCTTTTTATACAGAACCATGAATTCTCAGGTGTGGCTAAGTTGACATGTTCATAGCTGCCCTGGCACCTACCAGCCGCAGGTTCTTCACCATCACCTCGTTGGCCAGCTCCTGCTCCTTCAGCTCCACCTTCAGCGCCCGCATGTCCCGGCGCAGTGTCCCCTCCTGTGCACGGTGCTCCTTCTGCGCCAGCTTCATGACCACGGTGCCCTCCGCTTTCATCTCCGTCAGGCTGCTCTGATGCTCGTACAGCAGGTGCTTCACCTTCTGCTTGTAGACCTGGGGGTGAGGGAGTACCGCTGCTCACCTGCTCTGTCCACTCACCTGCACACACGTATGCTCGCCTATGCACACAGGCTCGCTTGCACACACAGGCTCACTTGCACACACATGCCCACCTGCGCACCTCTACACGACTTCTCATCTGCACACATAGGCTCACACGCTCATCTGAACATACCTGCTTTGTTATTAAAAAATACCTTCAAGCTCCCAATGTCAAAGGACACAAAGGGCGGTGACCCCAAAGCAAGGCATGACCATGCCCCCGGACCTCGGGCCAGCTCCTCTGTGCGCGGCGACTCCCATGGGATGGGGCCAGCCCCCTCACCTTAATCTCCACCTGGTGCCTCTCCTCGGCCTCCTCCATCTCCCGGTCCTTGTTCCGCAGCTCGGCCTTCTTCTCCTCCAGCTGCCTGCGCGTGATCTCCCAGAAAGTGTGGATCTTGTCGCGCTCCAGCTGGAAGTAGTTGCGCTCCTCTCGCTCGCGGTCCAGCTCCTCCCGGATGCGGCCGATGTGCTCCTCCACCTGGCGGGCAGAGCAGGGTGAGGCAGCCAGAGGGCCTACCCGCGGCCAAGGGAGGGTGGGCAGAGAAAGGGCAGGAAGATGGTGGGGGGCGCTGCTCTCATCTCAAAGTAAACCATGAGTGAAAAGTGAGAACCTAACTCAGAGTGCCGGGAAGGCTCAGGGACAGGAGACATCGGCAGACACCAGAAATCTCTTGTATTTGGCCAAGAGTCATAATATGATTATATCCTTTTATTCATCCCTGGGAATTTACACTAAAGAAATTTCTCAAAAGAACACAGGAGTGTTCCACTTAAAGATATTAGCAACACTGTTAGTACAACAGCAAACAACTAAAATGGACATGATCCAAGTTGCTTCTAAACAGCATGGTTGAGAAACAAGAGTATATTAGCCAGAAGGTCATATGGACCTATGATACAAAGATATGAAAATGATGCAAATATTTTCATACAAATGATATAAAATGTAAAAACCTTTCACCTTTAAGGATACACATCAAGCAAAAAATAGCAGACAAAACCCGTAGACCTGAAACAGTCAAGAGGGTTTGATCCAGAGCCAAATGCAAATCTGCAAATAGGTAAAAGAAAAAGAAAAAAGGACAGATTTCCAGTTTCTTGAGACTCTCACTTGTAAGAATTAGTTACCTTTTGACCATAACCTCAGGCCCAGGCTGTAAAGTTTCACTCTTTTGATAACCATGTTCCCCACAAGGAAACCAGATGTCTTACTTCAAGAGAGGGCCAAGACAACAACTCAGCAAGGAAGGGTAGCCAGGAGACTGGGAGGACTAGGGCTGGGGTGGGGCTTGGCTCCCCAGGAAAAGTCCTGACCCGCGGGCCTGCTGCCTTCGTGTCGCTCAAACGAATCATCTAAACCAGACTGTGGCTCACGCTGGATGTTCCCTCACTCGATATTTAGACTTCTTATAAATATCTGGATTTCTCACTTGTCTTCAAATATCAGAAAACAGCTCTGGAGCCCAACATCCACAGGGTAACCCTGCAGCAACTTGGCAACAGTTCAGTTCAGTTCAGTCGCTCAGTCGTGTCCAACCCTTTGCGACCCCATGGACTGCAGCAAGCCAGGCCTCCCTGTCCATCACCAGCTCCCGGAGTTCACCCACACTCATGTCCATTGAGTCTGTGAGGCCATCCAACCATCTCATCCTCTGTTGTCTCCTTCTCCTCCTGCCCTCAGTCTTTCCCGGCATCAGGGTCTTTTCCAATAAGTCAGCTCTTCGCATCAGGTGGCCAAAGTACTGGAGTTTCAGCTTCAACATCAATCCTTCCAGTGAACACCCAGGATTGATCTCCTTTAGAATGGACTGGTTGGATCTCCTTGCAGTCCAAGGGACTCTCAAGAATCTTCTCCAACACCACAGTTCAAAAGCATCAATTCTTCAGCATTCAGCTTTCTTTACAATCCAACTCTCACATCCATACATGACTACTAGAAAAACCATAGCCTTGACTAGACAGACCTTTGTTGGCAAAGTAATGTCTCTGCTTTTTAATATGCTGTCTAGGTTGGTCATAACTTTCCTTCCAAGGAGTAAGCATCTTGAATTTCATGGCTGCAGTCACCATCTTCAGTGATTTTGGAGCCCAGAAAAAATGAAGTCAGACACTGTTTCCACTGTTTCCCCATCTATTTGGCATGAAGTCATGGGACCGGATGCCATGATCTTAGTCTTCTGAATGTTGAGCTTTAAGCCAACTTTTTCACTCTCTTTCACTTTCACCAAGAGGCTCTTTAGTTCTTCTTCACTTTCTGCCATAAGGGTGGTGTCATCTGCATATCAGAGGTTATTGATATTTCTCCCAGCAATCTTGATTCCAGCTTGTGCTTCTTCCAGCCCAGTGTTTCTCATGATGTACTCTGCATATAAGTTAAATAAGTAGGGTGACAATATACAGCCTTGACATATTCCTTTTCCTATTTGGAACCAGTCTGTTGTTCCATGTCCAGTTCTAACTGTTGCTTCCTGATCTGCATACAGATTTCTCAAGAGGCAGGTCAGGTGGTCAGGTATTCCCATCTCTTTCAGAATTTTCCACAGTTTATTATGATCCACACAGTCAAGGGCTTTGACATAGATGTTTTTCTGGAACTCTCTTGCTTTTTTGATGATCCAGCAGACGTTGGCAATTTGATCTCTGGTTCCTCTGCCTTTTCTAAATCCAGCTTGAACATCTGGAAGTTCACGGTTCACATATTTCTGAAGTCTGGCTTGGAGAATTTTGAGCATTACTTTGCTAGCGTGTGAGATGAGTGCAATTGTGTGGTAGTTTGAGCATTCTTTGGCATTGCCTTTCTTTGGGATTAGAATGAAAACTGACCTTTTCCAGTCCCGTGGCCACTGTTGAGTTTTCCGAATTTGCTGGCATATTGGGTGCAGCACTTTCACAGCATCATCTTTTAGGATCTGAAATAGCTCAACTGGAATTCCATCACCTCCACTAGCTTTGTTTGTAATGATGCTTCCTAAGGCCCACTTGACTTCACATTCCAGGATGTCTGGCTCTAGGTAAGTCAGCACATCATCATGATTTTCTGGGTCATGAAGATCTTTTTTGTACAGTTCTTCTGTGTATTCTTGCCACCTCTTCTTAATATCTTCTGCTTCTGTTAAGTCCATCCCATTTCTGTCCTTTATTGAGCCCATCTTTGCATGAAATGTTCCCTTGGTATCTCTAATTTTCTTGAAGAGATCTCTAGTCTTTCCCATTCTATTATTTTCCTCTATTTCTTTGCACTGATTACTAAGGAAGGCTTTCTTATCTCTCCTTGCTATTCTTTGGAACTCTGCATTCAGATGCTTATATCTTTCCTTTTCTCCTTTGCTTTTCGCTTCTCTTCTTTTCACAGCTATATAAGGCCTCCTCAGACAGCCATTTTGCTTTTTTGCATTTCTTTTTCTTGGGGATGGTCTTGCTCCCTGTCTCCTGTACAATGTCACGAACCTCTGTCCATAGTTCATCAGGCACTCTGTCTATCGGATCTAGTCCCTTAAATCTATTTCTCACTTCCACTGTATAGTCATAAGGGATATGATTTAGGTCATACCTGAATTTCTTTAATTTAAATCTGAATTTGGCAATAATCCAAGTCTATGCCCCAACCAGTAATGCTGAAGAAGCTGAAGTTGAACGGTTCTGTGAAGATCTACAAGACCGTTTAGAACTAACACCCAAAAAAGATGTCCTTTTCATTATAGGGAACTGGAATGCAAAAGTAGGAAGACAAGAAACACCTGGAGTAACAGGCAAATTTGGCCTTGGAGTACAGAATGAAGCAGGGCAAAGGCTAAATAGAGTTTGGCCAAGAGAACGCACTGGTCATAGCAAACACCCTCTTCCAACAACACAAGAGAAGACTCTACACATGGACATCACCAGGTGGCCATCGCCGAAATCAGAGTGATTATATTCTTTGCAGCCAAAGATGGAGAAGCTCTATACAGTCAGCAAAAACAACACCGGGAGCTGACTGTGGCTCAGATCATGAACTCCTTATTGCCAAATTCAGACCTGGCCACAGCTGCCCTGAATCTCTCATCTTACTACTGCCTGGACCCCAAGAGCTTCCAAGCTCTGCAGACTGACCCCTGCCATGTCACAGGACAGGAAGTAAACCCGTAGGCAGGAAATAGTCCGATTGTTGGGGCGACACAGCGGGTAAGCCAACCTCCATGAGGCAGCCCCAGTGACCCCCTCAAAGCACAACCTGACCTCATTACCCTCTACAGACACTGCCGATGGCTTCCCTGTGTGAGAAACAGAGACTATTCACCACTTTCAAGGGCCTCTGCCCAGCTCTCCATCTTCAGGTCTTATGCCTTGTTGAGTCTCCTTTGATTTCTTTTATCTTAAAACCATCAAAAGTAAGTAAGAGTGATGAACACTTCCAGACCACATTTGCTCTCATGGGTTGCACAGGTTATAGGTTTCGGGAGCCTTTCAATTGAAACTGTAATTAATCAAATCATGTTCCCTAGGTCTTAATGTCATTGAAATGAACAACCAGCCTAAAATAACTCACAGTGTTTAATAGTAAATCAAATAAATGAGAATGCTATAAGTGTATATACTATGATTAATATCTCTGTAAACAGTAGGGGCCTAAAAAGGGTAAGAATGAAAAAAACTTAAAATAGCTTTTATATCAGAAAAACATTTCCTTCCAAATTCCTACTACCCTAGAGAAAAGTTTACCCATCACACGTGCTGCACTGTTTCACATGTCTTGGTGTGGACAGACGGCAGGAGCCAGACTGAGGGGAGGCAGACAAGGAGCTTGGGGGCTGTGATCTAAAAGAAGTTCCTAGGATCAGCGGGGGGCAGCAAACCCATCCCACCCACCCAGCAAGGGGCCGAGGCCCGGCCAGCCCGCTCACCTGCTCCTTGCTCATGTCCTCCGGAGCCAGCCCATCAACAATCGGAGTGCCTTTGCCTTTGCCTTTCTTCCCTTTCTTTTTGGGCGCCTTGGATTGAAGAACACATGGTCGGGTTAGGGTTCACTTCTGGCTGGTTCATTCCCTTTCAGGGCCATTCGAGAGAGGAATTTCTGCCTGGAACCTCCATCTGACTGCCCACTGTCTCAGGCTTCCACCCGGGCCGCCTCACTCTGCCCTAAGGTTTCCCATCCTTAACCACAGGCACATTCTGTTGACACCTTTGGAACAGCAAGGAGAAATCTCCCTTCTCAGAAGAGAATATTGCTTTCCCTCGGAAAGGAAAAGGGAGAACATGTTCCTTGTATACAGCAGAGACTTCCTTGGTGTGGAGCAAAATCTACTCGCCCTCACAAAGGAGCATCCCCAGCAGCACAGACTATAGTGCTTGGCGTGCCAGAAAGAAACCTGCAATATATCGCTCCATGGGTGCAAGGTGGGTGCCTCAGAGACCCAGGGTGAAGACTGCTGGCACAGACTGGCACTCACACACTGTGGGCTCTGTCAGTGGGGTGATACCTGCTTTTAACTACTTCTCCAAGGTGCCAGAGGGGACCTTCTGCGCCACTCCCTCTCCAGGGGCCACTCAACAGAAAGCAAACTAACGCCTTATCCTCTGCCCTCACTTCTCCCAGGTTTCTGTGGCTTATGCTTTTGTCTGTACGTAGGCACGCATCTACACGTCTCTGTAACATTTTTATTACCAAAAAAGTTTATGAGGAAATGTTAGAAAGCACAAAGTAACAAAAAAAAAAAAAAAGGAAAATCATGCATATTTCCCACAAGTTAGTGAAAGTAGATGTATTTTGGTGTACATCACCAAATGTGATGATGTATCTTTACCCAGCTGACTTGCAAAAGACAGAGCTGCTGAAATCTTCACTCCTAAAACACTGCCCTCTTTATAACCCTCTACTCCAAGAAATCCAACCCATCAGAAGAGCCCGGGGGCTTGTCGCCACTCAGCATCTGGGAGTAAGGCAGTGGTTGGGGCCTCTAGAACTCCTGGGGCCCCTACACACAGAGGGGTCCCCACACTGATGGCCACCCCGCCACACCTGCCTGGAAACTGGGTGACCTACAGCCCGTACAGCACAGAGGGGAGTGCGCAGCTGAGAGCCCTACCACAGAGCGGGTGGGGATGGAGAACCCCAGAGGCACCAAGCTCCGCTCTGCTCAGTTCCCACCTGACTCCTCGCAGGTTTGCCCAAGCTCTGCCCTGGGGACTCTACGTGCTCTGGAACCGCTGTCAGGACCCTCTGGCCACCATGGTATACCCCAGGCTCTCGATCCCAGAGACTGGAGGACCTCTGTTTCCCAAGGATCTGATCAATGAGCCTTCCATTCCAGGTAGGGAAGCCATTCGACCCAGGTTTTCCGGTCCGGACACGTACACACCGGGCCCTAGGTCTGGGGGCGGGGGAGACGGTGCTCTCTGACCACCACCCCGGTGTGCACAGGATTCTGGAGAGACCAGATCTCTCAGCTCCACTAGGGAGCCGCGTCCGGCGTTCGCGGCACCCTGGACCCTCCCCGAGAGGACATCCCCGCCACCCCTCAGAGCACCAAGCCCGCAGCTCCAAGATGCCAAAGCTACAGATCTCCCGTCCCGGGGACTCCCGGCGAGCAAGGCCCGCCGACGTCTGAGCCCCAGGGCCCCGGCGCGGACCCTACGAGACCGCCTCACCATGGTTGTGGTTTCCCGCCTGCCTGGACCAACAAACCAAAGCGCGGGGCCTTCCGAGGATGCGCCGTCTCCAGGCAACGACTGTAAGGTCCCGCGCGAAGTCTCGAGAACCATCGCGAGAGCCCGCCGGCAGGGCTGGTGCCTCGCAACGGCAGGAGTCCTTAGCAACTAACCAGGCGGAGTCCGTATATTTGGGCCGAAGCTGGACATTATCCACAAGCTACCTCTCCAAGACGCCTGGGAACGCATTCCTTTCGGGACAGGTCATGTTTACTGCGGGTCTTCCCCACTAAAACTTAAGCTCCACGGAGGCTGGAGGAGCGGTTTCCGTCCACTTGTTACGTACTCTACGTGGGTACAAGACCTACAGTGCGTGAACTCCAAGAGTGAGCGAGGGGAGGCAGCCACACCGCGACTTTACCCAATTAGATTCAAATTTTCGCGGAACCTCTGCGCTTGGGCCTCACCTCACCCTGTCCCCTTTGACGATTACTCCCACCTGAGGCTGGAAGACGGCTGGATTTCCACAAAGCCTCAGAGGAAGCAAAAGTAAGACGAGAAAAAACATATTCCAGCGGGTCCACAGTTTTGAAATCAGCAAGTCTCCCCTTCACAAAATCTAACTGCTCTTCCTAAAGAGACTTTGTCCTCCTGGTGAAGAAAAACTAGAAACCTTTGCTACGGGTTTCCAGGCGAGCTCTGCAGGGAAAAAAGTCTTCAGGGGGTTTCTTCCCTCTAACCTCTTGCTCTGAAAACTGCTAACTGCTTTACAAATTGCAGAGAGAATTTCTGATCCCTCCTACCATCCAGCTACCTATACCCAAAACAACACCATTTGTTGTCTTCTTTTCCACACTCTTAACATTAGCATCTTACAAAACAGTGGTTCTACAGTAGGTCAAGGTTTTCTGTCAGTTTGGGGATGGAGAGGAATCTTCTCTCCCTGGAGAACTGCCTTGGGCACAGAGTGTGAATAGTGGAGAAAGGCTCCGGTCAGGAAAGAGAGCCACAGCAACGAGCCTGGGGGGTTCCTGTTTGCCCACCCAAGACTTGATTGTTCCTGGAGAGGAATGGCCCTTTGGAAGGACTGTATCAACTGACTGGCACAAAGAGTGACATTTATAGCAGCCCCAGGGCCTCTGGAAGGTCTGATGGTGTCTCTGTGCCTGGGCTGGCAAGAGCCTGAGCCTGTGTCAGACACCTGTGGTCTGATAGGGGTCTTCTCCCCTAAGGTAGGCTCCTCCCACAGGAGTTCTGGCAAGTAAGACAGTGCAGCCGGGTAGCACAGAGTGTTATTGATTATTATTTAGCACTTACTATGCTAGGTGCCTCATGCTGACTGGCTTTTTGCTTTAGAATTCTGGCTGGGAGTCCTGAATTAAACGAATGCATTAACAATAATTCCTTTCAACAAAAAGGGCAAGAATAGGAGGGTTAGCTCAGGATAACAAGACAGGGTATTCGTTTGTCACAAATGAACAGCACAGCACGGTTTATCAGTGTGCACTGCAGAGATGAAGAGTTCAGGGAGGCCTTGTTGCCAGCTCTCTGGGCTCCCCACAAGGCCCATGGTGACCTGTGCTTTTCATACTGAATTTGAGTTCAGATTTATAAAAAAGAGCCTTTCTCCACATGGGTGGCTTGAGATACTTTTAATCGGCATCAAGCTGAGCATCTCAGAAACCCAGATAAATGACATCTGAGTTTCCTACAAAATGACAGACCAAATGTTAATACAAACCCAATGACCTATGGTGAATATCTGGCTCTTCCTAACACCCACGTACATGGTCATCCAGGTAAATTGCCTCAGATCACAACAGCAGCTCGATGGAGGCCTGAATGTTAGCATAACAGAGTCCTCAAGAAGACTAAACATTTTTAGAGATCAACAGTGAAGTATTTACAAAAGAAATGACATAATACATATAGGATTTGCTTCAAAACAACCCAGAAGTGGAAGAAGGCATTGAAAGCAGAGAAGAAATACGATCAGCCATGAGTCAGTAATCACTGAATCTAAATGATGGGTATAAGTGGGTTAACTATGCTATTCTACTATTGTTTGATTTTTTATTTTTATTTAGTTTAATTTTTTTTAATTGAAGTATAGTTGACTTCCATGAAAATGTTTTGAACGAAAAGTTTGACCCTGGCCTCTGGGGTCAGATCAGCTGGTGCCCTGGACAAGACTCCCTGTGTATCCACTTATTCATCTGTCAAATGGGGATAATTATTAAACACCAAGACTGTTACAGTTACTATGGCTGTGTGACAGGTTGGCCCTGAAATGAAATGGCTTAATATAGTGACAACATCTGTTTTGCCCATGAATCTGCAACTTGGCTGGGACCCTGTAGGGACAGCTCACCTTGGTTCCATGTATTACCCCCACCCCAGGGAGAGTGGCTCAAAGGAAGAGTCTGGCTCCTGCCTGAGACCTTACATCTGGTTCATTGGCTACTGTGGGCCAGACAATACTCAAGTGGCCCTTCAAATGGCCTGGGCTTTCTCACACAGAGTGGCCGAATTCCAGGGGAGCCTGGGGAGCGAGACCTGACTCCTACTTAAGACCCAGCATTGGAGTCACATGGCATCAGCTGGACACAGTCCACTGGTCAGAGCAGCACAAGCCTTGCCCAGGTGCGAGCAGGAGCACAGACAGGGTATGGTTGGATGGAACCAGAAGGTTCTGGAAGACATGGGGAATCAGAGATACTGCTCTGACCATTGTGAGACAATACAAACTTCCACCCCACTAGCCAGTGTCCACCTACTGTCCGGACCTCTCAAGGCTTATACCCCCACCACCCTCAGCTTTGTCCCAGAGGGACTGACCTGCCTCTTGGAGTGCAAACTGCAGCGGCTTTCCTAATGGGTCATGACATCATTTTAGCAGTTTTTCTTTGTTTTGTAAGCTAAAGAAAAATAGAAACTATTAGCCTGCCTCACTGACTGACAGTTGACAAAGCTTAGCTATGGGCTCGGGGTGACTGGAGAGGACTGAGGCCTCGGATGGCTGAAGATGCCTTAGGAGGGTACCTTTTCTGAAAACACCAAGTTCACACCTTCCTCCTCTGAGAATTTCTCCACTCCCAGCTGGGAACAAGTCTGTCTTCCTGACGCTCTTCTTTGGTTGGTTTGTCTTTGTGTAGACCAGGGGCTTGCACTTGACTCCTCTGGCTTCCTGTGACCGGCTGTGCACCTTGGTCGCACTTCCCTGCCCCCGCCCCTCCCCACCCCGTGTTCAGCTTCACCTGGAAAATCAGGGCCTCGTCTGCTAAGGATTCCCCAGGAGAATGAAATGCGATACTGTGCATCAAGGGATTGGCACAGGGCTGCATTCCAGGGCCTTGTGCAGGGGACCAGCGACTAGAAGTGGGACTCCGCTGAACTGTTTGGAGCTCTCGGCACGCCCAGACGCTGCCTGCCTGCCTTCCGGGACGCCCCCTCTCTGCCCGCCTCCCTCTCCTTACCTCCCTTCCCCTCTTCCCTCCCCATTCCCCTCACGCCCCAATCCCCGCACCGCGTCTCTCCAAAGCATTTGCCACGGTCTGCAATGCTTACGGGCCCTAGGATGTTGTGCCCGTCCCTCCATGCCCCGCGGAGCGCCGGCACGTCGTTGGAGTCCCACAGATGCGTGAGGATGATCCCGCACGGTGGCGCGGCTGCTGAGTGAGGGTGCGCGCAGGGACCAGGCCAGGGATGGGGGCCGCGGGCAGGTCCGGGTGGGAAGCCGGACAGGAGGGGTGCTGTCGGCGGGGAAGGGTCTGCAGGGGCCGACAGGGGGCGCGAGCAGGGCGGGGCGGGGCCGCACCTGTGCTGCGGGGGCAGAGGAGGAGACGGCGGGCGGGCGGGGGGGGGGCGGGACCCGGCCCCGGAGCAGCTGCGCGCCCCGCCCCGCGGGCTCCTCCCCGCCGCCGCGGTCCCCGGCTGCTGCCCCGATGCGCTGCGCAGGGAGTCGGGGCCGAGTCGCCGCCGCAGCTGCAGGGGCGCCGGGGCCGGGTGACGCCGCCGCCGCCGCGCGCGCGGCTCCCAGGCCCTACCGGCCGCATGGAGCCCTCGGAGGGCGCCAGCCCAGGAGGTGAGTGTGGCCCCCCTGAGCCCGAGATCTGCGCCTCCCCGCAGTCCTTTCCCCCGGCCCTCTCACCGACCACGCCCCAGGGCCGCCAAGACCCGCAGGCAGCTCCGAGTTCCCCTATGCCGGGCCGGAGCGTGGAAGCCTAAGCCCGCCGTGCTGAAGAAGCCAGGCCGGGGTACCTCCGGGAGCGGCCCCCGCGCTGGGCTAGAGGCGCACGGACCGCGTCCCCGCCCCCTCGTCCTCCGCGCTCCCGGCCGGGGCAGCGGTGCCCGGCGCGCTCCTGAGTGGGCGGCACACAATTTGGTCCTGCGCCCCCTCCCAGCAGAGCCAGGGAGGGATTCGGGAGATGGGGGCGTGCCGGGACCAGAGTCGGGGTCCAAGTCAGCAAGGCGTAGGGGGAGGCTACGCTCTCAGCCGCGCATCTGCTTTGTTCGGCCGTGCGGAACCTCTCTGGGGGTTGGGCGGGGAGGCGGAAGCCGGGATGCTGCGGGGCACCAGGCTGAGATACAGGCTCAGGCTCGGGCTTGGAGCGAGGGAGGCGGATGATGCCCCGGGCTCGGCCTACGGGGGCTCCCACGCCTGCAGGGGTTGCTTGCCCTGGCGCGGCCAGGAGCGCACACACCTGGGAGTCGAGGGTGAACGGAGTGACCCCTCCTCAGGGCCTCTGTCAGCTGTCCAGACGGTGGAGATGTACTCGGGGGTCTCTCCCCTGGGAGTCTGGCCCTAGCCTGACCCTGGCCCGATGGTGAGAGGAAAACTCTAGGAACGTTCCCTTTCAGGAAGGGTTTTTCTGTGCCGTCGGCCTAGGAAGTTGGATGCAAACTGCTGGGCTCCTCCACCCACCAGGCCAGACCCCAGGCATACCTAGGCTTTCTTGGAGGTCCCCTCCCCAGGAGCCACTCCCTGAGCACACAGGGATCCGCCGGGGGCCACGTAGCCCACGAGGGCTGCCTCTGGAGACCCAAATGCTAGCCGTAAAGTGTCCTGAAGCAGTCAGTCCACTCACTGCTGTCTGAAGTCTGAGCTGAGCAGGTGCGTTCCAGACACCTTCTGGGGGCCCTTGTCACCCTCCTCCTGAGCACCAGGAGAAACACTGGGGAGGGTGGGGGACAGTGGGTGTGGTTTTCTTTGTTTTGTATTCCTGTGGGCTGCACCAGGACCCCAGGGCTTCCGTGAGGCCTTATGATGATTCGATGGGGAAGGCTTGGTGAGCAAGGGCTTAGGGATGCCGGCAGCCAGACCTCTCTGAGCTCCGTGACCACTCCTCTCAGTGGAGACAGACCCTCTTCCCTGCGGATCAGGAGAGCAGACAGCAGGCATGAGGGAAGGGAGTGTTCTGGAGCCCCAGAGACCTGTGTTCACCAGGTGCCTACTCTGTGCAGGCACACAGTGGGTCTGGGGCCAAAGCCGGCAGACAGACTTCTTACCCCACAGCCACCTACCCCACAGGGGTCACGTGTGGGTGGCTGTGACTGTCATTCTGAGTTTGCCAACTTCTGGGAACTTATACTGGAGAGAGGGGCACATACAGAAGTAGAACAGAAAGCTGAAGCCCCCCGCATGGCCCCGGCCAGCTGCTCACCCACTTCCACCAGCCTTCCTTCAGTACTAATGTGGCAAATCTAAATGTATTATTTCATCCTTAAGTACTTCTGAAATTACTTCTATAAGGTTTTAAAATTAAAACCTAAATGAATCAATAATTTAATATCAAATGCACAGGCAAGGAGGGGAGAGTTGGGGGTGCACTCTGCAACGTGCTGTTGGGAGACCAAGCGTCTAGCCCACCCACCTCCAAGTCTTGTCTATCTGAGAGGGGCTGGGGCCCAACCCTGGGGCTGAGCTGAGACAGCATCCACCAGGCACCCTCGACTTAGGGGATGGTGCCCACACCTCCTTTGCTGCAACCATGTTGGTTTTATGCTATTCATTCATTCACTTCATTAATTCACTCATTTGTGATGGGTGTGTGCAGAACCCCTCCTCGAGGCTTGGGGCAAAGTCCTGGGCACACAGCAGGGAACTTGAGATCTGGGCCAAGTTCTTGGCACGAATGTGCTGGAAAATAGGTCAGCAGCGTAGCACAGGGTAACCCTACCATATCTGTTCACAGCGGACCCTGGACAGGGCAGGACTGTGGCCCCCCCAGCTCCAGTCTCCCCATGCAGGTACTGCCTCAGTGCTTCCACAGGTCAGGGCAGCAGGTCCCCCTGCAGGAGTCACAGGCTGCACTTCTTCAATGGGGCCTGCACTGGGCTACTGGTCCATGCTGAGCTTCCTGGGGAACTAGAAACACCCCTCACCTTTGCCCTGGCCTGGGCAACCCTGGGGTTACTTCTGGGCCACAGGCAAGCACCCTTGCCACTGTGTCTACCTGTGTGATCAGTCACTGCTCTGCTTCACACCCCAGAAGAAAAGGGGGTCTCACCTATGGAGAATCTGCCCCTTCTTCCTAGAGGTCTATCAAGAGGGTATCAGACAGACTCAGGTAGCACAGCTGCTTAGGAACTCTGGGTGGGGTCTTGGGCTCATTCGGTCAACCAGCATTTATGGTGCACCTGCTGTGCACAGGGACCAAACCAAGGGCCTGTTTCCTTCACTTCCGACTGAAAGATCAGCGTCCTTGATGCCAAAGTTGTGTCTTCCGCTGCTCCCTCCCTCTTCCCAAAGCTCTGACACAGGCCAGGACACCAGGATTTACAAAGTAAAGAGCAGACCACTGCCAAAGGGAGAAGAAGGAATAAAAAAGTCAACAGAAGGTGACTTAAAAATTCACGGTTAACATATTCCACTGGCTCTGCAACACCCATCAGCTAAATGGTGCCGTTTCAGACACACCGAAATTTGATAACATGTGCTTCTTACAATCAGTACAACAGGCCACTGTGTCTGTGGGGGCTGGAGGGACCCCTGGATCCCAAGGTCTATAAGGAGGCGCATCTGCTTGCCCTGCCCCCATCTCAGAAGCTGTAGACATCCTCCTTTCCACTTGGACCGAGTCCCATTCCATAAACATGCAGGTAGGTGCTTTCCTACCCAGCTCACCCAGAGCAGCCAGGCTCCCTCAGGGCCTTCTCCTGGCCTCCGCTTCACCTTTGATCCTAGTCCCCTTCTGCCTGGCCAGGCCCTAGCTTCCTTGTGGGCACAAGGTCAGGGTTTCCCCTCCCTCCATGGGCTGGCAAGTGGTGACCAAGAGTTCCAGCTCCAGAGCCCCTGTTAACATGCCTGTGACAAGCTGATCCCCTCCGTGTTACAGGACAAAACTCCCAGTCCCTCCCTCGTAGCTGGTTGTGACATTAGCTGAAAACCATTTTGCTGGGCTTGTGTCTAGCACAGAAAACCAGGAGCTACTGTCACTCTTCTTCTTCTTAACCCAGAGTCACCTGCCCCATGTGGAGGCTCCACAGAAATGGCAGCACCTGGCCGGAGCCCCCAGCTGGACAGAGGCCACCCTCCTCACCCACCAGGATGGGCCACGTGTGCAGAAGAGGAGCAGGACACTCCAGGCACGCATGTGCCCTTGGGGAAGGGCGATCTGGCCGCTGTGCCATCGCTTAAGAAACAGAACTGTGTCCCTACAAAGGCCCCAAGGGCTTCCTGGGCCTAAAGCTGCAGCAGGAACTCTGAGGCTCAGGAAAACTGCCCGTCAGGCTGGGCGGGCTGGGCCACCAGAGGGTGTAACCCTGCCCTCTGAGGATGCTCAGACACCACGTGCCAGATGTGGCAGCGAGGTGGAAACCAGATCCTGAGCCCCGTCTGGCAGGGCCAGCCCTGGCCCCAGTGACAACACAGCATGGGGCAGAGCCGGGCAGGCCCTGCCAGTCAGCAGGCCCACCTGCCCTCAGTCACGCTTCCCAGGGAGGGGTGCCCTCTGAGGCTGGGGCAGCCCAGCCAGCTCTGCAGTCACAAATCCATGTCCCACTTCCCACTCAGCCAGGACCCTGTGGACCTATGCGGCCTGCCGGGCACATCAAGGCTGCTGGCTGCACAGGCCCACCCCTCAAAGGCAGCTGTTGGTGCTGGGCCCCCCTGATCCCCTTTGGCAGCTGCTCCCGTGGCCTTGTCCACACCCCACTCTCCACACTCGCCCGCCGGGTCGGCAAGGCCCCACTGCTGATGGAGGAGGGACTCCGCACTCTGTACTGGGCACCTGTTCAGCTGGGGGATCCCTCAGCTGAGGGGAGGTCACTGTGGAAAGGCGTCTCAGGGGAGCCAAGGGGTCCAGCTGCCTCAGGGCACATGCCTGACAGACGACTGGGACCCTAGCTGTGGGGGGAGGGACACTAGAACACTCTGGAAGAGAGGAATGGGTGAGCTGTGGATGGACACGGCCCTCCGTGGAGTGGAAGCCCCACCTCTGAGTGGCAGTGCTCACCAAGCAGATCCCCAAGGGGCCTCAGCTCTCACCTGACAGAGACAAGCTGTTACATGAAAACAAAATTTGAGCAGAAAAAATCCCTGGGGGAACATCCCCAATTGTGAGGTTGGTGGGGAATGGGTCTCTTTCACTATGAGAATATGTTATTTTGAGTTCAAACACAGCATACGATAGACACATGAGCTGGGGCCAGGTTGGATTAAAGCAAACGTATGACTGTCCACTAGACCCTCAGTTCAGTCGCTCAGTTGTGTCCAACTCTTTGCAACCCCATGGACTGCAGCACACCAGGCTTCCCTGTCCATCACCAACTCCTGGAGCTTGCTCAAACTCATGTCCATCGAGTCAGTGATGCCATCCAACCATCTCATCCTGTCGTCCCCTTCTCCTCCCGCCTTCAACCTTTCCCAGCATCAGGGTCTTTTCAAATGAGTCAGTTCTTCCCGTCAGGTGGCCAGAGTATTAGAGCTTCAGCATGAGTCCTTCCAATGAATATTCAGGACTGATTCCCTTAAGGATTGACTGGTTTGATCTCCTTGCCGTCAAAAGGACTCTCCAGACTCTTCTTGGAATAAAGAGTTCATGATCTGAGCCACAGTCAGATCCCGGTCTAATTTTTGCTGACCATATAGCTTCTTCATCTCCAGCTGCAAGATAGTCTTCTTTAGTAAACCCTAGTGGGACCAAAAGTAGACAGGTGACAGTACTGGGGTCTTGGGGGCTCTGACAGAACCAGCAAGGGTCCCCGCAAGACCAGCGGTGATTCCCGTTCAAGTAGTGAGGGCAGAGGATCTGGAAACCAGAGAATGAGGAGCCGGGGAAAGTCAGCTTCCTCAGAGAAGCCCCCAGCGCCCTGTCCTTCCTGAACCAGGACCACCCCCATCACTACCTGAGCCTTGAGGGCTAGCTCCATGGGCCAGGTTCTCAGGTCCTCCCAGCCTGCGTCCTGGCAGTGGGGGTGAAGACCCCAGCCCCTCCCAGGTAACGCCCTCTCTGTTGCAGGCTTAGTTAAGGAGGTCGACATGCCACAGGCTGCCCTCAGTGCCCCCGTCCCTGTCACGGGGACCAGTGGCCAGTCTCCCATGGCTGAGGAGGAGTTGGGCATCCCAATACCAGCACCAGGCCTCCTGCAGGTCACGGAAAGGCGGCGTAAGTACGGCCCACCCACCCATCATGCTCCACAAGCCCCCTGGGACCAGGGATGGGTCTCTGGGCCCCGCTGTGCCCCAGGGAGCAAGCGCCAGGAATGGGTCGACCCCACCTTGTTCCCCTACACTGGCCGTCACCAGGCCCACTGACGTGCCCCTCTGCCCCCAGAGCCGCTGAGCAGCGTCTCCTCCCTGGAGGTGCACTTCGACCTACTGGACCTCACAGAGCTCACCGACATGTCTGACCAGGAGCTGGCCGAGGTCTTTGCAGACTCGGATGACGAGAACGTGGCCAGCGACTCGCATGCAGGTGGGATTGCCACCGGGCTCTGAGGGTGTTGTGGGGAGGCCCCGTGGCCTGAGACCACCCAGCACCGCCCCCTGAAGACCTGGTCTGGAAAATGATTTCCTTCCTAATGCATGTTTGTCAACATGGCACCATTTCACTCACTGCTTCTGCACTTTACATACCCTTCTGCTGACTTTAAGGAATTGTCTGCCCCTCCTTAATTTCGGTTTTCAAACACCAGCAAAAGACCACAGCCACAGGCCCCCCAGTAGAATTCACTATGCAGATTTAATTATAAGGCAGAACACAAAAGGGGTGGCATTCACCAAACCTGGCTGCTCATCTCAGTTCCAGGGAAGCACTGGACCCCATTGACCAAAGAAATGGCATGCAAGCCACTGGGAGTGTGGGGGCCCAGAGACCTTCCTCCCTCCCTACTCCCCACCCACACCAGCTACAGGCCAGGCTCACACCCAGGGTGGAACCTTGGCTGCATGTGGACCCTTCTGGGAGCATCAGGAAAGCCAGTGCCCAGGCTGCACCCAGACCCATATGCACACATTGCTGGCACCAGGGGGCCCCAGGTGTGGCCGGACACCATGCTGGAGGCACAAACAGGCCAGGCAGTAGGTGCAGGAGTGACTGGTCCGCCATACTGACCCAGCCCACGTTCCCACCAGGCCTGCACCCGCTGCCCCGAGCCGGCTGTCTCCGCTCACCCTCCTGGACGCGCACTAGGGCGGAGCAGAACCGTGAGAAGCAGCCCTTTGGTGACCCTGAGCGACAGCCTGCCATTGTGGACACGATTCTTACTGTGGAGAGGCCCAAGGAGGACTAGGCCAGCTGGCCCGGGGCCGAGATGGGGCAGATCCAGACAGCCGTGGCCACGTGGACGCTGCCCGCCCTCCCCACTGCGGCTCTGGGCTGGGGTCTCAAGGCACTTCAGCATAAGCACAGCCCAGTGGCCTTATATCAGCTCCTTCCTGGTCCCTGGATCAGGGACAAGGCCCAGGGATGAGAGGAGACTTGTCTGCAGGAACGGTGTTATCATCTGCCACCAGAATCCTGGGTGGGGCCAGGGTGAGTGGGGATCTGCCGGTGAAAGGGGATGAACCACCATGCCGAACTCCAGCTCACAGGAGTCTGCTGTCCAGCCAGGGAGTGGATAGGGGAGTGAGTCCCCCAGATCACCTCTGATTCCCCGCTGCTCCCTGCTGCTGCCCTGGAACACTGTCAGCACCAGACACTCCCAACAACTTGCTAGTCCTCCTCCCTCCCCGTCAGCCAGACCCACCTTCCTAAGCGCAGAATGCCAAGTCCATCAAGATGGCCTCAGACAGCAGGGCAGGCAGAGCTTGCCCAATCCCCACAGCCCACCAGGCACACACGCACACACAGGCACACACACATGTAGGTCTGTGTCCCTGGCTAGCATCCCAGTCTGGGGTGCAGCAGTCTGAGGGGGTGGGGACATGAGGGCACCTGGGCACACCCCCTGAACCCCAATGCAGGGATGCCAGGCTTGACTGCTCCCAATGCTGCTTATGTGCTGAGGACAGGACCAGCTTCCAGTATGACAGCAAGTCTAGTCTGCTTTCTGTCCCCAAGGCCACCTGTCCTGACCCCTTCTTCACTGAGACATTTCTGGGGAAGGAAAAAAGGCTCCTCTGTGGAAGCCCTGGGCACACCCTGCCAGGAAACAGTCACCTCTGGACCAGCACTGGGGCAACACTCCTGCACATGAAGGACAGCTGCACGGGGGTGATTTCCAGACACAACCAAGAGTCTAACGGAAAAGGGACCCCATGAGGGCAGCCGCACCTCGCCCACCCCAGGGTCTCCCCTCCAGCCCTCATGCTTCCTGCTGCAGCTTCCGTGACCTCGTTTCGAAAAAGCGCAATTAAAACATCACCCTGTCCTCAGTCTCGCGGACCAGTGTCTTCCTTTCCAGCTGACACTAGAGCTCAGGGGTGAGGGCTGGGCAGGGGCAGGGGGCTGGCTGCTCTAGGAACCTCCAAGAGCTCTGTGCTCTGGTCCTCCCCCAGCTGAAGCCTCTGGGGGCTCCACTGTGACACACGGGGGGCTAGCATTTGGCTCTGTCCCCACAAGCCCAGGCTGGAAGAGGCAGCCCCAAAAGACTCCTCCCAGCCCAGGGCAGGATCTGGGGAGGCAGCCAGCAGGAAGGGCCAGTCTGTGAGTAGAAGAGTAAGAAGAGAGCAGGCAATTCCTCCCACAGGGTGGAGCCTCCCTGAGCAGACACTCTCAGCCAGGCCTCAGCCCAGGTGCTCAGCCAGATGAAGGGAGCTGAGGAGACAGGAGGGGGTGAGGGGACAGGGCCCACACGCAGGGGCGCTATCACCAGGGGTGTGCCCTGGACCTGGGGAGGGGCAGCACCCCAGGCTTGGGACAACATAGGGCTTTCCTGAGATGAGGGAGCATCCTACCTCCATCAGAAGGTCCCAGAACAGGCCCCTGCAGGGTCCCCAGCAGTTCAGCACAGAGGCTAAATGGTGGAGGCTGCAATACAGGGCAAGCCCCAGAGACAAGAATATCAACAATACATGTTCTACAAAGAGCAAAGTTGAAAGTGTTTGTCCCAAGTTGGAAATTCTATTTTTGAGGCAAACATACCAAACGATGTGGAAAATTTCATCCCCAAGGCCCTGTATGTAGGCTGGGCTGGCAACAGGGGGGAACATGGGGTGGCACCCCTTCACTCACTGTCAGCCCAGAATGCCTGTCCCCCCATCCCTTCAAGGCAGGAACTGCTGCTACCATCATGACTCTGAAGACTCCAGCCCCCTGGCTGTGTGCTGGGGACCTGTGGGGCCATTTCCACTAACCCCAGCTCCCTGGAACCGGGCCCTAGTCTCGCTCCAGGTCCAACCAGACAACTGCCGGCCTCAGCCCAAGAGCTTAGCTGCACCCCCAGGGGCTGTCCTGTCCAGAGTCACCTTCTGGATTCTAACAAAACCAGGCCACCAGGAACAGCTTCCCAGAGACATGCCAGCAACAAAGCCCCACCCTGAGAAAACGGCAACCCCTCCCCCTCAGGTTCAGACCCCTAAGCCGCCCCCCACCCTGGCCATAAGGCTGTGGGAGTCCTGAACTCCATCCGTGAGAACCAGCTAGCTTTCCACTACCCAAACTGCCATTCCCTAGATTCTGGGCTTACACACTTCTGCTGAACCTCACAACCTGAGGGCTTCTGAACTGGGCCTTCTCTCCCTGAGGCAGGTGAGGGCACTTGCAGTGACCAGGTCGCAGCTCCCCTCGGTGGAAGGGTGCCTGCAAGGAGCAGGAAGCCCATGGTCTTCAAGGACCCTGATTGGAAGAAAGCTGTTTGCGGGTTGCTGCTGCTGCTGCTAAGTCACTTCAGTCGTGTCCGACTCTATGCGACCCCATAGACGGCAGCCCACCAGGCTCCCCCGTCCCTGGGATTCTCCAGGCAAGAACACTGGAGTGGCTTGCCATTTCCTTCTCCAATGTGTGAAAGTGAAAAGTGAAAGTGAAGTGGCTCAGTCGTGTCCGACTCTCAGCGACCCCATGGACTGCAGCCCACCAGGCTCCTCCGTCAGTGGGATTTTCCTGGCAAGAGTACTGGAGTGGGGTGCCATTGCTCCAGGTTATATGTGCTTTAATTTGCTTCCTGGGGTCCCAGAGGCTGCTCTCCAGGCGGAGGCGCTAGGCTGGGCTCTCCTGCAGTGGGCCCCCCACGCCAGCCCTGTAGACCCTCGGGAAGGGCCGTGTCCTCCTCCAGGCCGCCGGTGCCCTCCACGAGCTCCTCGTAGGTGACCTTCTCGGCGAACGGCCGCGGCCCGAGCAGCTCCACCATGTCCGCCCGCTCCAGCACCTCCTTCTCCAGCAGCCGCCTGCCCACCTGCACACCCAGCAGCTGTCAGCCGGCCGCCTGGCCTGCAGAGCCCCGCCCGCGCCCGGGGTCCGGCCACCCACTTGCCTTGTCCACCTGCTCGCGGCAGCGCGTGAGCAGGTCCAGGGTGCGCGCATGCGCAGAACCAATGAGCCGCCGCACCTCCTCGTCTATGAGCTGGGCCGTGGCCTCGCTGAACGGTTTCTCCACCAGCGCCTCACCTGGCCGTGGGAGATCGAAGGACACCTGGCCCAGCTTCTCGCTCATCCCGAACTGCACAATCTGCAGGAGGCGAGTGCCGGGGTCAGCCCGGTGCAGAGCCCCCTGCCCCCCACCCCCCAAGGCTGCTGCTCTACCTGGGCATAGGCGCTCTGGGTGACCTTCCTCAGGTCATCCTGGGCCCCCGTGGTGACCCGCCCGAAGAACAGCTGCTCAGCCACGCGGCCGCCCAGCATGGCACACATGCGGTCAAAGAGCTGCTCCCGTGTGTACAGGTACTGCTCCCTGGGCAGACACTGGGCATAGCCGAGCCCCTTGCCCCGGGGGACGATGGACACCTGTCAGACACAGCAGGGCGCCCTGTCATCCCCAGGGCCCCTGACCACCACCCATCTCCATAAGTGTGGGAGGAGAGGAGACCCTGGGCCCCAGCACACACAGGGGGTCACCTTGAGGGTGAACTCAAAAACACCCTCTGTCCCACAGTCCCCAGGAAGCTGTGGAGGGGCCTGCCTTCGGGGAGAAGCTTGCAGTGAGGTGAGTTCAACCAGGAACTTCCAGGTGTCAGGTGTCCAGATCCAGACCCCTCCTGGAACCAGCACCCCGCCCCTGCCCTCCCACCCACCCTTCAAGGACACATTCTAGACGGTTCCATCTCTTCAAAAGCCAAAGGGCTGACACCCGCAACACACTGTGCACACATGGCCCTCGGGGTGGGAGCAGGCCCTGGACCCACAAGAGATGTGTAAGGGGCTGGACTGACCTTGAGCAGGGGGTCTGCGTGTTCCAGGAACCAGCCCACCACCGCATGGCCAGCCTCGTGGTAGGCCACCGTCATCTTCTCGCCAGGCTGCAGGACCTGTGTCTTCTTCTCAAGGCCTGCAAGTCACACTCCTGGTGAGAGGCACAGGAGGAACGCCAGCGAAGTGGTGGGAACCAAGCCCCCACTCCAGGGTTCGGGGGGCTGATCAGAGCAGACCTGCAGCCTGTCAGCTCCACACACACTGCTCAGGCCCACAGGGGTCTGTCCCTGCAAACCAGACGCTAAGCTGCCTTCTGCTCTGCAGACATCCCGCACCCATTCCACTTCCTGTGCAAGCAACATATGCTCAGGGAGACCTGTTCTTAGGCAGCAGTGTTAGCTACTCTGTGGCTCAACTGGTAGTGAAGCCAAAGCAGGGAGACAGGAGCGTTCTCTACACCCTGTACACCCAGTCACAGGCAGAGAACAGGGCACGGAGAGGCACAACTAGTGTGAGTCAGTTTCACGGCAGCTCAGCTCAGCATGGCCCATGACAGCCCCAAACAGCCGTGGCAAGTGCCTTGGGCTCCTGACACTACATGCCTGCGTACGTGTCACACCTCAATACAAAGTGAAGTAGACGAAGCAACTCTGGCTACCTGCCATCTAGACGGGCTGGTGCTCACAGCTGTGAGGTGGGGTCGTGGATGGCTGCTGGCCACACGGATGCCTCCCTGACCTCTGTCCCCAGGATGGCACTCCGAGACCTTGACCCCTCAGGCTGAAGCCTGCACCCTCTCTGGGTACGCTGGCCACTGGGAGCACTGGGGACCCCGGCAAACTTCCCAGGGAAGCACCCAGCAGGCCGATCCTCTAGGGCACAGTGGGCACCCGGACCGAGGTCTGACTCAGCACCCTGGAGGTTACAATTCTCTGAGATTCTGAATGTTGCTCCAGGAAGAGCAGGAGAGCTGCTGGCAGGTCCCACGTCCCAGATCTGGGTCTGGAGAGCTGCCCAGGTGGAGTACCCTGAAGTGAGCCTGGGGCCCCAGGGTGGAAACTCACCCATGGTGGCCCAACTTACCTCCAATGACCCTCTCGATGGCCTGCTCGAAGTGCTTCTCCCCGACAGAGGGGTTTAGGTGGCGGGCGGCGATCAGGGCGGCTTCATTGCAAACATTAGAAATATCAGCACCTGACCCAGAGAAGAAATCGTCCATCAGGGGCCCAGGGCAGGCTGTCACAGGAACTCTGCAGTACTGGAGCCAGAGCTAAAACAGGTCAAGGGCGTGAAGGAAACAGGACCTGCTCTGTCAGTCACTGCTGCTTTCAGCCAATTTTCTGGCTCAGTGATTTCCTGAGATGTGATTCATTTAACATAAAATCTATCCATTTAAAAATGTGCACGTCAAAGACTTTCAGTAATTTCATCAAGATGTGTGACGACTGCTGTCATCTCATCTCAGACATCCCCAACATGAAGGTGCTGTCTGGGGCTAGATCCTGTACCCAGGCTTAGCCGAACATGACTCTGCCATCTACGTCTTTAGACATGCCCATCCCGGAAGTCTCACATATGTGCAACCACACAGTATATGGTGTGTGTTTTGTGTGTGCTCCTTTCACACGACACAGTGTTTTTCCATTCATCCACTGTCAGGAGCGTGTCCTGGTATTTCATTCCTTTTCACGGCTGAATCAGGTTCCATCTGCCCTGAGGCAGCCACAGGAGACACCGGATTGCACAGATGCTCGAGTCACTCATGTAACACGGCCAGCTCTATCTGCAGGTTCTGCCCACAGTACACGCATCTACTGGTGACACGCTGCTGGACACTGGGGTGGTCTCCACTGTTTAGCTATTATGAGTAATGCTGCTGTGAACATCCATGTGCAAGCCTTTATGCAGACAAATGTTTTCAATTCTCTTATGTAGGAGTGGAACTGGGGGTCATATGCTAACTGTATTTACTTCTAGAAGTGCCAGGCCGACTTCCACAGCCACACTACTTCACATCCCCACCAGCAACATATGAGCGTGCTCGTTTCCCTACATCCCTGCCAACCCTCCATCTTTTACGGCCACCCTGGTGGGCGTGAGGTGGTGTCAAACTGTGCTTTTGATACGCGTTTCCCTAATAACTAATACCATGACCACCTTCTCACATGGTTTCTGGCCATCTATATACTTTGGAGAAATGTCTATTCAAACCCTTTTCCCATTTTTAAATTGGGTTCTGTATATATTGTGGATTCTAGACCCTACCAGGTGCATAATTTCCAAACATTCTCTTCCTTTCTGTAGGCTCTTTTCATCACATCAATAATGTCTCTCCATGCACAAAAGATTTCAGTTTTGAAAAATTCTATTTTGTTTTCTCACTTGCAGTCTGTGCTTTAAGAAACCATTGCCAAATCCAAGATTTTAAGACGTTTTACAGTTCTCGCCCCACTGCTCAGGTCTCTTATCCACTCCGAGTTGACTGCTACATGTGGTCTAACGTCCAGTTTCATCCTTTTGCTTGTGAATACCTGGTCAAACAGACTATTCTTTCTGCGCTGGATGGTCTTCACACCCTTGACAAAACAACTGACCGAGATGCACAGGCACACACCTGGCCTCTCACTTTTATCCTGATGGTCCGCGCCCACCCTCAGAAGCTCCACGTTGGGGAAGTGTCTGCCACTTTGTTCTTACAGGCTGTGTGGCTCTTCTATACCCTGGCAGCTCCAGGTAGCTCCTGGCAGCTCCTGAGGATCCAGCTTCACAATGTACAAAGGTTCTGCTCCTATGCAGCCCCTCTCACCTTCACAGGTTACATCTTTCTACACTGTGTGCCCATTAACACAGATATGTGATTATGGTTTTACACACCTGTCCTTTATACGGGATGCCTTAATTTCTCCTTTACTACGGAAGAATAGTTCTGCCTGACTCACTGCCTCCTGGGCTCCATTTCCAAAAGAAGTCAGCTGCTACCCTGTGGTCTTGCTGGTCTCAAGGCCTCTCCCTACATCTGACCAACACAGATGATGCTGTCTCAGTGTGGGCGTCTCGTACTTTATCCCACTTCCTGGGTGTGCAGACTCAGATCTCTTACGCAGTGTGGCAAGGGTGGAGCAGGACTTCTTCCCTAAGCAGCATACCAAGAGGATGGGGCCTTGTCACCACATTACGTTCCCGGGGCGGTGGGGCGGTGGGTGGGGGCACAGTGAAAGCCGACAAAAGCCAGTTTTGGGGCCTCGGGTGTGCCCACCAGATTCACAGTCCTAAAGACAAGGGCGCAGTTTCAGGACCAAATGGCACAACCAGACACCACCTGCTGATGATGCGGCCAGCCCCAGGGCAGCCGCCTGGCCTCCATCACTCACCTGTGAAGCCTGGAGTGAGGGCCGCAAGCTTCCTTGCCAGAGCATCCTTGCTGAGGCTCTCGTCCAACTTGAGTGGACGCAGGTGGACCCTGAAGATAGATGACCTGCCTTTGATGTCCGGGGGCCCTGAGAGAGAGAGAGAGAGGTACAGGTGGCCAGGGCAGGGTCACCTTCAGCCGCTTCACCAGGGCCAGGAGGACCCTCTCCTGCTTGTCTGCACTGCACACTCGACTACCCGACCAGGGCCAGAGGTCCCGGTGGCAGAAACGACCCACAGGTCACATCCATTCAGCTCTCCCTTCCTCACTGTGGGGCCTCTAGTCCGCACAACTCAATCCCCAGGATGGCTGCTCTGGCAGCAGGGGACCTGGGCAGGAATGAGGTCCTAAATTTCTAGGACCTGCTCACAAGTGGGAAAGGCCAGGGTGAATGCTTCTCTCGTAAACAGTGCACAAAAAAGAAAAGCTGAAGGACCCAACACTGTCACCTCACTCTCAGCTGCATGGACTGCTATGACCTTTTCCGCATCCCAGCCACACCTGTTCATCCTGAAGTGGGGCCCAGTCCTGCACCTCCACTGTTTCACAAGTGGGGTTAGCTGCTTTAGGGCACCTCAAAACCTCCTCCAAATACATAGCTAATGATCGAACCAAACTTTCAACCCTCAGCACACTCACCAATGTAAATCTGACGGTCGAAGCGGCCCGGCCGCATCAGAGCTGGGTCAAGGACGTCAGGGCGGTTGGTTCCAGCCAGCACGACAACGTTCGTGGTAGAGTTGAATCCTGGATACGAGAAGGAGGTGAGCCCAGGCAGGGCCCGGCCAGCAGCTATCTCCTCTCCCCTGCACATCTGGTCCCCACTTTCCGGGACCACTGCCCACCCAGGGACAGGCAGCAAACGGTGGCTCTGGCTGTAACCCAACCTTCCTCAGCCAACTGGGAGGCCCATGGCCCAGTCTCAGGGTGTAAACTCCTATCTTAATTTGGTACTGATCCCTGCCAACCTCTCACACCACACAGTGAGCTGCAGGAGCCACGCAGACCCCTCCACCCAGGTCCTGGACAGCTTGCTGGGCCCAGGGAGCCAGGCTGGGCGAGAGCAGGGGAGATGCAGTGGGGAGAGGATGGGGGTACCCAGCAGGGTGAGGGCCTGACTCACCAGCACTCATCCTCAGAAAGGTCAGCTGGGGCCCTCGGCCGCCCCAGGACCTGGGATTCAGGGAGAGGCCCCGCATGCCTCAGTCATCTGAGTAGATGATATTTCCTCCTGGGAGGCAGGGGTTGTGACCCATGCTGGTTAAAGACTGCCATGTGACCAGCCCCAGGGGAAACCCTGTCCTAGTCGATGACACTCCTGAGTGTCCCCCAACTGGCTGCCAGGAAGAAGCTGCGACCCAGACTCAGTGGGCAGAGAGCTCTGGAGGCTGTGGCTACCTTCCCAGCCCAAGCACCTGCTCCCCATGATTCTCCCGTGTCCTGGCCTGGCAGTCAACCGTGATTATGAATCCAAGGACCCACGGATTCCTCCCAGCAAGTGACCAACCTGGGGTCACGCTGGGTACCCTGACTTAGCTACAAAGCCAAGTGAGCACAGGACCTGCCAAAGGTTCAGTCAAAGCTTCTCCAAATTCGAACCTGGCACAAACGCCCAGACCCTCACCGAGAAGGCTGCAGCAGGCCCATGGCTATCACCCCAGACCGGACCTTCCCCAAGAGGCAGCAGCAGGCCCGTGGCTGTTACCCGGACCAGACCCTGCCTGAACAGGAGTCCTGAGGTGGAGAGAGGGTTCTGGAGCAGGAGGCAGCAGGACAGAGGCGGCGAGGACGCAGCCTGGGCGTCAGCCCTCATGCAGCCACTGAGCTCGGAGGGAGCTCCCTGCACCGTGGGGCCTGAGGACAGCCTTCCTCAGACTGACTGAGCGGGAGTCTCGCCCGGGGAGCTCTGCCCAGAGAGCAAGCCCGCTCACCGTCCATCTCCACGAGCAGCTGGTTCAGGGTGTTCTCCTGCTCACTCTGGCCTCCAAAGTGCCCACGGCCACGCTTCCGGCCAATTGCATCAATCTCGTCCACAAACAAGATACAGGGAGCGTTTTTCCGGGCCAGTGCAAACATGTCACGAACCTGAAACGGGGTCCACACACAGTTTTGCTCTGTCACTGGCGCCAGGACAGGACTAAGTTCCCTGGGCTCAGCCCACCTCTGGGGCTTGACTCCCACCTCGGCCGCTCTGTCTGCTTGCCAGGTCGTTTTTACATCCGTGCTGTGCCCTGCACCCGTCCCCAGGGTCCCACCTGAAGGCCAGGGCAAGGACAAGTGTGCCTCTACCTACCCGAGCTGGGCCAACACCAACAAACATCTCCAGGAACTCAGACCCATTCACGGTGATGAAGGGCACACCAGCCTCCCCTGCGGTTGCCTTGGCGAGAAGCGTCTTGCCGGTACCGGGAGGACCTGTGAGCAGGGCTCCCTGAAACAGAAAGGCGACACCTGGTTCTGAAAGGGGAGAGACAGGGCCAAGGAGAGTCTCGTTCCACTGACTCCTTGGCCTACTCCACGCTTTTGGCTGAGGTGTGCCTTCCATTTGAAACTTTCTGCTTGTAAAACAAATGTGCATTCACCATGAAAAGTTCAAATGCTGCAGGTAGAGGAAACCCCCCAAAGCTCCAGCCCAACCGAGCAGGTTATTTCTTCAAGTGATGCTCCCAGGGCAGGACTCAATGGATCTCGCGGTCCAATGTTTACTTTAACAGTTACTAGCAAATTGCTCTATGAAACACGCCAACTCACACCAGGAAGAGCAAGAGGCCCTCCCCACACTCGCTCCCATGATTCTGTCCAGCAGGTCTGACAGCAGCACCTGTGTGTGGTTCTGTCCGCAACCTGCCTTGTTCTAGACTGACTCAAGGCTGAAATTCGCACCCAGTAACACACCTAGGTATTCCTTTCATGAGAAGGGACTTAAAGGGGTGGGGGGCGGGGGGTCACACTACTTCATTTCTAGTTGACAGTATGGGTTGCTGCTGCTGCTGCTAAGTCGCTTCAGTCGTGTCCGACTCTGTGCAACCCCATAGACGGCAGCCCACCAGGCTCCCCCGTCCCTGGGATTCTCCAGGCAAGGACACTGGAGTGGGTTGCCATTTCCTTCTCCGATACATGAAAGTGAAAAGTGAAAGGGAAGTCGTTCAGTCATGTCTGACTCTAGCGACCCCATGGACTGCAGCCTACCAGGCTCCTCCGTCCATGGGATTTTCCAGGCAAAAGTACTGGAGTGGGGTGCCATTGCCAACATCTACTTATTTCAAAAGAAACAAAAAAGTTGTTTTTTCTAAGTCTGTAAAAATAAAAACAAAACATATAGAGCTAAGGAGGATGAGGGAGCCTCAAAACAAACTCACAAGGCACCAGGGCCCCAGGTCCCCATAAACATGGATATGGACTCACAAAGGGTCTCCACAAGACAGTGGGCCATGGGACCAGGGGACCCCTGGGCCCACCACAGCCCAGTTTTCCAGCCAACCTTACCAGGTGGTCAAAGAGAAGCACAGGCCTCCTGCCGCCTAATCTCCAGAGGTCAGTCACGTTCTCTGCTGTTCAGGACAGTCTCAGGGAAGCATACAGGGTTACCAGGAAAGTCAGTGCACTGAGTCTCCACCCTAGAGAGCTCGCAGCCTGATCTAGAGCCCAGAGACGCCTTGCGTGGGGTGGGCGGGGGAGGGCGTGGTCTGTGACCCTCTTCCATGTGAGATGCAGACCTTTCTAGGAAGGGGTTCAGCTACTGCTGGGGCCCCTGAACATCCATGACACCCAGAGCCACCTGCAGGGAAAGCCAGCGGCCACAATCTCCACAGTGTCACTTCCTGTGTGCAGAGCCTCGACCCACGTCCACGCTGCACACCTGTCCCACTGCTGGGTCGTGGGTTATCTGACAGGCAGCTGACCCCAGACCCGTTCACGGCAGTTGGTACTTGTCGGTTCTTTTTTTTCTTGGGTTTTCTGGCTATGCCACACAGCTTGTAGGATCTCAGTTCCCCAACCAGGAACTGTACCTGGGCCCCAGCCATGAAAGTGTGGTGTCCTAACCTCTGGATCAGGGAATTCCCTGCACTTGCTTTAATTATATACTTTAACAATAAATAATAGAATAGAAAGTCCTTTCTTCAAAAACAAAGCTGAAACTGTTAATATAATAAATCAAGGCAAATTATTAAAGAAAAAAATGCTGTCAAACTGAACGGACAAAAAACTGAAATAGTAAGAAAATGTGATAAAAATATATGATTCTGTGCTTATAACTGCTTTAAAGTTCTCAGTTCAATTTAGAGAAACAAAACTACTGACAAAGGCTTTCCTGGTGGCACGGTGGTAAAGCAGCTGCCTGCCAAAGCAGGCAACAAAGGCTCAATCCCTGCTCAGGGAAGATCCCACAAACCAAGGAGCAAGTAAGCCCGTGTGCCACAACTACCGAAGCTCGTGCACCCTAGAGCACAAAAGGAGCCACCGCCGTGAGCAGCCCTTGCACCAGAACTAGAGAGCGGCCCTCACTCTCTGCAACTAGAGAAAGCCTGCACACGGCAATGAAGACCCAGTACACCCTAAAACTTTAAACAAAAAAATGCAAACTTTCCATTTAAAAAAAAAACTGTAGTGCTTTGTGCAGGGTACTGAACAGAGAATCTAATCGCGGGTGTCACACTCAAAGGAAGGCCTGTTTTCTAAACAAAGCACGGGCATCTGTGCTGGCAGGTGAAATAAACACAGGTGGGTGTGCACTGCTTACACTGTTACCAGATAAGAGGATTCGACTCTGCGAATGCTATTTCCACTTCTCGATGTGATTAATAAAACACAGAATCATTACCAGAAGCTGCTTGGTTCTGGCTCAAGCACCACCGCGTGCTCTCTCATGTCAGTACCTTTGGAATTTTGGCCCCAAGGTCCTGGTACTGTTTGGGGTTCTTCAGGAAATTCACAAACTCCATGATCTCCAGCTTGGCTTCTTCGCAACCAGCCACGTCTGCAAACCGCACACCGATGTCATCTTTGATGATCTTGGCTATTGTCTCACCAATGCCGAAGAGGCCCCCTCCTCGCCCACCACGCCCAGCCCCCATTGGACCCCTCCTCATGGCATAGAGGAAGATGCCAATCAGGAGAAGGGTGGGCACCAGGCTTCGCAAGAAAGTCCTAGAAAGGCCAAGAAAACCATCTGTCACATTCCCTTGAGAGACAGGCTGTGAACAGTGGACCTGGCTCTGCTACACAAAAGCAAGCACTGTCCGTCTGGACACACGGCCTCACCCACTGTAAAGGTCCTGTCCACGAGCATCTGTCTGCCTGACTGCCCCTGTGGGCACGGCAGGGTAGCTGTGGGCTGTCTCCAGAAACCCCCTGACCCAGCACGGCCTCCTTCCAGCTAGTTCTGCCCTGCTGCCGCACCACAGCCCTCAGGCTACCAAGCTAAACATTTCCCCACCAATTCTTTCCCCAGTAAAAACACAGCTAACAAACTTGTCTTTACCATAGACACTGACTACCAGAAGACACCTACAACATGCCTGAACAAGTTCAGCAGGAAGTGCTACGTGTCCAGTACCAGGGCCCGACCACACCCGCTCACCCATCGCTCTCGGTGGTGTAGACCACGGCCGTCTGGTTGGGGGGCTCGATGCCTAGCTCCCATTGGGCGGTCTCCAGGTTGCGCTCAAAGGTGTCCACACTGCCAATGCTGAACCACGCATACTTCTGCAGAAACCGAGGTGCCAAGCGCTGTAGGGGGCTGCCCCCCATGGCCACCACCCGCTCCCCAGCTTCTCTCACAGCAAAGTCCTGAGCGGCTCTGATGGGCCTCCTGTCCTGGCCCCAAACCACAGGCTTGGGTTTGAGGTCAAAGTATAAATGTCTATCGATGACTGAGTCTGCCTCTGTCCCCTATCTGTCATTTTAGTCTCCCCTCTCGGATCTCAGCTGGTGACTGTCCATGGTACTGGGCAAAACTGAAGCATGGCTACAGCTTCAGGAGAGTCCTGTGCTACGTGGAAGACTCTTCTCTACAGGTACATGAGCACAGGTGGGTGCTGGAAAATGAAGCCAGGAGCGGCACTTCTCCAATAAAACAGAAAACTATCATGTATTTTTTTTCAGGTCACACAGCTTGTGGGATCTTAGTTCCTGGACCAGAGGCCTTGACCGTGAGGGTACCTGCTACTAACCACTTGACTGCCAGGGAAATCCCAGAAAACTCCACCTTACACTGACACCGAAGCCTACACATGGAACACTGGCCTTGACCCCAGTCCTCACCTCGAGTGATGTCCCAGGGGCAGGAATAACACGCACGAACTGTTTATTCACCACTTCCAGCCGATCCACCTAGAAGACAGACAGCCAGTCAGGACCAGCACAGCACCCTGCGCCTCGGTCTCAGTCAAGCCCCACACGCATGGGTGGCACCTGTCCCAGCATAGCTCACACTCTGCAGGACAGTTTCAGCTCTGTCTTCCTACCAACACGGACAATTCTAGCCTGGGATTATGGCAATAAACAGGAACCGATTCAAGAAGATGAATTAAAATGTGGCACATCTGAGCACTAAGCCTTCAAACTGGCTTAAAACTCTAAAAGGAGGGGAGTTCCCTGGTGGTTAGGATCCTAAAATAAGTTTTAGGCTCCAGTTCAATCCCTGGTTGAGGTGGGAAGCTGAGACCCCGCAAAATGTGCAGCATGGCCAAAAAAAAACAAAACAAAAAATTCCAAAAACAAAAAAACTCCAAAAGGAACACAAATGAAAGTCTTGTTCTGACACTTGTGCGTAACACTCAGTCCATCCGGTTACAGCCCACCGCCTGGAAGCCACACTCTCTCTGGGGAGCTTCAGACAAGGCCTGCTGTCACCACCTCATTAACCACGACTAAGCTCCTTCTGGAAAACACAGGAACACTCAGGATTCCAGTGAGGACATGATCCTGAGTGTGGAACTTCACCGCCACCCAACATGACTCCAGAAACCATGGCAGACAGGACTCCGGGCGACTGCCCCCTTGGTTTCTCTTCCGCCAACATGCAGAGCCCCAGCCAGCCAGGCCCATCAGTTCTCAGGTTCATGAGACAAGGGCGTGGCATGTCCTCCTGGCCCTGCAAGACTCCTGCCAGCTGACCCCTCATGCCTCCCCACCGCAGTGCTCACTGCCAGTGTGCAACGGGACAGAGGGCACAGAAGGGTGAGCAGCCTCGCCTTCAGACTGTGGCCAACAGGGTCACAGAAAAAGGCCCTGGGCGGGCACAGACGGTGACTTCCTGCTTTATACTTTTACTTCATGGTACGTTTGTGACCAGGGGAAACAAAAGCGCTGCTTGAAACAAAGACTGCAGGGGCTTCCCTAGCAGTGCGGTGGTTGAGACTTCGAGCCACTAGCACGGGGGGCGGGTTCCATCCCTAGGAGCAGAACTGGATCCCGCGTACCCCACCATGCAGCCATAAGTAAAGAACTGAATGAAACGAAGTCCGCTACTGAGGTTTTGTTATAGTTTTTTGTTCCTAAACAAGCCTTTCACAAAAGAACAACCGGTCCAGGCCAGGGACCTCTGCACATAACATCATTTATTTCCATGACATTCTGAGATTTTATCAGGGGACCTCTTCGGACAGCTCAGAGGGGCTGGAACAAGACGCAGCCCTCAGGTTCAGGTGCTAGACTCTCCCAGCTGATGTGGAAGTCCCCTTATGTGAGGGGATCTGGTCCTTGTCTAGCTAGGCCAGGCGAGCGTCAGCTCCCAATCAGGCACCACAGGTTTGGCCAGGGCTGCATTAGGTGGGCTTGAGTGGGGGGATGGACATGTCACCTTTCTGTGCTCCGGGCTGTGCTGTGCTCCAGAATAAGCATGTCACTGTCCGCCACGTAAGACCTCGAGGAACATCTGGACCAATCCAGACCGCAAGCACAGCAGGACACCTGTCTCCCCCCGCCCCTCAGGCCACACCTGCTGGGGGCAGGTCCTCAGCAGAAGGGGCTGCAGCAGCCCTTCCCCCACCATGTAGAACCATCACCACGGGCCTCCCTGAGGACAGAATGTGGACAGACCTCAGGGCAAAGGAGAACTCCCTGCGGATGTCACCACACAGCAGGAAGGCCCAGCCTTAACAGTGCGCTGTTCATGCAACGGGGAGCAAGGCCACTGTGTTTGTGAAGGTGTACGCTCAAGCCCAAGTGTGAGGAGGACAGAGGACTCCACTGGTGTGACTCAGAGCCCAGTGCTGGCCCCTACTGTCCAGGGCCTAGCAGTGGGCCAGGGGTGCCCTCAAGGAGAAAGGCTCTGAGTCAGAGTCACGACTACAGTGTCAAGATTCACAAACAGAACCAAGTGAAATGAGAAGCCAGAGCTAACACACAATGAGTGAGTGTTTCAGGGAGTGGGCAGGTGTGGGGGTGAAGCAAGGTAGTCACATCTGCACCCCGAGGCCGACAGGCCATCTCCTTCCAAGGCTGGCAGTGTGCAAATCCTCTCACCAGACCTCTCGCCAGGTAATACTGCACGAAGTGCTTCCAAGTGATTTCCTTCCCAGGATCTCGGAAATAGAAGTAGAGAAATCCTGCAACGACACCTGCCCCCAGCACGGCCAGACTGCGGAGATCCTTGTCGTCCCAGGGCACCTTCCCCTGCAGGGAGAGAACACAACATGGGTTACACTGAAAGAGAGTGGCTCTCTCACAAAAATGTCCTTTCACAGACGAGGGAGAAGTCGCCAAGCCCTCCACCTGAACCCCCCCTGCCACTGGCCTCCATGGGCGCAGCATCTGCCGGTGTGTAAGGCCACAGCAGCTCCCAGGCCACTCGGGAAAAGCAGCTAGCCTTCCTGAGACCATCGCTTCTCTGGGTCTTTAAAAACTCCGATGGAGATCTTAGTTTTAGAAATTAAATCCACTGCTTAGAATCTCTGAATTAGTTTGTACAAAGCCCAAGCCCTCAGTGATTACTTCCTCAGAAAAGTGACAGGCCATCTGGAACTGGCCCTTACGGACACGCACGAACCTTCTGCATTCGTTTCCACCAGGCAAAGTCATCCCGCTTTCCTCCTCTCTTCCCTCCGTCCGCTCCAGGACCAGCATCCTTTGGTTCACTAGTTCCTAAGAGAAAACAAACTCTGACCTCAGGGAATGGTCACACCGAACTGCCCAGAGAAAGAGGATTCAGAGAAGAGAAGAACTCTTCCAAAACACAATTTCCCCAACACAGCTGCCTTGAGATAAACGGGGAGCGTAAAGCAAGTGCTGCGTGTGGCAAGGGGCAGAGCTTCTCAAGCTGAGAGGAAAACCTGCAGTGCCCTCCTGGGATCAGGGCAGGGGCCAGGGTAGTGGAGACTGCAAGTCTACACCAATCCCAGACAGTCCCAGACAAGAAGGGAAATTTACAACAGTTTCTTGCGCTTTCTGAAATCAGAGTGACTGTGTGTGTGCCAGGTGAGATCTAGGAGGCATTACCTTTTGGTTTGCTTTTTTCTGGCTGAGCCTCATGGCTTTCAGGATCTTAGCTCTCTGAACCTGGGCCCTTGGCACTGAAAGCATGAAGTCCTAGTCTCGGGACAGCCAGAGAACTCTTTAGGCTGGCACTCACGTCATCACCCCTCAGAACATTTGTGACGCACAGACTAGATGACTGAACCCAGTCCCCAAGCCTCTTTCTTAACGTGTGCGTGTAAAGTAGTAACAGCTCAAACCACACCAGGGCACCCCCAGAAACACTCCTGGAGCCCCCCTACCCTTCCATCAGGTGCCAAGAATGTCCTGGGGGGATGGGTCTCACTCAGGACACACCCATCTGTGGTCTAAAGCTCCCACTACCTCCAAGTACAAGCTAACGGTCAGGTGGCCTGAACCATCCGCAAAGCTGGGCATAGGCAACTCAATCAACTATTCCTCCCATTAAAACATCCAGAAGGCATTTCAGCATACACAGAATGACAAGGGGAAATAACACAAGATTGTTACTCTGGTGCAAAACCAGAAGGAAAGAGTTGAGAGTAAAGAACACACAGGAATGTGTTTTCCCAAAAGAACTTAAGAAAATAACCCAAAACAGAAAAAAAATCATTCCCCTGAGAAAAGAAAAGGTAGAAAGACAGAGGCGTGAGACAAAAATCACTTCTGTGTCAGTCAACAGCAGAAGACACAGGGCCTGAGCACGACATCACAAGAGTTCCCGGAGAAACGGGGCCAGAGCAGCCCCTGATGTACAGGCACCACAGCAACAACCAAAACTCAATGCCTGGAAGGCCAAACTCAGGACAGGGTAGAGCAAAGATCTGCATAAACGTGAAGGACAAAACACGAAGTCCTACAGTCACAGCGAATCACCTCCCAGCGAGCTCTGCACGCCTCTTCTCTCACGATGCTCCAGGCTCCCCAAGCAGGAAGACACTACTGCACACCCCCCACGTCACCAAACTTATGATCAAAGATAGGTTTGTCGAGGCTTCAGATCCACACAAGCTTTGCAGGTGCAGAGGCCCGAAGACAAAGGAAGGTAGTGAGGCCATGTCCACAAACCAGTGAAGGGAAGGAAGTGCTGAGACCACCTGCACACAGGCCCACCTGCTCGCCACCTCCCACGATTATCCCAAAATTAATGAATGCTTCAAAAATTCTCAAGTGTGGGACTGCCTTGGTGGTCCAGTGGCTAGGATCTTATACTTCCACATCAGGAAGCCCAGGTTCCATCCCTGGTTGGGGAACCCAGACCCCATATGCTTGTGGCATGACCAAAAATAAAAGTTTAAAAAAAATTAAAAATTCTCAAATGTAAAACTTTGATAGTCTGATTGGTCAAATTGTTCCTTTTACGAGCTGTTTTATGAGCTGTTGCATTTCTAATTCTGTGTTTCTTCTCCTCCTCTTAAAGAATTTCTCAAACCCATAGGGAAAATGATGAGATTCTGGCACTTTAAAAGCACGCGCCACACTCACACAAGCAGCCAGACTGTCCAACAGGAAAGGAGTAAGGGAGAAGCCGATTTTCTTCCTGGCTTCAGCCTGGTACAATCGACACACACCTCCAAGTCCAAACTCTGCAAGCCTCCCCACACAGGTTCTCCGAGACCCACTGCACAGCCCATAACCTGCGCTCAAAGGGCACATGTGCTCCAAACTAACTGCAATAGACATGAGGTCCCTGTCCTGCTTTCCAAACATGAGACTCAGCTTAACCCTCAGATGTGCAGAAACAAAGCCTTGCTCCCCAGCATTCCCAAAGATTCACCCACCACTTCCTTCTGGAACACCTTCTCTCTTTTGCCACCTTCACTGATATATTAACACTGCAAAGACGTGGGGCAGGTGACCCAGAAACGGGAGAGGAACTAGGTGTGACTCAATACATATATAAGCTAGAAGAGGAGCGGCCTGGGTCTCCTGGGCCGTCATGCACACTGTCCCTGCTCCCCACAAACACAGGGCACCAAGGAAGCCACTCTCAGGTCCTGTGACCTCATGCTGCTAACGATGGCAGGAGAAAGACACATACCTTTGGGTGGTTTTGAACACAGCCAATGGGAAACTGACGCCAGTCTTATCTGCAGAGCCGACTGCTGAAAGCGGATTCCCTGGAGACACTGAAACGGGAGACAGAATTAGTTTCCACAAATTCTGATGCAGCATCTTCTCACAGTGGCAGTTCCAGGTTGGAAAGGACCAGGATTCGAGTGCAGGCATAAACCTGAAGCCTTTACCTGCTTTATCTCATTAAAAATATGATTCAATGTGACTTCCCTGATGGTCCAGGTGTTCAGACTTTGCCTTCCAATACAGGGACTGTGAATTCAATCCCTGGTTGGGGAGCTAAGATTTGTGGCCAAAAAACACAAAATATAAACTACAGAAGCAATATTGTAACAAATTCAAAAAAGACTTTAAAAACAGTCCACATCAAAAAAAAAAATCTTTAAAAACAAATATGATTCAAGCAGGAGAAACAGAAACTACATTCAGTGCAGAAATACATGAAGAATTTTTATAGCTACAGCTATCAAAAAAAACTGCTAAGTAATCACTTCCTGCCTGAGGCAATTTTTGTCACTGAAGCTATTAAAACAAATATTAATAACTCTTAAAAACAAACATTAAAATCATGTGAAATTCAAAAACCAAAGGGTATTACGATTTATCTTTGATCAGCCACAGGTCAGTGGTTTTGTCAGGAAAGCAAACATTTTCTGCCTGCTAACTTGCTCCAGTTGTGTCTGATTCTTTATGACCCTATGAACTGTAGCCCACCAACCTCCTCTGTCCATGGGTTGCTGTTCCCTTCTCTAAGGGATCTTCCTGACCCAGGGATTGAACCCATATCTCTTATGTCTCCTGTACTGGCAGGCAGCACCACCTGAGAAACCCTGTATTTTCTTGAGTTCTCAAAAAGGAAAATGACAGTTTTTATTACCATAAGCTACTAACAATACTTAACATCAGTTAAAGACAGGATGAAAGACAATTTTGGTTTCTCACTATCATAGGTCAAAAGCCATTATAGGAAAAACGAGTACAACAGAAGCCACCACAGTAAAAAAAAAAAACAGCTCTAAGCAGTCACTGAGTATTAACTGCAGCCAAAATACCTCAACCAGGACTTGCCTGGTGGTCCCCTGGTTAAGAGTCCACCTGCCAATGCAGGGGACACAGGTTCGATCCCTGATCCGGAAAGATTCCACATGCCAAAGGGCAAATAAGCCTGTGGACAGCTGCTGAGACCCTGCTCTAGAGCTCATGCTCTGAAACAAGACAAGCCACTGCAATGAGACGCCCTTGCACCACAACTAGAGAGTAGCCCCCCGCGCAGCCACAAAGACGCAGCAAAGCCAATATAAATAAATACTTTATGGGGAGGGAGGAGGGAGGAAGGTTCAGGATGGGGAACACATGTATACCTGTGGCGGATTCATTTTGATATTTGGCAAAACTAATACAATTATGTAAAGTTTAAAAATAAAATAAAATTTTTAAAAAATGTGAAAAAAAAATACTTTAAAAAAAAAAACTGTTTTAAATGTTGATCCAGGGCAGAAACCAACACATTATTGTAAAGCAATTATCCTCCAATTAAAAATAAAATTCTTTTTTAAAAAGGTCCATAAATGGTTAAACAAACAAAAAACCCCAACCAAAGATTTGGATTGTTCCCAATATTTTATTATAATGAAACTGGATCCATACATGACGACTCTTGTGTTATTTCAGCCGTGTCGTCTTTTAAGGTGGCAGGCTATTCCCCAGTGCAAACACCATTTCTTAGTAATTATTAATTTGCTGATAAGCCCAATCATTCACACATCCTTATCAGAGGCCTCAGAGCACTAAAAAGTCAGGTAAGCCATGAGAATGTTATTGAAATCCGGGAAAACCATAAACAAGGGGCTCAGGAAGGAGACACAGCAGTAATGGTGATGAGGCTCCTGGAGCCTTTGCTCCATGAGTGTCCCCTCCCCACACAGAGCAAGTCACCACACACAAGGGGACCAGAACGTAATGTCACACAGGTTGTCACGTCACCGTAAGGGGAGGCCTAGACAAAGGCTCACAGAAGAAGATGGTCCTGGCCCCCTCTGCTCCCCAAGGCCCTCCCGTGTCGGGTGGAAAATGCAGAAGTGAGGAGAGGGAGGTGAGGGCCTGAGGTAAGGTGACTGGGAGCCAGCGGTATGTGATGAGTGCTCTGGCACCCAGCCCCCAGGGTTTCCCCAGCACCTCCCCAGAGAGGGAGCTGGGGCTCCTAGAGGTGTTAGGAGGTCTCCAGCCCTAGAAAGACAAAGTACGATCATCAGGCCTTCAAAACTTGAGAAACATCCCTCTCCTTTATTTCATGACTTAGTGTTTTGATTTGCTTAGGGGACCACAGTAGGTCAGATACAGCTCTCAAAGACAGGGATCTACCACCCATTCTTGGTGTCTGGATATGCAAAGCCAGCATGTGAAGCTGTGCACAGCAGTCTTCCCGTAACAGGCAAAGTGTCACTGTCCTTTATCAGGTCACGAATCAGGTGACTCCAGCCTGTGTCTCAGATGCACACAGGTGCAGCCCCAGCAGGCGCTTGCAAATCTGCTGGCAGTTCCTGCTCAAGCCTCACATCCTTCAGGAGTCGATTACCCCACCTCTCACAGCGTGGCACTCATCCTCCTCCACCCTTCTCTTCACTGTCTACTCCTTCTGTTCCGTTTCCTTCTCCTTCATACCTCCTAATACGCTACCTACATGTTGTTGTCTGGTTCTCCTTCTGGAGTGGAATGGACAATGTAGGAAGCTCAGTCAATGAAAACGTAACTGCGAGAAGCATCCAAAACATAAGATTCCCCTTGAGGAGTACTGACTGCTCCCACACTTCTTTTAACCAAAAGGCAAACTGCGACTTCATCTCCAGCCTTCCCACGCCAGGTCTAGCCTTCAAGTCCCTCAAAGGAGAGCTCACATCTGTTCCAGATGAGATGCCGTGGCTAATAGACTCCACAGCGGAACAGCTTTGTCTGGAAAGGAATTCAAAGATCATCCAACTTCCTCCCTCCCTAACTAAAACCACTGAGCTCCATGGAATTCAGAGCCTCATGACACAGCTGTGTTGCACCCCTCAATCACTGCATTCCATCCAGCTAACAACTTGAACAGTCCCCTGAGTTGCCACACAGCCACAGATGAAAGGCTCTCCTTTCACTGATATTGCCAAAAACAATCAAACTGACAGTGCACCATCCCCAAAATGAAGAGGTAAGAAGGAAAAGTTCACTCCTGGAAACAGGACAGAAAACAAACGCATGGGCCCCCTTCTTCCCCTTTCAATACTGTCTGAAATCAAGACAGCTTTCTCTGACCAAAATCCAGAGGCTCCACATCAGTCCGCCACAAAAGAAATCTACGTGATCACTGTCCCCCTGGGATGCTCAATACAAAAATAAACCTTAAAATATGGTCTACTTCAGAGAATCTAACCCAGAGGAAGGCGTACAATACAGAAGTATCTAAAAGCGGAGATACTGACTAGCTATGCTCTAGCGTCTCCTCTCCTATAAAACAGGGTTTAGTGCAGCGCCTACCTGCCGGACGGGGATAAGACTTAAATGAGACATTCCCTGTAACGCCCTCAGCATGAAACCCCTCAAACAACGTTAGCTATGATTACAGTGTAGAACTGGGCTCGACGAATGTTGTCTGAATAAAAAACACGTAACACTTTACAAAACTGTATCATGACGGAGAACAACCCTGTGATACTGAGCAGAAGTGGTATCACCGCTGAGCCCAGGAGGAAACCACCTCGCAGTCGGAGCCAGAGTCCGAGAAAACAAGGTAGGCTCACAGCGGAACAAGGCTTGAACGCAATTCGCTCAACGCGGCTCTTGGGAGCGGGGAACAAGAACGCAGGGGCAGTGGACAGGGCACTGAGAGGCTGAGGGAACTTTCAAAGAAAAGGGCGTAAGAGGCCACAAGAAGGAAAGCAGATGGAGACCTGTTTGGGCCAGCGGCAGCCGCCTCAGCCGCTGGGAAGGGCTGGAGCCCCGGGACCAGCCAGCTGGCCGGAGCTGTGGCCGCCGCCGACGCGCCTCCGCTTTTGGGGCTCCGGTTCGCGCATCTGGTTCCCTCACCCGCTCCCCGCGCCGGTGGCGCACGTGGATGGCGTCACCGTGGCGTCGAGAGCGACCACCGCCCCCGCCGCCCGGAATCGGCGGGCGGCGCCTCCCCGCTCACCTGCTGAGCGGTTCCGAGCGCCCTCACGCCTGCCCCGAACGTCCTGCCCCCTCGTGGGCCAAGGCCGCACCGCCACAGCAAGGCGAGCGGCCCCGCTACCGCCCTGCTGCCGGCCGCCGCCACCAGCCGCTGCGACATTCCCCCTCAGACCTCGCGCCGCTCGGCGCGCGCACGCGCAGTGCAGCGGCGAGTAGGTCATAGGGCACCACACCTCCAGCGGACCTCGGGGTCTCGCGCATGCGCGGTGAGGCCAAGGCGCCTAGGTGGGGACCTTGCCTCAGGTGTCTACTGTCGGACCTGACTCGGATCTGAACGTTTGCGCCACCTGCACTACGGTGGCAGACGCGGGCAAGGTGCTGAGGAGACATCCTTTAGACTTACTTTAAATCTGGAGTCCTCCTTGGGAAGCGGCGTACACCACCCCGCCTGTCCGCCGACTCCTTGTGGTCCAGGTACAGCGCTGGGAACCGGTTCCCGAGGAACCGAAGACCCTGGGCGGCGTGTGCTGTGCGGTATTACCGCCCCTCGCGGAGTTTTGTTTCTGCTTCAGGGAAACCCAGTCCTGCTGTCCAGGGATTAGGCCGCTCTGATTGACTCCCTGGAACCCAGAAGGAACCGGCCCTGTCCTGGGCTGTATCGTGGGCCGGCCTGTGCTGAGCCGGTCACGTCCCCGGTGTAGTCATCCTGCGCCTCGGGGAAGCCCCAATTTCTCTTCCCCAAATTCTGCGAAGGGGCATGGAGTAACCACAGGCTTTCTCGCCCCTGAGACTGCTGTGGTTAGTACACACCGGCGGCAAAGATGCCTGGGAAAAGGTCCCTAAACGCCGCAGTCATCCGGAGTGCCAAAAGGGAAAGGAAAGCAATCACTCTCGACGTGAAGTTAGAAGTGTTAAGACGTTTTGAAGTGGGTGAGAAGCTCAGCCAGATCGCAAAGGCCTTAGGCCTTGCTGCCTCTACGGTGGCAACCATCAGAGATAATAAAGAGAAAATCAAAGCGAGTTCACAAATAGCCACTCCTTTGAGAGCCTCCCGGTTGACTCGCCGCCGAAGTGCAGTCATGGAGACCATGGAGCGGTTGTTGTGCGTGTGGCTTGAAGACCAGAGCCAGCGAAACGTGGCCCTGAGTGTCACCGTTATTCAGAAGAAGGCCAAGAGTTTGTTTGATGACTTACAGCGTGAGCAAGGTGAAAGCTCTCAAACAGAAAAGTTTACTGCAAGTAAAGGGTGGTTTGTGAGATTCAAGGAACGCCACTGTTTGCCCCACTTCAAAATGAACATCTCAGCTCCTGCCAAGAAGGATGAATATCCAGAAATACTGAAGAGCATCATTCAGGAAGGTGAGTACACCCCCCAGCAAGTTTTTAATGTGGATGAGACAGGTCTTTATTGGAAAAGAATGCCTGAAAGAACGTTTCTTTCAGTAGAAGAGAGAGCTGAGCCAGGATTTAAATCATCCAAAGATCGCTTGATGCTGCTTCTTGGTGGCAACGCAGCTGGGGACTTCAAATTGAAACCCCTATTGGTGTACCACTCAGAAAACCCCAAGGCTCTGAAGGGGTACTCCAAGCCCAATCTGCCCGTGATTTGGCGCTCAAGCAGAAAGGCCTGGGCAACCAGGAGCATCTTTCGTGAATGGTTCACATATTTTTTTTGCCCTGCCATTGAGAAATACTGTGCCCAAAACAACCTGACCAACAAAGCCCTGCTCATCTTAGACAAGGCACCATGCCACCCAGTCAATCTGAACGATCTGTCTGATACTGTAAGAGTGGAGTATCTTCATGACAGCACAGCTGACTCGATCCAGCCCATGGGTCAAGGTGTAACCTCTGCCTTCAGAGCTCATTACCTGAGAAGGACTTTCGAGCACATCCTAGAAGCAACAGATGGGGAGGATACAGCAGAGATCAGGGAGTTCTGGAGAAACTACAGCATTGTGGACGCTGTGGACAACATCGCAGTAGCCTGGGGGGAGCTCAGACCAGCAACAATGAACAGTGTGTGGAAGAAGATTTGGCCTGAGTGTGTTCAGTTCCAGAGTGCTTCCCAAACAGATGGCATTGCACAGCTTCAACAAAATATTGTGATCCTTGCCAAGAGTGTGGCTGTTGGAGAGGTGGGAGAAGCTGATGTGGACCAGCTGCTGCAGTCCCATGAGGAGGGTTTCTCAAATGAGGAGCTGATGCAGCTGGAGCAGGAGCCCGCAGGAGAGGAAGAGGAGGGTGAAGAGGCTGCCCCTGCCCTGCGCCAACTAACCACACGGGAGCTGTCAGCAGCCTTCTCACATTTTGAGGCTGGCTTGCAGGTCCTTACCAGTAACAGCCCTGATGCTGCATGGAAACTGCAAGTTTCAAGAGCAATCAATGATGCAATAAGCTGCTACAGGGAGCTGTACAGTGAGAAAGAGCGGTGCTCCAAACAGCTCTCCTAGGTGACCTCAGTGCACAACACACTCCACGGCAGGAAGACCAGACACAACAGGGCAACCTCCTGGGTGACGCCTGGCCAAGTCTTGGCCTCCAGATGTTTAACATCCTTGGAAACCCTGCTTCTGGTACATTCATTTTGACACTAAAGAACATCACATCTTGTTACTGAAATTGTGCTTAAATATGTGCTTTAAGAAGATTGAAAGAAAAATCCAGGAAAAGTTATTTAAAACACACAATGAGACCAGCCCTGCTAGACACTGAAACACACTATAAAACCTCTGATTGAATCAAGGAGGTACTCAAATGTGTAGAATACAATAGAAAGTCCAGAAGTAGATATAGATAGGTTTTTTTTTTTTTAATAGTGCAGGACAGCTAGATAAAATTTGGCAAAAGCTAATTAGTTCACACCTCACAGCATACACAGAAATAAACAGACGAGGGATTTGAATCTAAAAGCTGAAACAATACAAGTGCTACACAACCCATGGATATATGCCTCTTCCCCATGGGTGATCAGAAAGATCTTCTGGAACTCGAAGTCCAGGTGAAATTTAAGATTAATCAATTTGATGATATGAAAATGTAATAAAACTTTTCCATGAGGATAAAAGAGGACAGAGTCAAAGGCAAATGATACACTGGAAGAAAATTTCTCACAGATAATGAGTTAATATCTCTGATATGTGAAGAACTCATAAATATTGAGAAGAAAATACCAAAAACCCCATGGAAAAGTAGGCAAAAGATATAATTCATAAGCAGGTAAATTAGTGCTTCAAACATAAGAGAAGTGCAGATGAAACAACACTCATACCATTTCTCATTATTCAGATCAGCAATAATCAAAAGTATGGCTACATACTCCACTGGTTAGGCTGTGGGGTCAGAGGCACCCTCATTCACTGCTGGTTCTAACACAAACTTGTACATCCCTTACAGAAGAGTATCAAGCACTAATACAAAATATATTTATTTTGATTTAACAATCCCACTTTTAGGAGGATACACTTCCAACAAAAGAAAATACAGATGCATGGATTTTGTTGCAGCCTTGTTTGTAACTTCAAAACCTAGGAAATAGCCTGAAGAGTCTCATGTAAAAAGTCAAATATGAAATGGCGCTTGTACACAATGGAGAGTTAGACAGTTGTAAGTGATGACAACTACAATAATAAGAGAACAAGGAAGAACTCAACTGATGTGGAGTGGTTTCCAGGATATATTATTAATAGAAAAAAAGCAACATCAGGAGTAGAGTATGCTACCTTTTGTGGAAGAAAGACAGGGAATAAGAAAATATGCATACATCATACTCATTTGTACAATAAGAAACAAAGGTGGGAGAAATCAGACTAAAGAGATTGGTTCCAGAGGTGGGAGGAGATATAACTTTTGTACCTTTTATGAAGTTCTGACTTTGGGGACCATGTTAATATACTGTACAAGCAAAAGTAAAGAAGGATGGGGAAGTAAAGCAGTGGACTGCCTGAATGGAACCGTATTTCACAGGAACTGCACACCCACAATGAAGAAGCAAAAGCAAGTACTTTTTGACTGTATGCCCTCGGGCTATAGACAAATATTAAAGGCTCGTGAGTAGCCTTGTTTCTCACCAGCGTAAGTGAGCAGTCCCAAAGGTGCTTTCTGTGTACTGTCGGACTGAGCAAATAAGTGTACTCTGGATAAGGGAGCCAGCTCTCTCACTGTCGAGCAAGGAAATAATAAACATGAAAAAGGGAAAGAATGACTTGTGTTGTTTTGAAATTGGAAGTTTCACTGTGAACTCATGGTTTTTAATGTTTATAGACCAAAAAAGAAATAGATAAGGAGTACTATTTCCACACTACTGAAAGGACCTCTGGGCAGTGATCAGCCCAAAAGTGAGCACACCCAACTATCACACCCGTCCTCCACCAGAAGGTCCCAGGGCTCCTTGGAGAGATGACTGGTGTCAGGGCTGGGACTGGGGCAATTACTAACTAAGCCTGGAACACTTTCCTGTGCTAGAAAGTAAGAAAGTGCCTAAAGAGTGCCAGGAAGATGTCAGTCAGCTGGACCAAGTGGACCAGAGCGTTTTGAGCAGGATAGATGACAAATTGGACCCACCCACCACTTTGGTGGGTGGAAAATCCCACCAAAAGGGCAAAGCCCGAGTCCAGTCAGAAAAACCCACACTAAAGGAAAGTCTTCAGAATAATTTGTCTGTGATTTTCTGTGTCAGAGTCCTGAACCCTTCCAGATTAAAGGCTAAAATGACATGGCAACTAAGTGGCTGAATTTGAACACGGCTTGCTGTAGGCTTTACGGTCAGCATCCACGTGAGCATCCTGATGTCATGGCCACACCATAGCTGTGGGAGGCATATCCTTGCTGGGGTAACACAGGAGCACTTAGAGGCAAAGGGGCACCATCTGCAACTTCCACCAGATGGTTCAAAAGAAAGTGTGTGGAGAAAGAGTAAGGCAAATGGGGAAAATGTTAACATTCACGGAATCCAGGAGATGGGTACCTGGGAATGTGTTTGCAGCACTTCTGTAAACCTACAGCTGTTAAAAGTTTAAGAAAAACTCATCCTCGTACCTGAAGTGGGTGGGTGGAGACCGCATGCTCCCTCTGACACAAAGTGTGGCTTTAGTTGTTTGAAGTGGAGGCGCTAGCGTGGACCCACAGACAGCCCACACACACCCTTCCCCCACCCCTTTGCCGCACACTCCTGATGTTTCTTTGAGATCATCCTCAAAACCAGAGGTCGTATCTCCAGAGAGAAATGTACATACACAGAGGTTGGAATGTCATTTGGGAGGGGGTCTTGGGTTCTCCTGAGCTCCAAGGGCCCTTTCAGTGAGTCAAACTTGAAGACCGGAAGTGCTTCTGGGAGCTAGACCTGGGACCGGCACTGCTTGCATTGAGTTAACGTGACAGTCTTCCCTCTGGGAGGACTCAGGAGAGAGGACGTAGGTTCTGTTACAGAGCCAGACTGGGCTCAGCACTTCCTGGAACCCAAACAACCCCAGAGAGTGCTTTAGTGCAGCCTACAGAGGAGGTGTCAGCACACTGAGGCCAAGGTCAGGTGCCCCATTTACACCTGACCCTGTGGGAGGGGCCTGTGGGCTCTGACTAACCCTGCAGCAAACCCCGCCCTGTCCCCAGCACCCAGCCCATACGGCTCTCCTGGGAGGCCTGGCCATACTAACTGGTTCCTCTGGGTTCTGGCTACTGTGACATGGTCTCAGAAAGACCTACACATGATTCTGTTTAAAGAATCTGTCACCCAGAAGGGGGAGGAGGAGAAGACGTGATGTGAGAGGAAGTTTTAAAAAAAGAGTCAACTTTGCCCAACAAATGGCTACTGACATTTCTTACGGACATAGTGACTGTAACTGGAATAACACAGTGCTGATTACAGAGTCCATTTGGGAGAAGCCAGGATCCCTGGGACAGAAATGCGATGCCGCAGTGAGACGTACAGATGTGAGGTGTAGGAAGAGGGCGCTTAGCCTTTAACCCCCTAGACCCAAGAACGGGAAGCAGGGTGGCCCCATGTGGACCAACCCCCACACTGACACTCTGAACAGCCCAGCACAGTCGGAGGGTGGCCTAAAGTCCCTGGGCAGGGCTTCCGTGGGGTGCAGAGGGGCAAGGAGGGGTTGGCACTGTCCTTACCCACCCCCCACATTGGCTCAGCCAGCCTCCCTGTGGGCCAAGCCTCTCCTTGCACTTCCCAGTCAAAGGTAATGGATGTCCAGGTGACTGCCTCCTGCCCACCAGCCACCCCAGGTGTCAACAGCCAAGCACAGTCCAGGGCAAGGAGAAGGCCAGCAAGGCTAGGGCAGCCTTCCCCTGGACGGTTCCCACAAATGCATCTTCCCCACTGGGTCAGTCCTCCATGCCCGGCTCCCTTTGCCGCTGGTGGCAGGACCTCCCACACCCCATGAGTCCTGCCTGGTGCTCCCCTGAGCAAGTATTTCCAGTGCCTGATCTCAGTTCCCCAAACAGAAGGCCCCGGTTGGGGGGGTCTCCGAGTGATCCGGAGCCCTCCATAGGCACACTCGGGCCAGGTCTACTGTCCCCTAGCCCTCTCACCTAACCTTGACCTGCCAGGGGCACAGTCCCGCCCAATACCTGGAAGCGCACTTCCTCGCTGGGTGGGACCCCCTCAGCCACCCAGCATGAAGCACCAGAGTGAGCTGGGCTGGGCCAAGGCAGGGGCGGTAGGAGGTGAGATCTCCACAGCAGCCAGTAGCCGCTGGAATGGTCCTGCTGGCGAAGGCCCAGAGAACCCGGGGGGCAGGGGCAGGGCCCTCGGGAGACAGGGATGAACACAGCCCCAGCCAGGGACAACCAGGGGACCTCAAAGAGGCAAGGGGCTGGGGGAGGGGCCTCCAAGTAGAACCCATACCGTCCACCACAGGTAAAAGTCAGGCTAAGACTGCATCCTCAGTCTTGTCGGCACTCCCTGGAAGGCTTCCAGGATTTCCAGTGTAGCCAGGGCCCAGTAGCCTTGGTCCCAAGGTGGGCAGGGTAGGGTGGGGGGCTCTTGACCAAAGGGGAGGTGAGGGATGCTCCCCCCACCTGACCCTCAAAGCTCTGCAGTGGAGGAAGGGTGCACGTCCTGGCCCTCACAGCAGCCCACCCAAAAAACAGACGCCCCAAGCCCCAACACGCACTGGGGGACGGTGGTCCTGGTGGTGCTGGCTCAGCAGTCGGGGGGTCCAGGGGCTAGACCCTAGGTCTCCAGAGTATAGGAAACACCTTGACTGTGGCAACGGCCAGCAGGACAGACAGGCCTAGAAGGGCTTCCATCGCTCAGGCGTCCAGGTCTGGACCAGGCTCCCGGAAGAGCGACTGCTTCCGCAGGGTGAGGCGCGCACACCTAGGGCATGTGGTGGAATTGTCGTAGTAGCAGTCCCTGGGGGAGACAGGAATGGCCGTGAAGAGGGGGCTCCACAAGCAGAATTGTAACCCTGAGTCTTCACAATATTCCTTTAACAGACGGGAGCCTGCAGCAGTCTCATCCAGGTGTGCCAGCCAGGCCTGTATCCCATACCTCTGTATAGACATCCCAAAGGGCCACACCTATCACCTGGTACCCTCTGACCCTCTTAGTGACTCCCCTCCCTGACCTGTTCCCACTACCATGTAAAGCACCCCCCGCTCAGGGCTCTGTGGAGGTGCACATGGTCCCCATGGCAGCTTAAATTTTTGAAGGGGGCACAGAAACATTTGACAGGACACCTCACAAACTGCCAGCTCAAGGTGGCTCAGAGTTTCAACACTTTGTGCTACAGTCCTTACTGAGACCGCAGTCCAGCTCTGCTGACCAATGAGGTTGAGGGTCACTCTGAGAAACAGCAAGGGCCAGGAAAATCCAGTGTGGACAGAAACGGGGTGGTGGGGTCCCATCTGAGCCCAGTGTGACAAGCCATGTGGGCCCCACAGGCACACGCCTACTGATAAGTGTACTTAAAGAGTTCACATATCTTCTTCCCACTGCTGTGTATCATTCTTCCAAACATCCACAAGGCTTTAGGACATAAATGCTTCCATTGTTGAACCTAAGTACTTAATAAATAAAACTGTTGGGTATTTCTTGTGGCCTAGGGATGTTTGGAAAAAAAAAAATCACAAAAACTAGAAAGCTTAGGAAGCTCCAGCCTCAGTAAACCTAAGTCCCATTTGAAACCAGGTGGCAAAGGTCAAGCCCCAGCCTCTCCCCACCTGACACTCCCAGCACTCTCTCCCACACCTGTCATCCACCATCTACGGAGGCGGACGCTCACACAGACCTGTGGAAGACAGCAGAGCAGTCGGCGCACACGGACGTGTGGCTGTCGAAGGGGAATAGCACATCTCCCTCCCGGCAGAGCTCGCACACAAAGCCCTTGGCCTGGCACCGCTGCGGGCAAGGCGGGGAGGTCAGTGCCCACTCCCAGGTAGGGGGGCACATCCTCCCGAGCCGCCCTCCCGCCTCCCCACCTGGCTTGTAGGGGCCCACCTCACAGTCCAGTTTGATGTGCTTGGCAAACAGCGTGTGGGTCTCAGCCAGTGAGCAGCCCAGCCGGCCCGTGTGCGTGTCCAGCAGGTCCTGCACCGAGTACATCTCATCGTTCTCCACAAAGTGCTGCCGGTCCTGGAGCTGCAGGCACAGCCATGTGACCCCGGAGCCACCAGGCCAGGGCCCTTGCCTGACCGGAGCCCTCTTCCCAGCTTTATCTTGTCCACACATCTCATCACACAATACGCTGCTTCCTACTCTTCCTGCCGGCCCAACCCGGAGAGTGCACTCGTAGGTGAGGGCCAGGTCCCGCCCACTCTGCTCCCCAGGATCCAGAACACCATCGGCCCGCAGCAGGCACCCAGTGAGTGCTTGCAAACAAGTAAGTAGGTGGGCCTCGAAGTGTTCTGTGGTTGGCCATCCCTGGGTCCACTCCATGGAGGCTCCCGTGAAGGCTGCAGGGTGACAACCCACTCTCTCAGTGCTTCTCATGCTGACAGAAGCAGGGAACACTTTTGTGGGTAGAATGCTTTTGTGGGTAGACTTGGTGTTCCCTGGGACAGTGTGGAGACCCTCTGCTGATGGCACAGCACATGCGCAGTGTCAAGTCTTCCCCTCACGATCCTGGTCTGTTTCCTGCCCTCCTGGAGGGCCCCTTCCCCACCCCACCCCTCCTCTACCCCGGGGGGCGGGTGGACTGACCTGCAGGAGCAGGCGCGCTGCCATGGCCTCCCTGCAGGTGATAAAATATGGCTTCATGAGCAAGATATCCTGGCGCAGCTTCTGTGGACAAGAGGGGCAGGTGGGCATCTCTGGCCAGAGCAGGGGCTGTGCTGGGCATGTCTGCATGGCCAGTGGGGGTGAGGCAGGGCTGGCTTTGTGGGAAGCTTTGTCACTTTACAGTCTGGGTCAGTAGAGGACCGTAAGTGCATTCCCGTCCCCCCACGACAGTCCCAGCTTTGAGGCCTCCAACCGAGCTCAAGGTCAAGACACAGTTTCCCCACCAGGCAGGACCCTAAGCTTCCATAGTGCACAGTTGCTCCCCGTCCAGCTCCACATGCACACACACACACCTTGGGAGCGCCTGAGCTTGCATCAGACTGCCCAGTTGAACCCAGATCCCCTGCTCAGCTCAGTGGCCCTGTGCCTCAAGCTCCTCCCCACCAAGTCCCATCCCTCTCCGCACCCACCTGAGGCACACCCCACCCCGCCCTCCTGCTGAGTGCCAAAGAGAGGACCCCCAGTCACACACAGCTCCTCAGAACAGCGACCAGATGTGGCTGGGCCAATGTGAGGCTGCTCTTGACAATACACACTGGGACGCAGTCTAATACAAGACAGAAACGCCACACGATGTGTCTCAACAATGTGCACGAAATAAAAGACATCACTGAGATGAACTTCACCTCATTTTTCTACTGTGGTTGCTACAAAATTTCAAACTGCCTCTGAGCCTCGTGTGCTATTTCGTATTGTGACTGGACAGTTGCTCTAGCGACTTTAACTTAAAGGGCAGTGGGGGGGGGGGGGGGGGCAGCGACACAGGTGGCATCTCCTCACACAGCTGCGAAAGTGGAGCAGGGTTGCCCCACGCCCGCCACTCCACTGTCTTACCCGGATCTCTACCAGCTCCTCCACATAGTTGAACAGCAGAGGATTGATCTCCCGGAGCCGGAGCACTGGCCTCGACATCATCAACGCCAGGTAGCGCATGCTGCCACGGGACACCTGGGCCAGAGGGGCGGAAAGGTGGCACCTCTGCGCTCCGCCCCGCCCCTGCAGCACCGCCGCCCTGTCTCGAGCCCCGCCCCACTCTGCCCCACCCCGAGGCCCCGCCCCAGCCTGTGCCCTGACCCGCCCCCGCAGCCACGCCCCATGCCCCAGCGCTCTGCCACGCCCCAGGCCACACCACGCCCCCACCCAATCCCCAGGGCGGCACCCCTCGCTCCCCGCTCTCTCTCTCCGCACCTTGCGCGGCTCGAAGTCCCAGTTGTGCACCACACGCGCTGGGATGACAGCCAGATCGTTCCAGTGGCAGTGACTGCAGTAGTACTGGCCAGTGTAGTCGCACTGCCGGGCCTCACTGGGCACGCCCCCTGTGGAGGAGATGTTCCAAAGTCAGGGAGACCTGAGAGGTCCCCTCCCCCAGCTGCACCAAGGGTTCCCCACCGCCTGGCCCCGCCCCTGACTCGTCCTCTTCTAAGTCGCCCGGCTTCCCGTTTCTCATCAGTAAAACGAGACAGTAGATGGGGAATCCCTTGAGTCAATGTCAGTATGTTTCTAGGAAGGCCTGACACACAGCGTGTGAGTGCAGTGTGGTCTTCCCATGGGGTGGGTTTTCTGTGATGATGCGGTCACAGGAGAGAGACTAGCCCAGCCCTGCAGGGACTCCTAGGGGAACCTTGGTCAGGTTGGGCGGGCGTGAAAAGGTGCCAAAAGCAGTCCTTTTTGGCTTCCCAAGGAGAGGAGCTCAACTGCGCATTCCTCCCATTTACTCACGCAGCTGATGGCAGGGCACCCTGCCCAGGACAGCTCCCCTCAGCCCTGCGCCCTGCCCAACTCCCACCCCCCACTCCGGGGGCACTCACGCAGAGAGATGGGTGCTCGGCACTCCGCACAGCGGTAATCCTGGCTGTCCAAGCCTGCCTCAGGGCAGATGTTCAGCTCATACTCGGCCTGGTGGCTGACTTTGGACCGCACACAGGGCTTGGAGATGAGGTTCAAACACTTGCTGTGACAGCGGTAATAACACCCTGGGATGGGGGCCCAACAGCATGCCTCTTAGGAGGAGGGCCACTCTGCAGCCCAGGCTGACCTTCAGCTTCCAGGACCCCCAGGGGGCTCCACTCAGCTTCCCAGATCAACCCAAGAGCCTCTCCAGGTGCCACTGCAGGTCCCCAAATGTCCCCACCCCAAGCCTTGCCCTGAAAGTACGTGCACACCTTTCCCCCAATTTCAGACTCAGAAGTCCAGGGGCCTACCAGCCATGCCCACTGGGATACCCAAGGAGATCAAGGCCAAGCCATCTAAGTGAAACCCGGCTCTTCCTACCCAAATCCACCACAGCTTCCCATCTCAGATTTCAGGGACTCTGTCTTTCAACCTCCTGAGACTACAAACTGGGAAGTCATCCCGACTCCTCTCTTACACCCATGTCCAGCTATAGCTGCACTTGGCCCTTCTCATCTGAATGTCAGAGTCTCACCCTGGTCAGAAGGCCATCATTTTCCCTCCCCCATGCCATACTCAGCTCAGCAGCTGGAGTTAAAACCTAAGTATATCCACCCACATGGACCCAGTGCACTTAGAGAAAAGCCCCCTGCCACCTCTGAAGTACCTCTATGCCACGCTGCTCTCAACTCCTCATGAAATACACTGGACACACACTGACCACAGGCCTTTGTACATACAGCTCCCCTGCAGAAATGTTCCTTCCCAGATATGCTCCTGGTTTGCCCCTAACCTCCAAGCTTTTTTATTAAATGTTACATGAAGCCTTTTCATTTCACCCTAAAATAGCAGCACCCCACTCCCTGACATGCTTGTGCCCCCCTAGCCTTCTTCACTGTTTCTAACACACCACATTACTGACTCATTTGATTTCTCATCCAGAGCAAGACCTCCAATACAGTGATGTGTCTCTACAATGTCCAGCGGGGTGGCCACCAACCTTGCATGGCTACTGTGTACTTGGAACATGCACAGTACAACCGAGGAGCTAGTTATCTATGTTCAATAATTTAAATTTGAAGAGTCACATGTGGCTAGTGGACTCGAGCCCAGTGAAGGCAGACACCTGGGTCTCTCATCTCTTGCTACACCCACCACACACTACCGGGTTCTGCAAATAATGAGGACACGATAGAGAACCCCTCTCCCCGGAGACCTAGACTGCCAGCCCAGAAGGGCAGTCTGGTCTCCGCCCACCTGTGCAGGTGTACCAGGTCTGAATGAGGCCCCAGATGACTGTGTTACACTTGTCACATGTCTGCTTCACACTCTTGCTCTTCTCCTTGTAGAAGCGGTGCTCGAGAAGGACTCGAATGTTGGGCTCATCCTCATTGGGGTCCTAGGGAGGAGACCAGGGAAGGGTCACAGCTCCTTCTGGACACATGAACCCCTTGACTGCATCTCCCAGGCACCACATAGCAAAGGTTACCACAGACCCCTCCCTTTACAATAGGACAGGGTGCCCGGTCAGGCCTGGTCCACTGAGATTACAGACCACCTCTGTTCCTAGTTGCTGCACCAGGGCCACATTAGGGCCAAGGGCACGTGAGCAGTACTGAGGGGCCCTTGCTGCCCTCCCTGCTTTGTTTCAGCTGGCTGAGAGCAGACCCAGATTGGTGGAAGCTGTCCTGGACTTGCCAGGGAAGAGCAGAGCAATAGAAAAGCGGAACCTGCGGTCTCCAATGCCAGTAGCTGCCAGATAGGCCCAGGGAACCCGCAACACATCCACGTGAGTAAATCTACACAACCAACTCCTTTAAGCCACTGTCTTTCGGGCTGTCTGAGCCCATACCATTGCCTTACCTATATTCTAATGAAACTACCACTGTCCAAAACCCATGGACTCATGAACCAGACTCAAGGACTACATGACGGACCCCAGCGGTTATTGGCTTCCAGGATCCATGACCCCTTCTGTTGTCATCTTCAGGGAACCAGGCCACACTCTGGGTCATGTGGTTCAAGGTGGGACTAACTCACCCACCTGCTTCAGTAGGTGGACACATGACCCAGGACTACAGGCAGGATCAGAGCTGGGTTGAGGGCCCATCACTCCCCCAGCCTCCAGTTCAGCTCTGGCTGCTGGTGAGGGTGGACCGGCACCTACCTTCAGCTCCTGAAGCTTCAGCCGGAGATGGATGAGTCTCACCACGGCGTCCTTCTGCTTCTCTGAGTGCTCTGGAAGGTCCAGGATGACCTGCTTGCACTCCTGGATGGCCTGCCGCAGCTGCTGGACATCAGACGCCAGGAACAGGCCCTGCTCACATGGAGGGGGAGCAGTTTGGGGACAGTGATAGTCAGATTGTGTGTCGTTGGGCCCAGAACAGATCTCCCCACCCATCTCGAGCCCCGATGGCCCAAAGACTTGCTCAATGCCCAGGACCGTCAGCAGCAGAGGCAGGCCCCAGGCCACACCACCTGCCCACTCTCTGGACCTGTCCACCCATGGGCCTCTGGAGACCTAACTCATGGTGTTCTTCAAAACACAACTTCCCTCTTTTAGAAATCCAATTGCTCTTCTGGCTGTGCTATCTCACTTGCTTCTACAGAACTTCCTCTTGGATGAAATCAGGGGAAATGACACTTGTTTGTCAAGAAGGAGAGGAAGTGGCTTCTGGTTCAATCGCCAAGCTCAGAGACACCCCTGGCTGCCACCTGCCCTCAGGCCCAGCACCTCACAGGCTGACCCAAGCTCGGGTCCAGCAAAGCCCTAAGCTTGGGCAAGGAGACAGGCCAGGTGTCAGAGCAGGGCCCCAAGAAAGGGGGTCACTGCCCGCAGGAGCGCAAAACAAGGGTTCAAACACATAACTGAGAGGAGTGTATGTACCTACAGAATGTAAAGTTAAAGGCCACATGACCAGCAAAATGAACAGCAAACGAGAAATGGGGGCTCAGGCGAATCTTAAAGTCCTATGTGAATGTTACCATAGCATCTCTCTCAAACAACAGTTGGAGATAGTTTGCAAAGATTTTGAAACTTTAAAGGAATTATTAGAGCCCTTTAATTAAACAAACAAACAAACAAACACCCCACAAGGTTTTCATGGAACAAAACCTAGCTCAGACAGGAGTGGCCCTGCCTAGCTGAGCAGGTGGTGGTGGGCAGTGGCCGCCTCGCCTTCACCCTGCAATGGACGACAGGATTCCCCAGGACCCCAGATGGAGTCAGCCCCCACATCTGCTTTGTAGTATCCTGCATGGAGGGGAGAGAATGGCTGCCCAGGAGGACAGAGCCCAGGCTCCCAAACACCGCATCCAACCCATTCCCACAGGCCGGCACATAGGTATAGGGTGGGAGCCAGGTGTCACGCAGGCCTCAGACTCCACGCCTAGGAGACCCGGCTGAGATGGACGTGGCCAACTCTTCAAACTCAGGGAGGGTGGGGGGGGTGGGTCACCTTGTCCACCCACAGACCCTGAACCTTACCACGGGGCGAGCGAAGTGGTCCTCAGACAGGCCAAGATCCATCACACGCTCTGGGCAGCGGAACTCTGGTTCCCCGGGAGGCAGCTCAGGCAGGCGTGCTGCAGCGGGGCAGGTGGGGAGGGTGGCAGAGAGATGAGTCAGCCCACCACCCCAGGAGGGTGCTGCGGAGCCCTCAGGGAGCAGGGAGCCCACAGAGGTGCCCAGGGAAGCAGGTCTCTACTCTGGGGTGAGCCCTGCGTGCACCTGCAGAGGACCCTGTGTCCTCGTGGCGACAGGACAGAGCCGTGCAAAACCAGGGCTACAGAAACATTCCAGTTTCTAAGGCTCACAGCTTGGGTGTGCATCTGTGGACTGGAGGAGGACCTCTGAAGGGCTACACGCTGGAACATGGGAGCCCCTGTGTGGACTCTGGCACCCTGTGGGCTCAGTCTGCAATCTCAGGGCTCACATCCTGCTGACCTCTCACCCTGCAGGTCTCGGCTCTGAGTTCACACCCCAAGTGTTCCCCGAGGGCGCACCTGCTGTGTTCGGCCCCTGGGACACGGCAGACAAGACAGTGACACATCCCCGCCCAGGGGCGTGTTCATTCTCCTGAGGATGGACCAGGGGGAAGCAGTCTGAACTGTGAAGAAGCCACCTGCATGCCCCCAGGGAGGAACCACCTGAGGATGGGGGCTGGTGTGAGCAGGGCAGACCACCTACACAACCCCACCCCCGGAATCCACCTTGAGAAGTAATGTCCGGGGCCTCCTCGCCAGCCCCCTGCTCATGCTGCTGCTTGTTGAAGGGGTTGAGATGGACCTGCCGGAACCGGGCGAGCTTCTCGTCATATTCCATAGCACCCCACCTGCGGACAGCCGGGAAGAGCAGAGGTGGGTATCCAGCACTCAGGTTCACTGGGGTCCCCTTCCCTTTTCAAGTGCCTGAGGTATCAGAGGGGAGACCTGGCCCCTCTCACTTCCCAGAGGGTCCAGGCCAAATATCCCCACACCACGGCCTCCCCCCCAGAACCCCTCCCCAAGCCAGCTCAGCCCCCACAGCTGGCCCCTCAGTGAGAGCAGTGATGCCCAAGTCACCGATGGGGCAGGCAGGGCTGGGGGTGCCCAGCCAGACCTCCAGCACAGAGCCCCTTTGGTCCCGTGCACATCGCCTGGCCAGCCAACACTCAGTGTCTCCCTCTTGCCCAGGACCCAGGGTGCTCCTTCCTTGTCAGAGCACTCAGAAAGCCTGGCCAGCAGAAGGCTCAGTGCTGATGCCAGGGCTCAGGCCTGCCCTGCCACCTGCAGTGTGACCCAGGGCAGGACCGACCTTAACACTGCCCTGTGGAGAGGCCTTCTGAATGCTGTATGACCACCATGCGGCCTGAGCCCACGGCTGGCCCCACACCCCGGGACCCAAGGGCACAGGCAGCTAGTGCTGAGCTCACAGCTGGGAGCTCAGCAAACCACAGACACACAGGGCTGGTGGCTCCTAAGACAGAGGCCCACACTTAACTAGCTGACCCACATTCCTTAGCTTCTCTCTGCTCCAAGGACAAATGAGTTCACAGGAGGCTGAAAGATGTTTTCAAAACTTTGTAGGAAGGACATGGATGTTGGCTGTGCTCTGCTGACACCTGGGTTGCAGTCTGAATAATCTGTAATTATAAAAGGCAATCCTATGACTCCTGTGTGCCCACACACACACTGAAAGGAAAACTGAGCCAGCAGCGATGGCCCGAGGCCACCCTCCACCCGTAGTGTTGCCCTGCACCTGGGTGGGGACCCCCACACCTCTGCGGGACCTGTCTGCCTCTAGAGGGATGTGGGTTGAAAGTTCTGGACCAGTAGAACTGGCACCTGCAGACCAACTACCTGTTGGTCAGAGCAGGGCAGGACATGGTGCCACGAACCCAAATCCCTATCTCCCTTATAACTTGAGGTCTCTGGGAAGCTCGCAAACTGTTCAGCTCTGATGCCCAGTGCCTCACCAGATGACAGGAACCACAGTGCCCAGGGAAGCCTCCAGAATGCAGGGGAGACCCAGCTGTCCCGATACTCACCAGCCCCTTCTTCCCAAGTGGTGAAGAATCCCTGGGCTGCTCACCCCCAGGCTTCATTCAACTGAGACACAAATAAACTTCTGTTTAAACTACTGTTATCAGGAGGAGGATTTCTGTCTCTTGCAGCCAAAACAGATCCATACTAATGACCCCCAACAGACTGTGATCAGCAGGCAAATTGGCCCTACTCAAATCCACACTCTATCAGCTCTAGCTGTGTGACCTTGGGCAAATGCCTAAATCTTTCTGTGCTCTTGAGCTGTCATGTTTCAAGCGGGGATAATAATAGTATCCGCTGTAAAGAGTTACTGTCTAAACGAGACTACAAACTGGAGAGTAAGCACAAGTGCATGGCAGTCAGTCCAGCCCCCAAAGACTGGAGGGTCAGGAGCCACCCCCATGGGTCTCTCCTCAGAAACCTCTCAGCATTTTACAATACAGCCAGAGGCATTAGAGAGAACAGGATGACATTCCTGAAAAAACTAGAAACAGACTTGCAATATGATTGTGCAATGCCACTCCCAGGCACACATCTGGAGAAAACTGAAATTCAAAAAGATATACACACCCAGCATCCATCAGAGCACTATTCACAATAGCCAACACATGGAAAGAACTTACATGTCCATCAACAAATGAGTGGATAAAGGTGTGGTACAAATACACACAATGGGGAGAAGGAAATGGCAACCCACTCCAGTGTTCTTGCCTGGAGAATCCCAGGGACGGGGGAGCCTGGTGGGCTGCCATCTATGGGGTCACACAGAGTCGGACACGATTGAAGTGACTTAGTAGTAGTAGTAGTATACTGTATTGGTGTTTTGCTTTCTGGCTTACTTCACTCTGTATAATCAGCTCCAGTTTCATCCACCTCATTAGAACTGATTCAAATGTATTCTTTTTAATGGCTGAGTAATACTCCATTGTGTATATGTACCACAGCTTTCTTATCCATTCATCTGCTGATGGACATCTAATTCTTTAAAATCTCTTGCCCTCTGATCAGCAATGGGGATTTGGTTTTTTGGAACATGAGTCCAGCTTCTTCCCAGGATTGTCAGCTTTCCCAATAAAGCTATCTTTGCTTTTACCCCAAAAAAAAAAATACACACAATGGAATGCTGCTGCTGCTGCTGCTGAGTCGCGTCAGTCGTGTCCGACTCTGTGCGACCCCATAGACGGCAGCCCAACAGGCTCCTCTGTCCCTGGGATTCTCCAGGCAAGAACACTGGAGTGGGTTGCCATTTCCTTCTCCAATGCATGAAAGTGAAAAGTGAAAGTGAAGTCGCTCAGTCATGTCTGACTCTTTAGCGACCCCATGGACTGTAGCCTACCAGGCTCCTCCGTCCGTGGGATTCTCCAGGCAAGAGTACTGGAGTGGGGTGCCATTGCCTTCTCCGTCACAATGGAATATTAGCCATAAAAAAGAATGAAATAATGCCGTTTGCAGCAACATGGATGCAACTAGAGATTCCCACACTAAGTCCAAAAGACAGATACCATAGATATCACTTAAATGTGGAGTCTAAAATATGACACAAGTGAACTTATCAGCAAAACAGAAACAGACACACAGATGTGTCAAGAAAACAGACTCGCAGTTGCCAAGTGGGGGGGTGGGGGTTGGATTGGGGTTATGGGGTTAACAGATGCAAACCATTATACAAAGGATGTATCAACAAGAAGATCCTACTGTATAGCACAGGGAAATATATTCCACATCCTGTAATAAACCATAATGGACAAGAACATGAAAAAGATATCTATATCTGTAACAGAAGCACTTTGCTGTACACCGGAAACTAACACAACATTGTAAATCAACCACGTTTACATTTTTAAAAATACATAAAATGCACACGTTCTTAGGCCTTGGTCAGAAAGAAAATAAAACATGGCCTGAGGAGCTCAAAGGCAGGAACACTGCTCAGCTGCCCTCCTCTGGAATACAAGCCCTCCAGGAAATCGCATCTCTCATTAAGCTCCTGATGGGTAGGCCAGGCAGAGAGGCCATGGATGAGTGAGTGACTGGGGTAACCTGACCTCTTTCAGCCTCAGTTCCTCTCCTGCCAAAGTTAAGAAAATTGCATTTTCCAGGGAGAAGGGGGTGCCTGGAGCAGCCAGAAGGGGTCCTAATGCAGGGGCCCAGCAGACAAAGTGTGCAGCCACTGGCTTAGAGGAGAGCAATAGCCACCCTCACCACCCGACCAGGTTCACCCACATCTCACCCACATCTCAGCTCTGCACCCCAAATTCAGGCCTGACCTCAGACAGGAGCAGGCCAGAAGGTGGACACTGAGCAAGCAGCATGCAGGACACCCACTAGTCCACTGTCTCCCCTTCTCCAGAGACCTCCTCTCACCAGGGTCAGGGTGAGGAGCCCACGACTTTGCAACTAGAGGACCCTGAGAACAAAGCCCAACATCTCTCAGGCCCTGAGGAACACAGGGCTGAAGCTCAGATGTGCCCAAACCAGCCTTGCCCGTTCTGCTTGTGACACAGCCACCAGAGGTCCTGTCCTCACCCGGCTACCACCAGAGGTCCCTAAACTTTGCACCAGAGGGGACAGGGCAAAGATGCACCCTAGCTGCTCACGGCCATGAGGAGGCCTCCAGGACCCCACCGGGAGCAGGGCCGATACTGTCCCTTTAAGGATTGCTTGCCACTGAAGCTTGGCAGCGCCACCCCCACCTCTGGGTGACGCCACCCCAAGAGGGCCTCCCCCACCCTCACCCACAACAACAGCAGCAACATACACTCTGGGGACCCTCGCTAAGTGGCTCCGCACAGGGCCAGCTGTCTTCCACCACACCCCGTCCGTTTAAGAGATGAGGAAACAGGCTCAGAGTGGTCCAGCCCCAGAGCACCGTGGCACAGCCGTGGGGTCCCTTCTGCCCTCTCGCATCCCACAGACGCGCGCGGTGACAGCTGGAAGGGGTGACAGTGTGCCCGAGGACGGCCTTCCCAGCTAGACCCTGACAGAGCGGGATCGGGGCCGCTGAGGTCCCCAAACCCCTCTGCCCCCAGGTGATCGCCCGGGAGTCTGAATCCTGCTTTGCGCCCGGGCCTGGGCCTCGGCCGGGTTCCTCGCCCCCTACGCCCCTGTGTCCACTTCGGGAGAGAGGCTCCCCGGGCTCCGGGGCGCGGCGGCCCGAGCGTCCGAGTCCCCGCCACCCAGAACCCCGCCCGCGCCCCTCCCGCCGCTCACCTGACCACCGCCGCCCCGGTTACATTGTAGCCGCCCCGCCGGGCTCGTTACAGCGTATCCATCGCCGCCCTAAATACACTGTATCCGCCTCGCTCGCTGCTGCCTCCTGCGGTCGGGAGGCTCACGACACCGGCGGAGTCTGCGCGTCCCACTCCCGGACTCAGGCCTCCACCTCCCAGTCCAAGAAATGGGTGACCCTTCATGCCAATTGTTGAAGATGGTGTGAAATAAAATTCACGCTTCATGGAAGACAAGGAAAATTTAAACACGAAAAATTTCTTTGCCCTTTACCCGCCTCTCTCCTCGCTGTGCATCTGATCTGCATTTATGCATCTGCCAAACCACCCCCATCAGCAGAAACGCCTCCTGGAATCCAGCACATCTGCTTAAAAGATAAGGTCACTTCCTGAACTTCTTTGCCAACAAAGGTTCTTATAGTCAAAGCTGTGGTTTTTCCAGTAGTCATGTACGGATGTGAGGGTTGGATTATAATGAAAGATGAGCACCAAAGAATTGATACTTCCAAATTGTGGTGCTGGAGAAGAGTCTTGAGACTCCCTTGGACTGCAAGGAGATCAAACCCGTCAATCCTAAAGGAAATCAACCCTGAATATTTAATGGAAGTGCTAATGCTCCTTGGAATCTGAAGCTCCAATACTTTGGCCACCTGATGGAAAGAGCTGACTCATCAGAAAAGACCTTGATGCTAGGAAAGACTGAGGGCAGGAGCAGGGGACAACAGAGGACGAGATAATTGGATGACATCACCAACTCGATGGACATGAGTTTGAGCAAACTCTGGATGATGGTGAAGGACAGGGAAGCCTGAAATGGTGCAGTCCATGGGGTCACAAAGAGTTGGACATAACTTAGCAACTGAACAGCTTCTTGATCTTGTGAGGGGCCATGATGAGCTTAGATTTGAGTTGTGTAAACTGTGGATTCGGAGAAGGCAATGGCACCCCACTCCAGTACTCTTGCCTGGAAAATCCCATGGATGGAGGAGCCTGGTGGGCTGCAGTCCGTGGGGTTGCTGAGAGTCAGACATGACTGAGCGACTTCACTTTCACTTTTCACTTTCATGCATTGGAGAAGGAAATGGCAACCCACTCCAGTATTCTTGCCTGGAGAATCCCAAGGACGGCTGAGCCTGTTGGGCTGCCGTCTATGGGGTCGCACAGAGTCGGACACGACTGACGCTACTTAGCAGCAGCAGCAGCAGCAGCAAACTGTGGATTACGCTCCTGTGCTCTGTCTCAAGAAACTTGTATAACTGTGACTTAACTTCTAATGGCAAAACAGTCCTTGGAGCTTTCTGAGATGCTGTTCTTGGCTTATAATCCTCAAATTTGGATTGAATAAAAATTTCCATTTCTTTCTTAGATCACCTGATTGATTTTTTGCCCACAATGGTAAGGTTGGGGCGGGGGTGGGGGTGAGGCAGCACTGACTAGATTTTCCATAATCACAAAAGTTTTTATTTAAATAAAAAACCAAACACTCTTTTAAAAATTGGTGGGGCCTCCCTGGTTGTCCACTGGTTGACTTCACACTCCCAATGCAGGAGGCCCAGGTTTGATCCCCGGCTGGGGAACTGGATCCCATATGCTGCAAGTAACGGTTTACACATCATAACTAAGGTTCAGTGCAGCCAAATTTAAAAAATATGTGTGTGTGTGTGTGTGTGTGTGTGTGTGTGTATAAGAAAAAAATGGTGTTTGATTTTCTTTTAAACCCTAGCAATTGTGGGGAAAATGGAATAGGTGATAGCTGAGCAGAAGCAGCAGCTGTGTTTGCCTCCACCATGTTCATCACTGGTGAGGGAGAGGTTACTGCGATGCTACCCATTTCACAAAGGAGGAAACTGAGCCACCGTGAGACAAGGGGCTGTTCAGTCCAGATGGGAGAGGTGTTGGAGAAGCCTACTGCTCTCCAGAGGCCCCTGCTATGGTTCTCTCCATAATTCTTGTCACTGCCCAATGTCCTACACCTTGTACTTTTTCACTTGATTTTTGTCTTTCTCCACGGGCACCCCCAACCTCCACCTGGCACCAGAAACTAAAGGCTGCAGGCAAGGGTTTTGTTTGCTTTCTTCACTGCTTTGGGGCCTAGAACAGTTCCTAGGTACATAGGTGCTTAGTTTCAGGGGCTAAGGAAGAGCTGGCCTCACTTCACTTGTGCCCCCCTCCCCCACCGACAGGGGCCCAGCCCGACTCTGACTCAGCAGGGAGAAGGCTGGCGCAGCCCCAGAATGCAAGGAGCCAGACAGTAAACAAAGATGCACATTAGTAAGAGACGTGAGGCACAGCAAGAAAATAAACAGGATGACAAGGCAGCCGACAAGTTCTCACTCCCCAGTGCTCCCAAGGGTAAGAATGAGGGAGGTGGGGGACAGTTGGGGGAATGTTCAGGAGCGGCCCTTGTAAACATGCTGGAAAGTGTGGGAATCTTGGGGAGACTCTAAGCTACCTTATAAATGGCTCCTGCTGGAGGAGAACACAGCCCTCCTCCAAAGGCCCTTGGAGAAGGAGACAGGGAAACGCACAGAAGCACGCACAGCCATGTCCCCATTGCACCTGGGCTCAGCAGCGCCCCAGGGAGCAGATTCCCATCAGTGTCAGGGTCCTGGTCTGAGGAGGGTGCCTTCATACCCCGCCCATGGTGACTCAATTCCCTTCAGCTCTGCCTGACTCTATCCAGTCTTGGACCCCCTGATCCAGACTTGGAACTCTGATCCATCCTCTTTGGGAGGACCACCACCCCCATCCCCACCCACACTTGTGCTGGCGGCGAACTCCACATCCAGTCGGCATGCTGGGTTTTATCACAGTCATATGTGCACCTGCTCATTTATTATTATCTAAGCAAGATGTTTTCTTTCCAATGAGTCCATCTGGAATTTCAGCTCCCAAAATATGAGTAGGACATGTCCTTTTCCACTGGAGAAACTGCCCTAAAGAGGGGATGTGCCCTGCCAGGTGGCGTGGCAGAGTTGAGGGTCACCTGTATCCCACACTCACTGTCCCCCTTCACATCTGCTGTGGTTCCCACAGTGGTGGGAGCAGTGACAACTCCAGTATCCTCCTGTGTTCCTGCCCCCGGCAGCTGGGGTCTTGGGGCAGCTTTGTCTATCCCCAGGCTTCAGCCTCTTCCTTGAAAGTATCCGCCTCACAAGTCTGTAGGGATGTGTAACATAGTGGATGATGAGTTCAAGGCGGCTGGGCCCCCAGAACAGGCCCAGTGAAAGGCTGGCCAGCCCCTAGCCTAGGCTTACCCCAGCTTTGTAACTGAGGAGTAATCTCTTGGTACAAACATGTCCCCAGAAATGATGCTATTTGTTCATCTGAAATCCCAGTGTGACTGGGCATCCTGGATTTGCTTTGGCTGCCCTGCCCCTGGGTGTGAGGCCATCTGCTGGCCCCTGAGCAGCTCTGCATGCCAGGCTGAGGGTGTGCCCAGGACAGGAGTGTGCCCAGGTCTGGACACCCCTGGCCCATTACCAGGCTGAAAGGAACAGACCGATCTGAAGGCAAATAGCCAAGGAGGTAGGTGGTGCCAAAGGCTGCCCGAGAGCGCCTGCTGTCAACACTGCATGGTGCTGGGCCAGTCAGAGCCCTCTGTGAGGCTCACGTGAGATGGAGCAACCCCTGAGTGGGCTGCCCCCCTCTTGTCCAGGTGCGCCTGCAAATACACACCCCTCAGCAATAGTCACAGGTAAATGAGCACTAACGCTTAGGGCTCTCGATATGGGCCACATGCTGTCCCCGCCACTTTCCGTGTGTGTTCCCAATTGCAGGTGCACAGCGAACCACTCTGAAATGCAGTGACATGGAGTACAGCCATTCACCCCGCTCAGGGCCGCATCTGCTCCACCATGCCTGTGCTGTGAGGGTGAGGAATGAGGCCATGACTGAGGAACACAGGAGAGAACTAAAAGGCCTCTCATCAGAAAGGGGGCTGGAGCCTCAAGGGGTAGGGCTGAGGGACTCTGCAGGGGGAAGGGAGGGGGGGCTGGAGGAAGGACAAAGAGAAGACTCCCCCACAAGGGCTGGAGTGGGTGTGGTCCAGGGGAGAAGGCGGGGTGGCCCCAGTAGGCCAGCTTCATCTACGTGACCTGAGCCAGGATGAAGTTCTCACCGTGCAGGTGCTCAGGAGGGATGTGTGATTGCAGCTGTCTGAGCAAAGTGGAGTGGAGTGGGCCGGCCCACTGCTGTACTACCTGCCAACTGGCAGATGCTCCTCTGAGTCCCACTTCTTGCCAGGGAAACTAGTGGCCTCAGTGTGAAGGTTAAACCCTCAGGAGAGACCCCACAAGATCGTGGACCCAGAGCCCAGCATGAACACCAGGATATCAGGAGCCTGGGGCACCCTTGTCAACACTCAGTGGGTGACTCAACCGTCTGGGGATCATGGAGAGCCTGCAGAACCTGGGCTGTGGACACCCTTCCCCCCAACAGCGTGGAGGCTGCAGTCTTGTGAAGGTGGGGTCGGAGGGCCCTGCACAGGCTCACACGCTGAAAGCTGGCCGCCTTCAGGGCCAGCAGTGCAGTGGACTTCAAGCCACCCAGCACAGAGCAGGTGCCCAGAGCATCCGCTCAAGCCTGAGCCCAGGATGTGGGCCCTCTTGGGGCTTCTGTTCCCCGGTCCAGATCAGCCCCTTTGGCTTCTCTTTGCTCAGGTACCCACCCGGAGGGGGGCATGCAGGGGTGGGGTATGAGGAGGCTCAGGGCACCAGGGTTGAGGCTCGTCCAGCTCTGTGCGTGCTCACCCGGGCCCCAGGCAGACAGCAACTCTGGGTTCCATTTCTCTTGTAGGAGGAGGGGTGGCCAGATTTGCCCCTATCTGTGGGACCCTGGGTGCCCTGCAGCCATGGAAATGATCTCCAGAAGGCATGTGGGGCCAGAACTTTGCTCCCAGTGCCCCTGCACCCAGGTGTGGTGGCCACAACTTGCTGACCCAACCAGCCCTTCCCTGGGGTTCAAACCCCCACCTTCCAACACACCACATTTTCTGGGGGAATCCTCAAGCTCCTTACTTCCTCACATTTGTTTGGTTCTCAGCCACCTGCCTCTAACGTCTGGCACACAGAGAGGCCAGGGGAAAGCTCTCCAGAATGAGCCACCCTGGAGGGTTGTCCTGAGCTGCCTGAGAGCACGTCTGGGGTTTGAGGATGAGGCTCCTCCAGGCATGGCCATCTCTCCCAACACTACTGCCAGCAGCTCCCCTACCATGGGCAGCACCTTAAGACACCTGCAGTTTCCAAGCACAGGTCTGTCTCAACCCCTCCCACTTGTCACTTGTCTTGCCTCCGCCAGGCCTCCCCATCTGCTCTCCTTACCTCTTCTGGCCCCATCTTTTTAGAAAAAGAGGAAAACTCCAGCACCCGGCATGGGTATCTGACAGCAATAAATTTATTAAATATCCCCCCCAAATATAAACAGAAACCAGTTAAAAAAAAAAAAAAAAAAACATGAAACATCAGGCCTGGAGCTAACAATAAAGCAGAGACAGGAAACGGATTTGACCTAAGGCCAAAGATAGCTGAGAGAACTCACGCAGGGCAGGGATGCTGTAAATACTGGAGGAAAAACACTCGGGAGCCCCAGGGTGACATGACTGAACCTCGTGGGGGTAAGATTGGGGGTGTGTCAGTGGCTACATGGCTCGGGGGACAGACCACTTGGTCCTGGCCACAGCCACGTCCCACCCCTTCAGCTGCTTCACTTGGGGCCCTGGGCCTCGGATTCCTCCTCATCGTCTTCGTACATCTCGCCCTCCTCCTCGGCCGTGGCGTCCTGGTACTGCTGGTACTCGGACACCAGGTCGTTCATGTTGCTCTCGGCCTCGGTGAACTCCATCTCGTCCATGCCCTCGCCCGTGTACCAGTGCAGGAAGGCCTTGCGCCGGAACATGGCCGTGAACTGCTCCGAGATGCGCTTGAACAGCTCCTGGATGGCCGTGCTGTTGCCAATGAAGGTGGAGGACATCTTCAGCCCGCGGGGTGGGATGTCACACACAGCCACCTTCACGTTGTTGGGGATCCACTCCACGAAGTAGCTGCTGTTCTTGCTCTGGATGGCCAGCATCTGCTCGTCCACCTCCTTCATGGACATGCGGCCTCGGAAGACGGTGGCCACGGTCAGGTAACGGCCGTGGCGCGGGTCACAGGCTGCCATCATGTTCTTGGCGTCGAACATCTGCTGGGTGAGCTCGGGGACGGTCAGCGCCCGGTACTGCTGGCTGCCGCGGGCAGTGAGGGGGGCGAAGCCAGGCATGAAGAAGTGCAGGCGCGGGAAGGGCACCATGTTCACAGCCAGCTTGCGCAGGTCGGCATTGAGCTGGCCTGGGAAGCGCAGGGAGGTGGTGACCCCACTCATGGTGGCCGACACCAGGTGGTTGAGGTCCCCGTAGGTGGGCGTGGCCAGCTTGAGGGTGCGGAAGCAGATGTCATACAGCGCCTCGTTGTCGATGCAGTAGGTCTCGTCCGTGTTCTCCACCAGCTGGTGGATGGACAGTGTGGCATTGTAGGGCTCCACCACCGTGTCTGACACCTTGGGCGAGGGCACCACGCTGAAGGTGTTCATGATGCGGTCGGGGTACTCCTCGCGGACCTTGCTGATGAGCAGTGTGCCCATGCCCGAGCCTGTGCCTCCACCCAGGGAGTGGGTCAGCTGGAAGCCCTGCAGGCAGTCGCAGTTCTCGCACTCCTTCCGCACCACATCCAAGACTGAGTCCACCAGCTCGGCGCCCTCCGTGTAATGGCCCTTGGCCCAGTTGTTACCAGCCCCACTCTGACCTGTGGTGGGGAGGGCAGGGGGGATACAGACGGGGTCACAGCTCCAGCACCGGCCTGAACAGCCCACCCCAGAGAGCAGCTGAGGAGGCAGATCGGTGCCTGTTTTGACCTCCATGAAGTGGGGGCATGCAACTCTCACTTCCATGGCTCTTCGTGCCAGTCACATTGTGTGTGGGGATGTAGCCCCCGGCACCTAGTGCTGTGGGATGTGGACACAGACACAGCTTCTGGAGCTTCTGCTTCTGCTCTGCCTCAGGAGGAACTCCTAGTGGAATTGATCTACCCAGCCCTCTAGTCCACCCATCCTCTAGCCCGCTGTGCTGGAAGGGTAAACTACAACCCTGAGTGCCTCGCAGCCCAGGATCCGGACGAGGGCCATGCCCACGCATCGGGTGCTGAGCTCTAGGAGGTGACAGTGGGGTGAGGCCCTCCCTCTGTCACCATCACGGGCATGAGGACGGGCAACCCCTGACCACAGCAATGCGGTGTACTCATGAGCTGGTGTGCTCTGGAGACCCCATCTAGCTCTCTAATATCCTAATAACACACCGCGTTACTTGAAATCACAAGTGTCTGTTTCCTGCACAGAACTCTTTCTCTGGGACTCTTTCACTGCACATCAGGGAGCTCAGTGATGCTCTGCAGCACTGTGGGCAGGGGTAACTCTGCCCTTGTTTCTGTTGATCTGGGTTTGCTGGTGGTGGGGTCCACCATGAGAAGGTGGGGAAAGGGGAAACTTACCAAAGATGAAGTTGTCAGGCCTGAAGAGGTGCCCAAAGGCCCCAGACCGGACGCTGTCCATGGTTCCAGGCTCGAGGTCCACCAGGATGGCCCGAGGCACATATTTATGTGCTGAGAGGAGAGGGGTGGGTTACATGGATCACAGAAGCTGGGCACCCCTTCTGCCTCCTAAATCCTGCCCTGGCCTGCCAGCCTCATGCTCTCACCTAAAAGCTTAGACTCTGGGATCAGAGAGGCAGGGATCACATGGTTGACACCTGGACATGGGCAGGTGTCTCTGAGGGCACCGTTTCACACCAGCTTCTGAATGGCCTCTGCCTGACCTCTCCATATAACCCCTGCTCTGGACCCTCCATGGGCCTCCTGAAGGGTCTTTGGGACCCTGCCCAGCCCTGGTCTTTCCCCTACATGTGTCTCATGGCCATTAAACACACTTGCATCTCACTAGGGTGACTAGGATTCCTTGTTTTACTCTATTAGTCTCCGGTTACACCTGCCAGCCAAGGGAAGGAAGTCAGGGATGCTGGGACCCAGCAGTCAAGGCCCCCCACCCCACCCCCACCCAGTTGAGGAGGACTCACAAGAAGCCTCGTTGTAGTAGACACTGATGCGCTCCAGCTGCAGGTCCGAGTCACCCACATAATTGCCACTGGGGTCTATCCCATGTTCATCGCTGATGACCTCCCAGAACTGCAGGGAAAGGAAGGGCCAGTTGGTGGTCATGACCCCTGGCAAAGCCCTCCCTCCAGTAGCCTCAAGGCTACAAAATGAGGGGTGTGGACCCAAAGCCTGCACTAGTCCCTTTGAGTGACTTTGAAAAAGAGCCCCAAGTTCTGTCATCAAGAGAATTGTCATAATAAAAAATATGCATGTCCATGGAGACCAGAGTCCTCAGGGTGGATCAGTGCCCAACTGACACAGACCTGGGCCCCAGACCCAGATCTGCACTTGCTGACAGGGGCCTTGAGAGCCCACTTCTCCATGAGGGGGTTAGTAACAAACACCCACCTGGGGTATTTTTTTTTTACTTCCCTCTTTTCAGATGAGAAAACTGAGGCCCAGGAAGGTAAGTGATGGAGACCAGGCCTAGGATATGCAAACCCCTCAGTGTCGAGCATAGGCCGTCCAGTGCCAAGGCCTGGAAGCAGCCCACAGCAGCAGCCTCAGCCCATAGGAGCCCTGCATGGGGAGTGACTCGCCTGGGCTCACCCAGCTTGTCTGAGCTGAGATGACGTAGCCCCAGTTTCAAGGGCTCACTCACTGCAATGCAATCTGTCCTGTTTGCCCTGGGCAGAACCCATAGCGCTTCTCTCAGGACTAAGGCAGGACAGGGTCTTGCTTGCAAGTTGGACCACCCCTTCCCAGCGTGACCTCAGCCAACCCCTGAAGCTTCCATGTCTCAGGGCCTTGGGCCTGAAGGCCCAAAGGCCTGAAGATGAAGTCTGATTGCTTTGAGAATAAATCCAGTTACTCTGGATGGGGTTTGTTGCTGTCACTCAGTCATATCTGACTCTCTGTGACCCCATGGACTATAGCCTACCAGGCTCCTCCATCTATGGGATTCTCTAAGCAAGAATACTGGAGGGGGTTGCCATTTCCTTCTAGAACCAGGGGATCTTCCCAACCCAGGGATCGAACACAAGTCTTGGCATTGCAGGCAGATTTTTTATCCGCTGAGCCACAAGGGAAGCCTGGTCCTGGTTGGGAAGAAAGGCTTTTGCCCTGAACACTCTTTGGTGGTTTTTAATTTTTATCACGTGCACATGTTAACTTCTCAAAAGAAAAGAAAAAGATTAGTTAAAATTTTTTTAACTTTTTTTTTTTAAATTTTAGGGACCTCCCTGGTGGTTCAGTGGCTAACACTCTGCACTCCCAATGCAGGAGCCCAGGGTTTGATCCCTAGTCAGGGAACTCAGATCCTACATGCCGCAACTAAGACCCAGCACAGCCAAATTAAAAAATATATATAAAAAATTAAAAGACTTTAAAATTTTAAAATCCGAAAAATATGAAGAGTCATTATTATCAAATGCACAGAGGAATCTTGGCAGTTCACCCGGAGACAATGTTGGCAAAAGTCAGTTCTCAGCTGGTCTTTGTGATTTGTGTCACTGATAAGTTTTCGTCTTTCTCCCTGCATTAGGTATGTGTTAATGCTGTAATTGGAGGTGTCACTGAGGCCTTCCAGGCCTGATCAGAGCTTTAAATCACTGCTTGGCTCCAGGACCTTGGCCCCACAGCCCTGGGACATCCACAAGCCCCGTAGAGAAGGAATGAGCTTGAGACGGCAGGTGAGGGGGCGGCAGAGAGCGACTCAGTGGCCCAGCCACCAATACATCTATGGAGAGTTCTCTGGAACTCATGTATGGAATGCATAGACTTCCAGAAGGCAATAGACCAGAGTGAGTGCCACCTCTCAGGATCTCCATTTTCTCATCTGTAAAGTAGACACGATGACAGTACTCACTTCAAGTGGTCAACTCAAGGCCTGACAAATAAAAGCATTCAGCAAATGTTGGTCTCACCAAGTTAAAAGTCCTTAGGTTGCTATTTAAATTTGTCAAGCCTTATTCACTGATAAGGACTTTGCTGGTGGCTCAGACAGTAAGGAATCTGCCTGCAATGCAGGAGGCCATGGTTCAATCCCTGGGTTGGGAAGATCCCCTGGAGAAGGGAATGGCAACCCACTACAGTATTCTTGCCTGGAGAATTCCATGGGCAGAGGAGACTATTGAGCTACAGTCCATTGGGTCACAAATAGTGATATGACTGAGCAACCAATGCACATTCACTGATAAATAAAATAAAAAGTACTTTAAAAAATCAATATATTTTGGAATATTGTGGCACAATAAAAGATGATCACTGGTATGAGTAGATCTCCAAGGCACATCCTTGGGGGGGAAGGCACATGGCAAGGATATTCAGGGTAAAAACAGGCACCTCACAACAGATGCTGTAATTCTTATGCATAGGTGGACATGCACAGAAAATGGACTAGAATAAGGGAAAAAAACTTGCTCCACCCAGAAGAGGGGGACCACTAGGGGGAGGTGCTTAAACAGTCACTTTAGCCTTATCTGCAATGCTTCAACTTCCTAGAAGGGACACATGTTAATAATAGCTTTAGTAGTTAAAACGAATATAAATTGCAATTTAATATATTATTAATAAAAGCTTAGCAGAATATATTACATGTATTATATAACATTAATAAACAACAAAATACTATATAATAAATTAAATAATGCTTATGATCATCACCACAGATGAGAACTGGAGCGTGGACCCCAGGGTCCAGGCCAGGCTCCTATTTCACACACGCAATTGTAGCTCCCGCGGCGCTGTCCGTGGTGCTGACGGTCGCCGCGCCCACACCTGGGGCGGGGAGGCAGAGGGGCGCACACAGAGGAGCCCAAAGCTAGCTGAGTGTGTGACTCCAGAGGGTGGGCTGGCCGACTCCCAGGCTTAAGCCCCTCTAGGACTCCACGCCCTTCCCCACCAGGCGCAAAGCAGCAGTGGGCGTGTGGGGGTGGGGTCGGAAACCAGAAACTCCCTCCTCCCATTGGCTGTCAGGGCCAGGGCCGTCTCTCCGAGGCCCCGCCCAGCGGTCAAGGAAGATGGGGCAGACAAAGGCTCCGGGACCGCCCTACCCGCTAGGCGAGGGGGGTGGGGTACCCTGACTCCTCGCCCCGTGGTGGGGGCTGGGGGCTCCCCGCCCATCCTGATGTGCCTACACAGGCCTGGATTCACACCCGTGCCCTGCGGGGAGGGCAGCACCCTGTCTCACCGCAACCTCGAGAGGCGCAGTGAGGGACGCACCTGGCACAGTGCCCAACACGTAGTGGTCACTGTCATAAATGCTGTCGCATTCTCTCCTAGCCCTGATCGCCCAGACTTCCCCTCCTCCTTCCATAACCCCTCCCATCCCGACCCCACCCACAGCCAGGACCCTCCCCATAGCAGGCAGCCTGCCTCCAAGTAGGGTAACAGCCTACCTGTAACAGTCTGGTGGCACCCCGCCCCGCCCCCACCAGTCAGCGGCCGCTGGCAACTGGCGGGAAAAGTTTGGTCTCCCTCCGCCAAGAGCCCACACTTGTGTGGGAGCAGGAAGCGGCCAGACCCTGTCCACAGGCTGCTGTTGAGCGCCTATGCAGGCAAATGCCCCTGCCGAGCTTTGAGCTCTTCCAGCTTGGTTGCCAGGTGCTCCAGGGCAGGGGCGCCCAGAAGGAAACCACTTGACTGCCTCCTTTGCTCACTGCTTCCCCTCCTCCCAAATCCACTTCTCTTTTGTACTGTTACAAAACATCAGATACTACTTTTAAAACAAACATGAGTTAAGGAAATTAACCTCAAATGAATAAGAAGTAATGAAAACCCAAAGGACACCGAACTTGAAAGAGGAAAAAAATCTCTGCAGAAGACACTGCCCAGCACTCAGGCAGCTGCCCCTGTCCCCCTTCCCATCCCTACGTCACCCCACCCCGCCCCTTGGGGCTGCAGCTGGGCATGAACCTGCCTTTGCATGATTGGTGCCCATGCAGCCACAGAAGGAAACAGAGCAACCCGACCAACACTTCCCCAGGCTTGCGATGGAACTTGGGTTACCCTCCTTCCCGTCAGTGACCCCTGACCCTCAGAGGAGCAGATGCTCAGGGCAGGCCTGGCCCCTGTGGCCACAGTAATGAGTCTTTGGCCCCTCCTGCCCGGCCAGGGCATCTGTCAGTGACGGCCCCCAGAGGCCTGATTTAATTTGAGGCCTTGGTCCCCCAGGCTTCCCCTCCCCCAACTCCCTTCCTCAGGCAGGCACAGCTGTCTCCTCAGTGATTAGGGTGTCTCCCCACCATGCCCTCCCCCCATCCGAGGCGCCACCACCCTAGAGCCCAAGTTGCAATTTACATGTCAGCCACGTGGCTGCCCCAGCCCTGTTGTAATTAGCTTTTTGTTCTTGCCTGGTTTCCATGGCAACAGCCTCCGGAGGAAGGCTTTCCTGGTCCCTTCCCCTCCAGGACCTGTCTCCTCCCACTTTCTCCTTGGGGAACCTGCTCCACACCATCCCCGCTGGGCCCCTGGCCTTGGTGCTGACAAAGGGCAGCAGGCCCCACCCACCCAGCCTGAGCCTCGTGCTGGGTGGGCACCTGCAGGGACCGAGAGCCGGAGGGCGGAGAGGCTCTGTCTCCACTTGCTGTGTGACCTTGGGCAAGGAACAGCGTCTCTGGACCTGGGGATACGACACTTGCCTCCTGGGTTGGGGGCGGGGTGGGGGGGAACGTGGCCTGCGCGCCTCAATCCCGACATCTGTGAGGGGGGCTAACAATGGAGGGGAGGGGCCTAGCGGGGAAGCAGCTCTGGACCGCGCCCCTCCAGCCCGGCTTTGTTCCCACCACCGACCCCTAGAACTGCCGTCCCTAAGTGGGGTTGGGGGAGGGGTGGCCCGGGAGGTGCTACGCCGGGGGAGAGCCCCGTCCTGGACCAAGGTCATTCGGAGTCCGGGCACAGTTTCTTCCCCAACAAAGGAACAGGGCGGGGCCAGGGAACTGAGGGTTGTCAAAGCTAGCTGGGAGAATGGGGGCGGCTCTGAACGGTTGGGGGACATCAAGCTCCTGGCGTGGGAGGGCAGAGGGAATCGTTATGGCTTTTGGGGGAGCCCCACCCGAGCCTGTCCACCCCACCCATCTCGCCCGAGGCCGAGTTGCGACCCCAGAGAAGAGGGCCACGCCCAGCCAGCGCCTTCCACTTGCACCTGCAGCGGCGGGGGGCTGGAGAGTAGGGAGCCGCTGACCTGCGCTGTGCCTCCGGCAGGCCCGAGGTAACCCGGGCGGGGCAGCGGAAAGGCCGGGGTAGGACTGGCAGAGGGGCGACTCGGAGTCCCGGCCGCCCGCCGGCAGCGGGGACGATCCCGTCCGTTTCTCCTAGGTTTCGCAGTGGTGAGCCGGGCTTGGGGTGCCGCTGTGCGCATACAACGCCTCCCCGCTGCTTCCCTCCCCCGGGACCCGCTCGCGCTGGGGACGCGGGACACGCGCCCAGTGCGGGGCCCGGCACACAGGGCCACGCAGCCTCACCTTGGCCCCGATCTGGTTGCCGCACTGGCCGGCCTGGATGTGCACGATCTCCCTCATGCTCGGTGCTATGGCGGGCGGCTGCGAGACGCGAGCGGACCGGCTGCAGCTGGCTGCGGAGGCTCTGCCGCCCCCGCCGCCCGCTCTTATAGGCAGGGCCCCGCCCGTCTCGCCCGGCACGGCGTCATCGCGCGCGGCCAATCCCGGGGCGCCGCCGAAGACTGCGGCACCGGCTGCAGCAAGCATCCGCGCCGCGCATCCCCGCTCGACCGCGCGCTGCGGCGGCGCCGCCTCCCTCCGCCACCGGGTCTCTGGGCTCCGCGCATCCGGAAGGCGGGGCTGGTGAGCTCCAGGGAGGACAATAGAAGCCCCCCTTGGCCCTTGGCCCCCGCCCCGACTGCCCTCTGCTCCCCTCCCCAGCGGGAGCCTCACCCCTCGGCGCAGCAAGGAGGGTCTTTCTTGTGCACACCTGATTAGGGACCAACCCCATGTTCCCACACCGGAAGGCCAGAAGGGACGCCTCCCAGCACCCCTCCTTTGTCAGAAGGGGCAGACCAGGTACTCTGAGCTTTGCCCGCAGCCTTTGATGGTGGGGGAGGCAGGCAAGGCTGCAGCGGGCACTAGATTCTCTCCAGAAGAAAGCAAGCTGGGGCAAGGCTCCTAGACGTCTGAGTCAGAAGGGCGGTGGCTGCAGGAGTTGGAGGTGGGTTCCTATGGCAGTTCTGTCACTGCTCATCTCTGCAGTGGGGTGCCACCTGCCCCTGCTGCCCCAGGGCACTGCCATGACATTCCAGGTGGACCTATTGCGATTGGGTGCTTTGTACCCCTGCCAGACACGCACTTGGACGTAGCTGCTGCTTAGTGAGCAATGGTGTCCAGGATTGTCATAAGGACACACACAAGCCAGACACAGAACTATCAGTCTGGGGGGTGGTGTGTCTGACTCACTCCTTGCTGTCACTCGTACCCCTAGAGTCTTGATCCAAATGAGGCCAAGGAAATTCAGTGGGTGGGGAGAGGCTCTGTAAGGAGTTGGTGTTTGCAGCCGGGAGAGGTCACTGTCAGAAAAGAAGAGACTCACGGTACACACCCTGGACGACACCACCAGTCTCCTGAGGTCACAGGGTAGAGTGAAACCACCTACAAGAAAGCCCGTCTTACATTTCAGTGACAAAAGCCTCTGGGAGGGTTTCAGCCACAGAGTGTATAGCCTGTTCCCATGTGCTCACACTGCTTGTGGGTGCCCCTCTTTCCCCTCATGAAGCTCCCCAACTTGGCAAGTCTGGAAAGGGTCTTTTGTTCTCAAGAGATGCCCCTCCCCCACAATGTGTCTCTGATGTGGTTTCCTGTGTTTGGTTTCCAGCTGCCTGGGGCCCCTCCCTGTCCCCGTTCAGGGGGTCCTTTTCCCTGGAAGGAAGAAGCTTCGCACCCAGTTGAGCAGGACCCATCACCCACCTGCCGCCCTGCGGGATGGCTCCCGGCCAGGACCTCTCCCCCTCCATCCCCAGAGGAACTGAGGCTGGCTCGAGGCTGACTCATCGTCCATCTCCCAGCAAAGGCCGGCCCTGCCGGGAACCAGCTCCCAGCCCCGAGGCCAACAGTCAGGTGGCACTGCCAGGGTAGGGGACTGGCCAGGGGGCTGCAGGGCTGGCTGGTACCCCTGCTTTTCGTCCATAAGCCTGTCCCAGCAAGAGGGTAGGGCATATGCTCTGTCTGTGGAGGAATGGGGTGGGGGTGGGGCAGGGGGAGGACCCCGCCCACTCCCCTGGGGCTTGGATGCCCCTTAGCCCCTGGACAACCACACCCTATTCTGGGCAGCTTGTCTCACACCTCCCAGGGCTGGCGGGGTACTGACTCTTCTCCCAGCAGGACGGAACTTAAAAGCAGACCCCAGCCTCTGGGCCACCCTGCAGCAGATACGGAGGCTGAGAGAGGGCCATGTTCTGGCCAGAGTCACACACGGGTCACCATGGTCCTGCCTCTGCTGCAGCTGAGGGCAGCTGGGAAGTGCCAGGGTCTTGACACAATGGAGGTGACTCGGAGCGGGGGACCTCTGGGCTGGGGTTTGCACCATAGACAGAATGCAAAGACACAGGATGGAGTGGGTGTGACTGGGGTCTCCTCGCCCTTCCCCAGGTGAGTCCTCTGACACTGGGGGCTGTGGTGTCATGACTTGGGCAGGTAAGCCATGTTTTCTGACTGGCTCCTGGGACTTAGGTCTTACCCCTCTTCACCACACTCCCACTCCTCCGCCCCAAGCTTCAGGCAACTTTCGGAAAGAGGCAAGAAAGATGGGAAGGAGGTTGCACCAAGCATCACGTTTATTAATACTGCTGCACTGCTTCCTGGCCCTGGAGCCTGCATATTGGCTGCTGGTTCCCCAGAGCAGGCCTGGCTGGGGTGTCTGCCGAATGCATGTGCTGCTGGCAGATGGGCTGAGCCCGGCTCCCAGTCACCACAGAGCGTTAGAAGAGAAAAGCCCCCACTGTGGGCCCCACCTCCTCCTGTGCTGGTCATGAAGTCCTTGGAGCGGGACTTCCCACAGCTTTGGGTGGGGTGGGGTGTGGGCACCGGCCCCAGAGTGGGGCCCCAGATGGAGGGGTGGGGGCCCT